>NC_081537.1:26333353-26645853 GCF_030273125.1 Centropristis striata | reverse complement strand
CAGAAAATATTCAGAAAACAGTTTTTAGTTGGAAGATTTGAGGATGGAGGTTAAATCTCACCTTGGACATCTCTTCATAGAAGATGTACATTATGTGCTCTTTATCCTCAGCATTCAGCCAGCTCTTCACTTGGTCAAACCATGAGCCAAATACAACTGAAAAAAGAGATAAAAAGAAGTCACAAATATCCCAGTATAATTAACAAATTATAACTTGAAACAATTATGAAATGTAATTTATTTGCAATGAATTTCATTGTGTTTGAACATCCCCAATGTTAAATCATGTTACCAGGTTAAAGACTATAACTATTGCATCAAATAGTTCAGTCTAAAAAACACCTTTTCCATCAAGGAACTTGTGGAGGTACTCCCTCTGTGGGCCGGGATCCACGAAATATTTCATCGTCCTATTGAAGTGAAAGGAAGATGTAAACACATCTTTGGGGTTCCTCATCATATAGATCACCTGTAGTGATGAAATTACATCCATTAATCATTTATGGTGATTTGAAGACTCAACTTGTACATTCCTCAAACATACTGGCCCTCATTAACGAAACAAGCATATGGCAGAAAAGCAACGTGGTCTCACAGAAATCTGTGAAATAGCCACGGAATCACTCAAATTTCCGTGAAACTGACACGGATTCGCTACAATGCAAGTTAATGACAGTCATATCCCGTGGCTATTCGTGTTCCAAGTCACGTGGAACACATTGTAGCGAAATCCGTGTCAGTTTCACGGAAATTTGAGTTATTCTGTGGCTATTCCACGGATTCCTTTGAGACCAGGTTCCAGAAAAGTGTTCGTGTACACAAGTTTGAGTCAGCGCGAAGTCCATGTCGGAGATGGAGAATTATTAGACTATTGCATTGAAGCCTGGAATGGATAAAACTCTGTGTTGATTACCAACAACAAAGCATATCATAGATTTACCTTTGGCTTAACTGCAAAGAAAGATTGAGGCATCATGTTGTAATGGAAATGTGAAGCGATGATCCGCGGAGACGGCCTCTCTTCAAACTTTAGGAATGCGTTCTGCCCCACTTCGATGAAGGGAACTCTGTGCCAGTTAGGAAGAGTCTCAACAGAGGCTGGGTCGCCCCCACTAGCAATCAGAGGGACAATCTCTTGCAACCAATGTGAACCTAAACAAGATGCTTTCTGTTACATCATTAACCACAATAACACTTGAGAATTGTACACTTCATGAAGTATGCATCAAAAAGGAAACCACAGTTTGCTTTTTCATTCAAATCAACATGGTAGAATGGTGAGTTGCTATTGCTATTGAAAAGATCCCTGACCAATAAACTTTCTGCTAGAGAGGAGATGAGGATTGCACTACCATCATATAGTTTTTTTTAATTTTTTTATTATTTATTTGTATTTTTTTATTAATTTAAAGAAAACACAACATAAATCACCAATGGACAAACACAGTAAAACAAAAAAATGCAATAAATAAAGAAAACTACAATAATAAATAAGAACTTCAACACATTAAAACGAAACAAGACACAAACAAACATCAAACATATTTACCACATAAAACATACAGTATATCAGTAAACTTGATAACCTAAGAGAAAATAATAAAGGGTTGAGTCCAAATGCCAGCCTTCCACTTCAATAAACCTTTTCCCACCTTCCCAAATACCGTCCAACATCACCATTCCTATTAGAAATATAACCTTCCAAAACAAAAAAACGTTTAATAAGCATCCTAAATTGATTAATATTCAAAGAATCTGCAGCTTTAAAAATAAATATTTTCCCCAACAAGATAATTAAATTAATAATATAACTGCTTGTCTCTGTAACATCACCTAGTATAACAGAAAAGAAATCACATTCAAAACTCAACTACAATCATATTTCTTTTGGTTAGTCATCAAATTCTATTAATTAGTTATTATTATTATTATTATTATTAATTAATAATTTAATTTAATTAACCATTTTGCCTCTCATCATCATATACCATCTGTGTTGAAACCCCTCGGGAGAAAAACAAAAGCCTTCAGATTTGTTCAGTTCTCTGGCCTTTTTTTTTTTTAGCAGATTCGCGATCTTGTAATCCTGCAATTCTTGCACCATTTTGTGATAGTGCGGGAAACTGTGGAAAATTCACTTCTATACAGTGAAAAAAATATCACTGTTTTGACTCTATGACACATGCTGTATATGTAAACATTTATACCAGTACATCTATGTTACATGTATAAATAATGAAAATGTTACATATAAGTGAGTACATAAACATACATATTTTTATGGGTCAGACATACACAGTACTGTGCCGAAATCTTAGGCGAAAAATCTAAATCAAATTAATATTTGCTGTGTCCACCTTTTGCCTTTAAACCAGCATCAATTCTTCAAGGCATTTTTTCACACCTGCCTAAGACTTTTGCGTAGTCCTGTATGTCAACGTCATATATACATTGTACCTATATGTACATATACACGTAATATTTCATAAGGGACATTCAATATATAGACAAATACAGTTCTGTTCATGGCACTTTCTTTAAAACCTGGTCTGGAACTCTCTGACTGTATACAACAATAATGTTACAATCATTAGGAGCTGCTGCAAGACCAGATTCAAATACAAATACAGAGGTTACAACTTTCTGCCATAAAGGGTCTATTTTAACTCAAACCATGCTCCTTTCTTTTACTGTTTTGTTGCCTAAAACCTCTTAGATCTGGTAGATTTCTGTCAGGGGCTCACTTCACCTAGGAGCTATCTGTGATGCAAACTCAAGAAGTTAGAGTAATAACTCACCTGACTTGGGATACGATACAATGAGTATATCATCTGGGCGAAAAGTAAAGTTTTCACAGTATGTCAGGATCTCTGGGGTGTGGATAGATGAAGCCAGGTAGACCCCCTTGTACACCTTGTATAACTCTGCCTCAGTCATAGTTCAATGTGTAAATGAGCAGACTCTCTGGGATGGAGTCCCTTATTTAAAGGACAACCCCCACTCTGCTTTGTCAAATGATAGACAAACACCTGCCAAAGTACACAAAACTCATTTTTTGTAGGACATTAGTTAATGAAGTTGAGTTATTAAACCCTCATCTGGGGTTAACTCTTCTAAGTAGTGGCTTGTGAAATGCACTCTGTTTAAGCTGTTGTACCCCTGCCACTTTGTAACTGCTGTAGTGGTACTACATTAATATTAAAGCTCAGAACATTTATTTACAGGCTGTCTCCAAGAAACATTCTCCCGGGTAATTGGACCTTATGAGGTACACAAGATTGTTAATGCCTTAAGCCACGCCCCCTTTACTTGATCTCTGACTTTGTCTGTGGGTGTGTGTGTGTGTGTGTGTGTGAAAACAGACACTCATTCAAAGACTTCTCGCCACGACAGCGAGGACACTACATGTTTGCTAACCATTGTTTTTTTTGTTGAAGCCACTTTTTTTTTTTTTGCCAAATACCCATCAAATCTCCCAAAGATTTCCCAAATGTACCACTTGAATCTTTTAAAGGTTTTTTCAGCTCCTGGACCTTCTGGTTCTCTATCATGTTTCTCACACTGGCCAGGTCTGTGTGGTGTTCTCTGCAGTAGCTATGGGCCTCATTCCAGGTCATGGAGGGGAGCGTTTCTATGTTCCCCGGGTCCTATGGTCCCCTCTTTGTATGAGACTGGGGAACATAGGACCCTTTTCCCCGCTTTTCCCAAAAAGGGTCCTATGTTCCCCGGTCTGTTACTCTTTCCAACATTACTTCCAAATAGGCCTATGGGCTAACCCTAACCCGGGGAACCTAGGACCCGGGGAACATAGGACCCGGGCAACATAGGACCCGGGGAACCGAGGACCCGGGGAACATAGGACCCGGGGAACATAGGACCTGGGGAACATAGGGATGACCCCTCAGTCATCAGTGAGGACAAATGTCAGTGAGGACATCTGCTTTAAATGACCTTCATGTAACTGAAGACAGAGAGGCAAAGAGCAGCAGAGAAGGGAAGAGGTCATCAAGCTAAACTGGTATGTTTTAACTTCACTGCTGAATATTCTCCTCTGACATCAGAGCAGACTGCCTGAGCGTTGTATGTGCAGCTGAAATCGTGCCATCGTCCATTCAACATTGTGCAGTGTTTTGCACTGCTGGGATAGTCTGGTTGTCCTTTTTCCCATCCTCTGAACTCCTCCTCCCCATATTTGTAGAAGCTTGTGTCTTGTGAGATCCCTTATAATGCACGTTTAATGGGAAACAAAATCCTTAGTCCTTAGTTCAGTGTAAAAAAAAAAACCATTAAAATTTCTGTGAAGTATTACGGCTCAGATTGAAAAAGTTTAAATCCACCTGCACCCAACAGCTTTGAAAGGAAAGAAAGAGAAAAGTGATCTCACAGACACTGTTGTTGTTTCTGCCATTCTGTTCGGGGTCTCCACATCCTCCATGCTGTCTATAGTGGCCAGGTCTGTGTATCTCTCTCTGGTGTAACTTTGTGCTTCAGTAAGTCTTGTTTTCATAAAAGACATGGTACTGACGTCCAGCACACAGGCCTGTAGAGACACACATGCACACTGTTCAGATTTATGCTATAAATAACTCTTCATACATGCTTTATTCATGCTTAATTAGCGCAGGTATAAAGTGAAGCCCAGCAGTGAAAAACAAAGACTGAGCACATTTTAACTGATTTATCTCTAATACATTTTTTAAAAGAAATTAGATATGTGACTGATTCCTGCTTTTTTTAAAATGATATGAGGTCAGTGTGCGTTTTGGTTTAAAAGTCACTCTGACAGAGATCACAGACAATTTTGATAGATTTGATTTGATTGAGTTTATAAATGACATCCTCCGAGCTGGACTGGAAAAATTGAAACGAGCACAAAATATTTCAGTGCAAGTGTCCGACATGGTGAAGGTGGCGGGGCTTTTGATACAATGATCATGTACCAATATTGTTTTAAAACTACGATTACTCTATATACATTTATTTTATCTGCCTAAACTTTCTGTGTCCTATTTAGAGTAAGATTCTATAATCACAAAAAGTTTTATATCTCATGTGGACATTGCAAAATCTGTGTCCCCACTATCATCTCTGCAAGTGATAACAAAGCAGGAGGTTGTGTTGAATATTTTGTTAACAGGTCAGGTCACGGACATGGTGTGCTGAAGCAGAAAGATAACGGTCTTCTCTGCTTGGTGACATGACGTGTCCACAATATTTATTCAAACTGACAAATCAATGGTTCAGGGACGCACCTTCTGGAGAGTTTTACCTACATTCTGAGTAAAACCTCTGTTAGGATATAAAAGAGGGTTCAAGGGACAGATGGGGGGAGTCCAGACTTCATGAACCTTAATCATGTAAATCAGGGAAGTGTAGTTTGAAGCCAGAGACTCTGTAACTGCAAATTTCTTGACGTATTGTTACGTCCCAAATTGAGGTTTGGGCAGTGATGCCGGTGTCGTGCCAAAAAGTGATTGCCTGCCAGAATCTGATTTCTGGCCGCGGGAGCGCACACGGCAGCCCGTTGAGCGGTAGCGTAAACACGTCTGCTTTTCTCTGGATTAAACGGTCTTAATATGCAGATACACACAACTGTATTATAATGTAATTATAGCAAAGGCATGTGGCTTCGAAAGTTTAACGTTTGTTGTTGCGTAATTATTACAACTGTGGCCAAAAGAAGTGTAGTTTGTAGCGAAATCAGACATGGCAACTACGTGATAGACACGTCTATTTCAGTTTTCACCTCGCAAAAACTGATTGAAGGCCAGATACAGTTACTCAAAGGTTATTTCTGCCTAAATATGACTTGATCTCATTCATGAACTTCATAATGTAAAGATCTGACCGCTCAACGGGCTGCCGTGCGCGCTCCCGCGGCCAGAAATCAGATTCTGGCAGGCAATCACTTTTTGGCACGACACCGGTAACGCGTTAATTAGTAACGCGTTACTCTAATATGACCACTTTTTTCAGTAACGAGTAATCTAACGCGTTACTATTTCCAAACCAGTAATCAGATTAAAATTACTTATCCAAGTCACTGTGTGCGTTACTATTTTTTGTCATTTTCCTTAGTAAAACGATATATTTGCTTTCTTCTTGCGACTCGGGGAGCGACGTCGATCGCCGGTTTTGCAATCTATTTTGCGGGTAAAAATGGGTTTGGGTGGGTGGATAAAATTGGGCTGTTTTCGGATCAGTTCTGCGGGTTTTTGAAGCCGAAACACGGGCACTTCAGATCCTTTTTCTGCGACCCTCTGTTCAGCAGGCAGCAGTCTCACTCACTCATTTACTCACACACACACTACAGCTCTGGCTGACGTGCCCCCTAAACTCACAATAGACGCTCCCACTACCTTCAGGCTACGTTAAGTCAATCAGTAAGGATGACTATATGGTGCTTTATATCCAACACAATCATGATCTAGTCTGTCCTTAGCCTACAAAATAAAGTTTGAGAAATGTCTGCATGGAGCACAGCTGCTTACAGGTGTGCAGCTGACAGGTGTGCAGCTTACAGTGACAGTTTCCTCATCGCTACCTGAAACACCATCCGATCCTCCTCCTTCAGTTTTTGCACGTACGCGCCCGGTATCTCATCTCTTTCTCTCTTGCGATTCACACAGCACAGCTGGACAAAGTGGTCTATAACTGCCGTTTATATGCAGCAGTCAATATGATCGCTATTGGCAGTCCGGGGTATAAATGCTCAGAGTTTGTTTCATTTTAATATATTATTATATATAAGTTGTAAGCTTCAGAAACCATCAAACACATATATTTAGGAACTAACCCTAACCCTAAAAAAAAGAGAGTATTTATTTTTAAGTAAAGTCAAGAAAGACTGTCTTTATTTTATTTTTTATTTAAAAAAGAGTATTTGTTTTTAAGTGAAGTCAAGAAAGACTGTCTTTATTTTATTTTTTATAAAAACATGTATTTTTTTCAGGAAATTGTTTTTAAGTTTGTACGTTACTGTTAAAAATACACTTCCAATAAAATGAGTATTGGCAATTTAAAACTGGTTGTCATTTTTATGTTGAGGCGGCGAGGTGTTGTTGTCAGCAGCTGCTGAATGTAACTAATAAAGTAACTTGTAATCTAACTTAGTTACTTTTAAAATCAAGTAATCAGTAAAGTAACTAAGTTACTTTTTAAAGGAGTAATCAGTAATCGGATTACTTTTTCAAGGTAACTGTGGCAACACTGGGTTTGGGAGTAACCATTGATGTTCGGTTCTGGAGCTGTTTAACTGAAGGAAGTTGTGACTCATCCACGCCCTAATCTCCTCCAGGCAGTTGGAGAGGGCTTGAGTAGGTGATGATGAGATGACCGAGGTAGAACGTTGGTTGGGGTTAGTACGAAGGTATAACTGTGTGTCATCGGCATAGCAGTGAAATGACATTCCGTGTTGGCTGATGATACGACCCAGTGGCAGCATGTACAGTATGAAGAGGATGGGTCCTAGGACAGATCCTTGGGGGACACCACAGGTAACAGGGGCTGTTTGGGACTTGGCAGATCCCAGGCTGACGTACTCCGTCCTGTCACTGAGGTAAGAAGTGAACCAGTCCAGTGTTGAGTGATGGAGACCAATGTCGGTGCGGAGGCGGCTTGGGAGGATGTGGTGGTCGACAGTGTCAAAAGCCGCTGAAAGGTCGAGGAGGATGAGCAGGGAGGGGGATCCAGAATCGGCAGAGATGAGAAGATCATTGGTTACCCTCAACAATGCTGTCTCTGTACTGTGGGCAGTGCGAAAACCAGATTGAAATATTTCAAAGAGTGAATGACGTTGTAGATGTTCCTGTAGCTGTGCGGCAACAGCTTTTTCAAGCACTTTGGATAGGAATGGAAGATGGGAAATGGGCCGGTAGTTGGAGAGAGATTCTGGGTCGAGGCTGGGTTTCTTTAGAAGAGGCTTGATAATGGCAGTTTTGAGTGAGGGTGGGACATGGCCGGAGTTTAACGAATGGTTTATGATTTGTGTGATAAGAGGGCTTATGACAGACAGGTTTGATTTGATGAGTGTTGTAGGGATGGGGTCCAGGGGGGAGGTGGAAGGCTTCATTTTTTTGATGAAACCCTCAACTTCGGACTGAGTGACTGTGGCAAAGGTACTGAAAGGTGCAGGTTGAGGGCAGGCAGATGGCAGAGATGGAGCAGGGGAGCCTGAGAGCTGAGACCGGATGGAATTTATCTTTTCTTTGAAAAATGCAAGAAACCTGTTACAGTGTTCTGCTGTGGGTTCTGAATGGGTTTGGTTTTTGGGATTAAGGAGATGGTTTATGGTGGAAAAGAGCTGTTTTGAATTTCCTGGACTGTTATTGATGATGTTGGAGTAATAGATGGACCGGGCTTCTTTAAGGGCTGCTGCATAGGCTTTCTGGTTAGTTTTGTAGGCCAGCTTGTGTACCACCAGGCCAGATGATTTGATACGCCTCTCAATGGCACGACCAGCAGCCTTCATCTTGCGCAGTTCATTGGTGAACCAGGGGGCAGTGCGGGAAAAAGACACAGTTCTTGTTTTGAGAGGGGCATGTATATCCAGGAGGGAGCGAAGAGAATGGTTGTAGTGTTCGATCAATTTGTTGACTGATGGAAGGTTAACTGGGGCCAGCAGTTGGAGGTCAGAGTGCAAGATGGCAGGGTTGATGTTTTTTATATTGCGAAAATTAATATCGCGTTTAGGCTGGGGGAGGTGAGATGGGCAGGAAATGTCCATGGAAATTATGCTGTGATCAGAGACACCCAGGTCATATATTGACAAATTTTTGATGGAAGGAGAGTCCGAGATGACCAGGTCTAAAGTGTGCCCTCTGGTGTGTGTAGGTGCATCAACATGCTGTGTGAGGTTGAGACAGTCCAGTACATGAAAGAAATCAGCTGCCAGGGGGGAGGAGGGATTGTCAATGTGAATGTTCATATCGCCAAGTATGATGTTATTGGAGGATAGAGAGCAGAGGGAGGTGAGAAGGTCGTGAAACTCTGTGATGAAGGATGGGTGTGGTTTGGGCAGCCGGTAGATCAGTACTGCATTGATCTTGGAAGAGGGTTTAGATTTGAAGGCCAGATATTCAAAAGAAGACACATCAGGCAGAGACAGAGGTGAGAGCTTGAGAGAGTTGCGGTAAATTACTGCCAGGCCATCACCTCGGCCAGTGCAGCGAGCTCTCTGCAAGTAACTGTATCCAGGGGGACAGGCTTCATTTAATGAGGAAAAAACTCCCGGTTGGTGCCAGGTCTCAGTGAGGCACATCAGGTCAATATCTTTCTCCAGAATGTGATCATGGACCAGGCTTGATTTATTAGACAGGGACTGTGCATTAAAAAGTTCAGTTTTAATGTGGGCCAGATCTGTAGACCTCTGGATGGGACAGAGCAGGCTAGGATCTACACCTCTCCTTCCATCACACACAGCATGGCACAGTCTCGCGATGTTCCCGGCGATATTCCTTACTGCGGTGGCGGCGGTCTGCTGACGTGTCTGCGATGCGACAGGTAGAGCGGCAGACCAGGTGGGTGAGATGGAGCCGGCGTCGGGAGGCTGGATGTAAATAAACTTTCTCCGCGATCTTTCAGCTTTAAACTGTGCCAGTGTAGCGGGTCCGTTGACCGGAGTAATCAGCGGCTCTGGCTCCGGGAAATCAGGGCGGATCCATCGGCTGCATACGAACCGGGCAGGGAGAGAAGATCCGAGGTGGAACTCAGCCGAGGAAAGGACTCTCAGGTGAGCTTTGAGACGGGCAATCACACCGGCGCGTCTCCCACGTCTTCTTGAGCGCTTTCTCTGGGGGAGAGGGCATGACAGGCGGCCTCGGTGTTCGGAGCCGCAGGGTCGGCTGGAACGGGACTTTTGGTCGCGATCCCTCCGGGGAGAGACTGTAGGCAGGCGGCGCAGGTGATCGGGAATGTCCGCCAGAACCGGTGTTTGCTGATCGAAAAGATGGTGATCAGATGGCAACAGCGAGTCTGACCAAGCCCTGAGGTCGAGGAGGGTTTGGCGATCATATGCCAGCAGAGCAGATACATAACGGAAGGCAAAAAGCAGTAGGAACAGGAAAACAGACGTAGCAGCAAAGGAGCGAGGCCGACGGCTTGCCATCACGGGCGCCATCATCGTCGTTTAGTGTCCAACATGGTGAAGGTGGCGGGGCTTTTGATACAATGACCATGTACCAATATTGTTTTAAAACTACGATTACTCTATATATATTTATTTTATCTGCCTAAACTTTCTGTGTCCTATTTAGAGTAAGATTCTATAATCACAAAAAGTTTTATATCTTATGTGGACATTGCAAAATCTGTGTCCCCACTATCATCTCTGCAAGTGATAACAAAGCAGGAGGTTGTGTTGAATATTTTGTTAACAGGTCAGGTCACGGACATGGTGTGCTGAAGCAGAAAGATAACGGTCTTCTCTGCTTGGTGACATGACGTGTCCACAATATTTATTCAAACTGACAAATCAATGGTTCAGGGATGCACCTTCTGGAGAGTTTTACCTACATTCTGAGTAAAACCTCTGTTAGGATATAAAAGAGGGTTCAAGGGACAGATGGGGGGGGTCCAGACTTCATGAACCTTAATCATGTAAATCAGGGAAGTGTAGTTTGAAGCCAGAGACTCTGTAACTGCAAATTTCTTGACGTATTGTTACGTCCCAAATTGAGGTTTGGGAGTAACCATTGATGTTATATAAATAAATAAAAAACAGTAAAAAGGGAAAACCAGGCAAGCTGAGTTAAACAAAAATATAATTTATTCATAGATGGCGAACACAAAACTACTATCCAATGGACAGCGACAATAACCTAAAATATCTTCCAACTAGAACACAAACCAAAATACAAGGACCAACTGGGTTTTCCTTCCCCAGCTTCCAGGCAGCACTCAAGGGTTTTCACCAAAAACAGCCATCACTTCCACAACCGGCACAATCACAGCGCGACAATGGCCCACCAGCCACATCTGCTTCAGGATTCAGTCTATTTAACACCTAATCAGCAATCGATCACAGGTGCACCTGGAAACACACAGCAACTGTGAGGAGCAGGAGGCGGACCCTTAGGGAAGCAAGAAAACAAAAGAAAAACAAACATAACACACCTCCAACCGTAACAGTATTGTAATAAAATGATGTTAAACTGAGAACTTGGACGTCTCCTGCTCATCATTCCCCATCAAACGATCTGCACAGATAAATAGGTGAGAGGTTACTGTTGGAGTCAGATCATTTCATTTTAAAGGCTTCCTCAATGCATTTCTCAACTAATCCCACACCACGGTCTGCCACTCCCTCGCTCTTCCACCCAGAAGGGTTATGATGTAGGCTACTCTGGAGTGATCAGACAGGAGGATTGGATGGATCTAGTTCAAACACCAGTGAACACTGTGATAAAAAGGACCTGGCTCCCCGCTGTAGTGACTGGGAGGAGGCAAATGTGGCTCATGGCTGGGGTGTGGTGCCAGAGGGGCAGTTGGCAGCGAGGCAAGGTTATAATAGTTTTGGATTTTTCATTAGTTTTAGTTTTAATTTCGTTGTGAATTTTTGTTTTCAAATTCAGTTAGTTTTAGAGTGAGTTTTCTAGTTTAAGTTTAGTTTTTATTTTTTGAAAATGCTTAGTTTTAGTTTAGTTTTTATTAGTTTTAGTTTTTTTGTAATGGGCTATGTGTTGGGTGCCAGATTCAAAGAGGTCATAATAAATTTTGCCTTTATTTCCTTTGGGTTATTCATCTCAGCCCCAATAAGGTTATTAACTCTTACAGTTCTGGGTGTTTTGAATTTTGTTTCGAGTGTAGACATCCCAGTCTCAGTAAACATATTTACCAAGTTCAAATAGAAGCACTGAATTATGAATGAAAAAAGTTGCCAAAAACGAAAGCTAAGAATATTTTCACTACAATTTTAGTTTAACCTCAGAATACAGTTTTAGTTAGTTACCAGGTTTTTTTAAAAGTCTTGTTTTTATTTTTATTTCAGTTAACGAAAATGTTTTTTCAAATCTAGTTTTCGTTATTTTGTTAGTTTTCATTAACTATAATAACCTTGCAGCGAGGGTGAGGAAACCACATGACTGGATGGAACTGCGGCCTGAAACTGCTGTAGCTGCGTCCCCATCTGGTCAACCCCGTGGGAAAGGGCTTGTAGGTCACAGCAGCCCTCTCCTCCCGCTGCGTGTTGAGGGCGGAGCCTTGCTTGTCCACCAGCGTGCAAAGGTGTTCAAATTCTGCTGGGTCCATTGTAGGCCAGATCTTACTGTCACAGATCAGGGCGGACCCAAACGCAGAATCACAGGCAGACACAGGAGTTAGGCAAAAGAGATTTTACTTAAGACCAAAGCAAAAGTTCCAGCAAAGGTACAGATACGTCAGGCAGGTTGATAACAGGTAGCAGGCAGAGGTTAAAAATCCCAAAAACTAGAGATGGGCCATTTGACACTGAGACCATGTTTATACATAGCAGGCTATTTAGAGAAACGAATATTTCCCCCCCTCCGTTGTCATTTACTAGCCTGGGTATACCCATACTGCCTTGCGTGCTCAAATTTAATTTCAAACCTCCAGGCGGTCTGGCAACCAGAGAGGTTTCTTAGCCCTGTTTTAGGGATCCAATCACAGAACGGGGAGGGACGGCAAGACGATGACGCGTACTACCTGGCAGGCGGAAGCTTGTAGTTTTCTTACGATCCAACATGGCTGCTGCAGACGCGAAACTCTCTTTAGCTGTAGATGGTGTTTTAAATAGTTTAGAGCGAAAGTTGAAAGGCGAAAGGTCTCTCAGCGGCTCCGCTGAGATCACCGGCGTTATGGTAGCGGGGCTATTAGCGTCGCTAGCGGCTATTAGCGCCGCTAGCGGCTAATAGCCCCGCGGACAGCGGAGCCGCCAAGAGGCCCGCAGCAGCTTGTTTATTGCCCATAAAATCAGTGGATGTGTGTGGCTGAATGACATGAGGGGGAATAAAGCGTGAAAATAAATAATCTTGCAGAAAGCGAGAACTGGAGAAGCACAGCAGCAAGCAACACTCCCTCACAGATACACACACAACAAACATCCATTTCTGTTGCTCTACTACGTCATCTGGTATAACTGATCTGATTGGCTAAGGATAGACATTCTAAGCGCCCAATAAACGGCTCCGGAGGATCGTAAACCACACCTCCTCTACAGAGAAATGAATGGCTGGTTGCCAAACTAGATCTCATTTGAGAATAGTCTGGTGTTAGCCAGGCTAGTCATTTACATCAACTCGCATAAATACGCCGTCGAGCACCATTATAAGTATGTCAAACCTATGGGCGGCAGTGTAGGGAGAAGGATAAAGCGATGCAAGCCAATCAGAATCCTCAGAATCAACAACAACGAATAACACGAGCGACTTCCTGTTCCTTTATAAACAACTAGATAGAATGAGCATGAGAACCTAAAACCCCGTTTCTCCCAGTTGACACGACAACACATTACCAGAGTTTTTCAAATTCTCCAATTTGCCCGGAGTTTTTAGAAATAATCGTTTTCCGTGATAAAAACAGGGTTTTCGTGTAAATGAGAGGCCAAACAGCATGGAAATATCTGCATTTTCCTTTCGTGTAAACGGGGCCTGAGGCTCCGAAGCCGGTTTCACTCTTTGAAGCTGGTTCAAAACACTGTGTTAGAGCTTGTATCAAAGCTCATGTGACCGATGACGTTTGAGGCTTCAAAGAGGCCACAACGAAGCACCTGAAGTGAGGTGACTGATTTGAATCTTTGCCGCTGCTTCATTCGTTAAAAGGAGACGCAAAATGATCGGTGTTGCCACCCTGCTTCATAGCATTACAAGACATCTTCAATTGCATAATTCCCTCATGTACACAAGCACTTCATTTTCACACTGTAGCAGAAGCACAATATTCATTTTTTTTCATAATGTGGCACAAGGAAGCCCTTCAGAATCATTTAAACCAAAGTACTTCCACATTGTTGAATTTTAATCTTTTCATAGTATTTATTACAACACATTTAAACACTTTCATGTGAGAACAATGATTCTTAGAAAGAAGACAGATAAGACTGATATTATTGCTTTTGTGTTGGAGCTGGAATAAATAAGATGTGTGAATCATTTGGAAGTCTGTGGCTGCTATAATTGCAGCTGACCACTAGATGTCACTGGTAGGGTCTGTCTTTGAGGCTTATCAGACAAATGTTTGGATGCTCTGCACAAATACATCGTTATGAAGGTTATTATTGATATAGTATTACACAGTATGACACAGTATCAGTGCATATTTTTAAAAAGGAGATAAACACATTCTCTCTTTATGATGATTAATATTCAGAAACTGTTTTTGTTCTCAACCCAAGAAATTCTTTGAGATTTGGGAAAATGTGGGAAGAAATGATTAGACAATTTACATTAAATTAACATAAAATAAATTTGATGATTTGGGTAATTATTTTGTTTATAAATATACATTTGGAAATAAGAAAAACATTGTAAAATGTGTATTCAATAGCATTTTTTTAATTGATTAAAAATATATTAATTTCAGATTCATCATTCATAAATGTATATTTAAATAAACGACTTTTATATTTAAATACATCATATTTTTGTGTAGTGTGATTTACCCCCTGACTTTTGTTATTGATCTGTCTCTATACAATCCCCTCCTCCTTTTATAAAATATATGTTATAAAATATGACAAAACATATATTTTTAAGTGCAAAATTGTTGTATATGTTAACAGGTGAATAAATTAGTAGACAACAAAAAATATGTTTTAATGAAACAAAAATGTTTTTAAAAAGTATTTTATTCCAGCTGCAAACTGACCTGCAAACTCACTCTTCTGAATTTTTTAAATGTTGTTTTTGATTTTCCTTCTTTATTTTGACATATCTGATGTCTTAACTACATTTGTGTATAATAAAGTTATATATTACTCTATGCATTGTATAATGTTAGAAGTCACTGGGGCCATTTTTCTGATTATACTTAGATACTTTTACTTCAGTAACATTTGCTGTTACTGGTATGAGAACTTTTACGTAATTAAAGGATCTGAATACTTCGTCTACAACTGTATATTCTGGTTGAATGGAGTTGTGAACTTGGGACTGTGACTTGTTCCTGTGGACAGTATGAGATCCTCAGAGTTATTATTTCTGCTGGATGTTTATTCAAACTGCAGATAATTACAGCAGCAGCTTCTAACAACATAAACAGCCTCCTTCCTGTCTGCACTTATCTCCTCACTCTGCTTTCTGCACCAACATCACACACTTCGTCACCATCATCTGGTAAAGGAAAGAAAGAAAGAAAGAAAGAAAGAACTCTACTAAGCTGTACAGAGTTTAGTTTAAGTAATTCCTTCTTTCATTCCTTCCCTTTCTCTCTCATTTCCATCATCTGTCCTCTCCTTCCTTTCTTTATTCACTTTACATTTCCTTTCCTTTTTTATCCTTCCTTCTATTCTCCCTTTTCCTTTGTTCACTTCCCATCCTTCCTTCTCTCACTTCATTCACTCCCGTCTTCTTTTTCCCCTGTCCTGTTTTTGCCTTTAGTTTTTTTTCTTTTCACTCCTCCACTTTCATTTCCTTTAATTTTCTTTCCTTCGTCGTACTTTCTTTTCCTTTCTTGTGCCTTCTTTCCTTTCTCTCCCATTTCTGATCTTAACTCTCCTCTCCTTTCCTTCCTGTTCTCCATTTTCCTACTGTCCTTTCCATTCCATACTTATCTTTCTCCTCCTTCCTCTTCCTTTCCTTTCCTTTCCTTTCCTTTCCTTTCCTTTCCTTTCTTTCACATTCCTTATCTTACTTTTTTTTTTACCTTTTACTTTATTTATTTTCCTTTATTTTAATTTATTATCCTTTCTTTCTCTTCTCCACTCTCCTTTCATTACTTTTCCTTCCTTTTCATCACTTTTACTAAAGAAAAGTTATTCTCCAGAAATGTACTGTACTATTTTAGCTTTTTCTACATTAGGTGCAAATGCCATAAAAGAAGAAAGTTAATTCATTTTATTACAAATGTTAATATGTTCATACTATTTTACAGTATTATTCAATTGCTTAAAGGTCTTAAATGTTAAATTACAGACAATTCTATTAGAAAAAACATTTGTTTGTTTATTACTGTTTTGCTGATAGTGGTAGGCAACTTTTGCTGCCAGACTTTTTTGAAAATTTATTTTTACGTTTTTTGTTTTGTTTTTACAGTGCAGTGAATCCCCTTAACCTTCTGGAGTCACCAAAAGCACCAAATCCAGACTTCTTCATCACATCCAGACTAGAAAACAAAGCAGCGTGGAGCCCTACTGTAAATTTACCTCTAAAGTTCTGGCTGTAAACTCCATGAGGCCAGTTTCAGTTTGATGATGATATACCAAGTATAAAACTGGAGGCAAGGTCAAATATATTTAGTATAAAATGATAGAACTGGATGTAACCCTCTTATATGTTTTATTTGCTACCTTAATTCACATTTGCAACATTTTTAATTTTTTTTAATCACATTTTATGTTGGACTAAAGGACTAAAAACATGAGAAACAAAATGAGAAAAAAAGACACAAAATAACTAAAAAAGACACTATAAAAGACACAAAATGACGTACAAAGACACAAAATGACTAAAAAATACACAAAATTACCAATTTTTTTACGCTAAACACACAAGACACCAATAAAATACAATCACACTAGAATAAAAACCAGAGTTGGATGACATACACAATCACAAGATCACATTTATGTTGGTTTTTCTTTGTTTCTTTTTGGTTCAAAATGTTGATCCAGTAAGTCAGAATAAAAAAATCAATTATTATTGAGTCATATAGGTGAGGTTGTGCTGAAAAAAACCCAACAACAACATGGCATTTAAACATTTTTAAGTGGTGTATACAGGCAGGATAAAAATGATTCAAAAATGGACAAAATAGAAAATAACGAAGAAATGGCTGAAGAGGGAGGCACCTAGTGCAGATGAATGGACTGATATTGTGTACAGCATTTTTGTAATGGAAAGAATTACTTTCAATTTAAAAACACAAAAATGGATTACATATGTCTCTACCATAAAACCGGATTTCAGGTAATCTCAGATTGGACGATCAGAATGCTTTCATTTCTTTGTAACTTTCCCCTTTTTATTTTATTTTATTTATTCATTTATTTTTGGGTGTTTTCCAATCCCCTTTTGTACACTTTTACTTTTTTATTTGATATTTTCTGTATTTCTCTATAGGTGCTCATGTTGATTGTTTGCTTGTTCATTTAAAAAAAACAATAAAAAGTAAATGACAAAAAAAAAAAAATGGACAAAACAGCCCCAGACTCCATAGAGTTAAACTGAAGCTATAGGTCTTTTTTTCTCCATTCAACAGTAAACTAAATTCTGTTTGTGGTACTTTAAAGCAGTACATTTCTTTGCTAATACTTAGTTACTGGGAGTTTTGTTGTTGCCTGGTCCCAGTTAATTGACTGGAACAGAGTGTGGGTCTGAACAGTATTGAGACTGGGCCGCTCCCAGATGTGGGACTGGGCGTGTGTGCGGTGAGAGGACCGCAGTGAAATGTGAGCCCGCTGCTCCGGCCTGGCTCGCAGTATTTTGGGATGTTTTACACGGGGCAGGACAAAGACACGTTACCAGGCGGGAGCCCCGTGTGAGCAGATGTTACTGCTCCGGGAACTGAAGCAACAGAAGAAGAAGAAGAAGAAGAAAAGAGGGAGAAGCAACATTGTTTCTGCAGAAAAAGAAGGACTCAGAGACGGTAAAGTTTGTTAGAGACAGACAGGCAGGGAGTCAGACAGACAGCTGACTGGAGGCTCAAACCGATGTTTTAAAGACAAAGAGAGCTCACGGAGGATAAAAATAGTCCTGCATGTTTGGAGCTTTAACTGGGAGTTACACTGTGTTTCTGTGTGTTTTCAGTGTGTTGTCAGTTGTTTTACTGGCGTGTTTCTCTCACCGGGTGTTTCCACCTTTAATGACTGACGAGCCCAAACATTAGCCACGTGTGGCCGCACATCAGCACCACCTCTCCACCTCTCCACCGCACCGACACTTAACATAGTTATCAGTTACAGTTACTGCTGCTAGTTTACTGATAAATACTTAGTTATTAGTTACAGTTATTGCTGCTAGTTTACTGATAAATACTTAGTTATTAGTTACAGTTATTGCCGCTAGTTTACTGATAAATACTTAGTTATTAGTTACAGTTATTGCCGCTAGTTTACTGATAAATACTTAGTTATTAGTTACAGTTATTGCCGCTAGTTTACTGATAAATACTTAGTTATCAGTTACAGTTACTGCCGTTAGTTTACTGATAAATACTTAGTTATCAGTTACAGTTATTGCCGTTAGTTTACTGATAAATACTTAGTTATCAGTTACAGTTATTGCCGTTAGTTTACTGATAAATACTTAGTTATCAGTTACAGTTATTGCCGCTAGTTTACTGATAAATACTTAGTTATCAGTTACAGTTACTGCCGTTAGTTTACTGATAAATACTTAGTTATCAGTTACAGTTATTGCCGCTAGTTTACTGATAAATACTTAGTTATCAGTTACAGTTATTGCCGTTAGTTTACTGATAAATACTTATTAGTTACAGTTATTGCTGCTAGTTTACTGATTCATACTTAATTATTAGTTACAGTTACTGCCGTTAGTTTACTGATAAATACTTAGTTATCAGTTACAGTTATTGCCGTTAGTTTACTGATAAATACTTAGTTATTAGTTACAGTTATTGCTGCTAGTTTACTGATAAATACTTGGTTATCAGTTACAGTTACTGCCGCTAGTTTACTGATAAATACTTAGTTATCAGTTACAGTTATTGCCGCTAGTTTACTGATAAATACTTAGTTATCAGTTACAGTTATTGCCGCTAGTTTACTGATAAATACTTAGTCATCAGTTACAGTTATTGCCGCTAGTTTACTGATAAATACTTAGTTATTAGTTACAGTTATTGCTGCTAGTTTACTGATAAATACTTAGTTATTAGTTACAGTTATTGCCGCTAGTTTACTGATAAATACTTAGTTATTAGTTACAGTTATTGCCGCTAGTTTACTGATAAATACTTAGTTATTAGTTACAGTTATTGCCGCTAGTTTACTGATAAATACTTAGTTATCAGTTACAGTTACTGCCGTTAGTTTACTGATAAATACTTAGTTATCAGTTACAGTTATTGCCGTTAGTTTACTGATAAATACTTAGTTATCAGTTACAGTTATTGCCGTTAGTTTACTGATAAATACTTAGTTATCAGTTACAGTTATTGCCGCTA
This sequence comes from Centropristis striata, assembly GCF_030273125.1. NCBI lineage: Eukaryota > Metazoa > Chordata > Actinopteri > Perciformes > Serranidae > Centropristis > Centropristis striata. The sequence continues at coordinate 26,626,557 of NC_081537.1, read as the reverse complement.
GTTTACTGATAAATACTTAGTTATCAGTTACAGTTACTGCCGTTAGTTTACTGATAAATACTTAGTTATCAGTTACAGTTATTGCCGCTAGTTTACTGATAAATACTTAGTTATCAGTTACAGTTATTGCCGTTAGTTTACTGATAAATACTTATTAGTTACAGTTATTGCTGCTAGTTTACTGATTCATACTTAATTATTAGTTACAGTTACTGCCGTTAGTTTACTGATAAATACTTAGTTATCAGTTACAGTTATTGCCGTTAGTTTACTGATAAATACTTAGTTATTAGTTACAGTTATTGCTGCTAGTTTACTGATAAATACTTGGTTATCAGTTACAGTTACTGCCGCTAGTTTACTGATAAATACTTAGTTATCAGTTACAGTTATTGCCGCTAGTTTACTGATAAATACTTAGTTATCAGTTACAGTTATTGCCGCTAGTTTACTGATAAATACTTAGTCATCAGTTACAGTTATTGCCGCTAGTTTACTGATAAATACTTAGTTATCAGTTACAGTTATTGCCGCTAGTTTACTGATAAATACTTAGTTATCAGTTACAGTTACTGCCGCTAGTTTACTGATAAATACTTAGTTATCAGTTACAGTTATTGCCGCTAGTTTACTGATAAATACTTAGTTATCAGTTACAGTTATTGCCGCTAGTTTACTGATAAATACTTAGTCATCAGTTACAGTTACTGCCGTTAGTTTACTGATAAATACTTATTAGTTACAGTTATTGCTGCTAGTTTACTGATAAATACTTAGTTATCAGTTACAGTTACTGCCGTTAGTTTACTGATAAATACTTATTAGTTACAGTTATTGCCGTTAGTTTACTGATAAATACTTAGTTATTAGTTACAGTTATTGCCGCTAGTTTACTGATAAATACTTAGTTATCAGTTACAGTTATTGCCGCTAGTTTACTGATAAATACTTAGTTATCAGTTACAGTTACTGCCGTTAGTTTACTGATAAATACTTAGTTATCAGTTACAGTTATTGCCGCTAGTTTACTGATAAATACTTAGTTATTAGTTACAGTTATTGCCGCTAGTTTACTGATAAATACTTAGTTATTAGTTACAGTTATTGCTGCTAGGTTACTGATAAATACTTAGTTATTAGTTACAGTTATTGCTGCTAGGTTACTGATAAATACTTAGTTATTAGTTACAGTTATTGCCGCTAGTTTACTGATAAATACTTAGTTATCAGTTACAGTTACTGCCGTTAGTTTACTGATAAATACTTAGTTTTCAGTTACAGTTATTGCCGTTAGTTTACTGATAAATACTTAGTTATTAGTTACAGTTATTGCCGCTAGTTTACTGATAAATACTTAGTTATTAGTTACAGTTATTGCTGCTAGGTTACTGATAAATACTTAGTTATTAGTTACAGTTACTGCCGTTAGTTTACTGATAAATACTTAGTTATCAGTTACAGTTACTGCCGTTAGTTTACTGATAAATACTTAGTTATCAGTTACAGTTACTGCCGTTAGTTTACTGATAAATACTTAGTTTTCAGTTACAGTTATTGCCGTTAGTTTACTGATAAATACTTAGTTATTAGTTACAGTTATTGCCGCTAGTTTACTGATAAATACTTAGTTATTAGTTACAGTTATTGCTGCTAGGTTACTGATAAATACTTAGTTATTAGTTACAGTTACTGCCGTTAGTTTACTGATAAATACTTATTAGTTACAGTTATTGCCGCTAGTTTACTGATAAATACTTAGTTATTAGTTACAGTTATTGCCGCTAGTTTACTGATAAATACTTAGTTATTAGTTACAGTTATTGCCGCTAGTTTACTGATAAATACTTAGTTATTAGTTACAGTTACTGCCGTTAGTTTACTGATAAATACTTAGTTATCAGTTACACTTACTGCCGTTAGTTTACTGATAAATACTTAGTTATTAGTTACAGTTATTGCCGCTAGTTTACTGATAAATACTTAGTTATTAGTTACAGTTATTGCTGCTAGTTTACTGATAAATACTTAGTTATTAGTTACAGTTATTGCTGCTAGTTTACTGATTCATACTTAGTTATTAGTTACAGTTACTGCCGTTAGTTTACTGATAAATACTTAGTTATTAGTTACAGTTATTGCTGCTAGGTTACTGATAAATACTTAGTTATTAGTTACAGTTATTGCTGCTAGGTTACTGATAAATACTTAGTTATTAGTTACAGTTATTGCTGCTAGTTTACTGATAAATACTTAGTTATTAGTTACAGTTATTGCCGTTAGTTTACTGATAAATACTTAGTTTTCAGTTACAGTTATTGCCGTTAGTTTACTGATAAATACTTAGTTATTAGTTACAGTTATTGCTGCTAGGTTACTGATAAATACTTAGTTATTAGTTACAGTTATTGCCGCTAGGTTACTGATAAATACTTAGTTATTAGTTACAGTTATTGCCGCTAGTTTACTGATAAATACTTAGTTTTCAGTTACAGTTATTGCCGTTAGTTTACTGATAAATACTTAGTTATTAGTTACAGTTATTGCTGCTAGGTTACTGATAAATACTTAGTTATTAGTTACACTTACTGCCGTTAGTTAACTGATAAATACTTAGTTATCAGTTACAGTTATTGCCGTTAGTTTACTGATAAATACTTAGTTATTAGTTACAGTTATTGCCGCTAGTTTACTGATAAATACTTAGTTATTAGTTACAGTTATTGCTGCTAGTTTACTGATAAATACTTAGTTATTAGTTACAGTTATTGCTGCTAGTTTACTGATAAATACTTAGTTATCAGTTACAGTTATTGCCGCTAGTTTACTGATAAATACTTAGTTTTCAGTTACAGTTACTGCCGTTAGTTTACTGATAAATACTTAGTTATCAGTTACAGTTATTGCTGCTAGTTTAGTGATAAATACTTAGTTTTCAGTTACAGTTATTGCCGCTAGTTTACTGATAAATACTTAGTTATTAGTTACAGTTATTGCTGCTAGTTTAGTGATAAATACTTAGTTATCAGTTACAGTTATTGCCGCTAGTTTACTGATAAATACTTAATTATTAGTTACAGTTATTGCTGCTAGTTTACTGATAAATACTTAGTTATCAGTTACAGTTACTGCCGTTAGTTTACTGATAAATTCGTCAAATGTCCTTAACAAATTCCTTTACACCTATCACAGTTAAACTGCAGGAGTTACACTTTATTTATTTTTTTACCAACTAACAAGCTAAAACTACATAAGTGTTCAGAACTAACACTACTGCTGATAAACTAGCTAACCAACTGCTAACCACCTAACAAGTTAATGTTAGGAACAAAATATTGGTAATCAACCACTAATTAGCTAGCCAGCTAATCAACTCTAATTAATGAAGCTAACTAATGTTAGGAACTAACAGTTACCAACTACTAATGGGCTAGCTTACCAACAAACAAGCTAATGTAAAGAAATTACTGTTTTCAACTGCTAATAAAGTAGCTACCCAACTAGCTTACTAACAACCTAATGTTAGTATCTAAATATTGGAAAGCAACTACTAAGTAACTAGTTAACCACAAGCTTTGCACCTTACAAGCCAATGTTAGGGAATAGCAGTTATTGTTAGGAACTAAATATTGGTAATCAACTTAGGGGTGGGCGATATGGCCCTAAAATATATTTTTGAGATAATGATATTCTTGACGATATTAAAAAATATAGAAAAATATATAGTTTATTATTTTTTAGTCTGTATAAATAAATAAAAATCGTACAACAAAATAAAAATCTATTATAAATGTAAATGTATGTAAATTGCAAATTTCAACAGATAGACAAAAAAATTACTTTTGACTCTTGAGTATTAGCAAAAAAAACATCTAGGGGGTCCGGGGGGCCCCCTGGGAGAAAATGTTGTATATTTTATAGTACAATGTGATCAGTCTCATCCACTTTGAGAGGCAAATGAGAGCAAACACCTCGCATCACATTTTTTACAGTCAACAGGGCTTTCCACTAGGACATGGAGCAGCCAGACAGTGTTGAAAAACAGCTGGCTAGGGGGCATTCCCTCTGGAGAATTTTTTTTCATAAAAGCCCAAATTTGGTGGCCTCTCACAGATTCTAATGCCACTATTCCATCATATAGACTGGTCTTAATCATTGCCCATTTGAATTAATTATAGTAAAGGAGAATAATGGTTCTTCTATGTTTTATTTAAGGCATCTTATTTTGACAGTCGTCTTGTACTTTCTGTGGTGGATTCTTTGCTCTTATTTTGAAAGCTGCATTTGTATAGCGACAGGAAGTAATAATAGCTTTTTGTGATTAAAATAACTTTAATTGTTAGCTAATGTTAGCTCGCGGCTAACGAACGGCAAAATGCAACAGTGTGTTTGCACCTCTGACGGCCGGACAGGTTGGTAGGATGTAGTTCGGCTCGCGAGCACGCAGACGCACGCGGAGAGAGCACGTGGGGACGGGACTGATACATTACAGACAGGTCGGTCCTTGTTTTGAAGCGCAGTGGGAGGGCAGCAAGGTATAGTCGGTGCGTGTGTGAGTGCGCGCGCATGTCTCGGAGGAGGACGGAGAGAAAACTTTATATTATGAATAGTGTAAAAATAGTTTCAGTAGCTTGAAATGTGACGTTAGCGCAGCACATGAGACTATAGCGGCCGCCACGGTCTAGGTCATTAATAGGAAATCCTTACGTCACTACGTCAAGAAGTAGGAATGTTGCCAATATTATATGCATTTTTTTTACCCATAAAATTTTTTACCGGTATAATCGTGAACCATAAGATATGGCACACCCCTAAATCAACTACTAACTAGCTAGCTAACTAATATTAGGAACTAAAGTTACCAACTACTAATAGGTTGCTAACCAACTAACAAGCTAATGTAAGAAACTAACTAACCAGTACCACCTGCTAATAAGCTAGCTAACAACTAGCAACCCAACTAACAAGTGGTACTTGACAGCTAATAACTACCATAACCTAACATGTTAATAATATTTGCAAGCTAACGATAATTAGCAATGTCATCAGAAAATTGACCAGCTAATTAATAAGCAAATGCTACAGCCAAATTCAAACTTAATTAACAAGCTAATGATATCTTCTTGCTAACGAACTAACAAACAAGCCATTTTTTCAAGTCAATCTGATGTGACCTACATGCTACCCATCTGACAAACAAGTTCATCTTAGCTAATTAACTAACAAGTAATGGATTCCGGATGGCTAACCAGATGACCTAAGGTTAGCAGCCAGTTTACTCTGACTGGTTAAAATGACCTAACCACGAGTTAAACTGACCACTGAAGACCTAAATGTTTATTGGGACTGGTCACTGTGCTGCTGACCTGAACAATACTTCATTCACCAAAACGCGTCCACCTCTCTGGTCCTGAATGTTTGTGTAGCACCTGTGTAATATATTGTGTTAGCCCATTTAACCCATTCCTATCACCTGTCTGCTCCTCTACAGATATGGCTGAAGATGTCTGTGGACACTGATAACTCCTGTGTTTTGTTGTCATCGCGAGACTCCAGGACTTCTTGCGTCTTCCAAAACGAGGACGAGAAAGATGACATCCCAGGAGCGGGAGAGGAGAGGTAACTCACTCTGACCACTCAGCTTTTTCTGGACCTCTCCTGCTGGATTTTTTAACTTGTACAGGAACAAAAATTGAACATTTGGTAGCTGATGGCCGATATTTGGCTCCTGTAGATTTAAGTGGTACTTGGGTTAAACACAATTGCTGACTTTACTGCTGTTTTCTGTTTGCTGCAGCCAAACTATGTGTGTTCTCCTATGTAGACAAACATACACAAAGCTTTGCCCTTGAGTAGTGAAACCATAGCATGGTTCTATACATTTAATATGTGCTGTCAGATTGCTGCAAAACAAATTGCTGGTGTTTTAATTAAGCATCTTAACGGTGAAGTTTATTTGTTAAAGTTACTCTATTTCACACAACTGGACCATTTAACTGACACTTCCAAACAACTCTGTAGCTGAGATTTGACGCACCAGATCTCAAGTGAATGCAGCCTAAGCAGTTGTTTGACCTCTGACCTCTGAGAGGAAGCTCAGGACTCTGAACAGGGACTTAACCCTTGAGAGTTTTGGACTGTTTTGTCTGTTTCTGAATACTTTTCATTCTGCCACTTAAAAAATGTTTCCCTTGCCATGTTGGTATCATTTTTCAGCACAACCTCACCAATATGACCTGATAATTACCTTTTCACTTTGACTTACTAGATCAACATTTTCAACACAAAAAAACAGGCATGAAAAACCCCATAAAATCTGATTTTGAAAATGTTTTTTTTTACTTTGAAAACACAGTCATGCTCAATGAAGAAAATGTTGGTTACAAATATAACATACAATAGGTTAAATAAGGAGAACATCTAGTTCTATGGTTTTATATTTGACCTTATCTCTGGTTTTTACTTGGCCTATCATCATCAAACAAGAACTGGCATGAAGTTTCAGGCCACTTTAGAGGGAAGCTGACCACAGAACCCAATGCTGCTTCGTTTTTACAGCGTGACGTCATCAAGAAGTCATGTGATCTGACAACTCTGGGGACTCCAGAGGGTTAAAGGTCGAGGCTGAAAACCAAAAGCGATGGAACATTTGCTTTTTATTGCCTCTGCACCCTGGAACAAACTCGCACTGTGTCAGGAATGTGTTGAAAATGTGCTTTTTCTGTTTCCTCTTTTTGTGTCTTTCTTTCTATTTGTAATAGTTTTTAAGGTGCTGTTATAATATAGTTTCAGATTTTGATATGAAGCATTCAGCTGTGGTGTCTCCTCCTGCAGTGTTCTGGAGATGCTGAGCTACTCTAAGTTCTCCAGCCTGGAGACATGGCTGTGCATGCCGTCCTCGCTGCTGCTGCCTCCTCTGGACTCCACCATCACCTCCTCCTCCTCCTCCTCCACCACCTCCTCTTGCTCACATGCATCCAACCACTCCTTCAATTTTTCCTCGTCCCCGGCCTCCAATTCCCGTCGCTCCACCTGCAGCGAACCAGGAGAGACGGACAGGTAAGACTGCGGTCAACTAAAGATTTTAAGGTGGTTTTGCTTGTTTTAAAACCAGCTAGGAATATTTTTAATTCCTGCTGACATTCATGGTGTTGCACACAGTGAAAAGTGACAGTTGTAGCTGTGTTAAGATGGAAAAAAGAGAGCAAATGGATCATATGGACTATCGACAATCAATACAGGGCCAGAGGGTGAAATGTGTGTTCACGTCATGTTTAATTGTGGAAAAATCCAAATCTGTCTGCTGTGCTAATCCACCGGTAACTCTCTAAAAGTGTGTTTTATATTTAGATCTACAACATTGTAGATGGGAATGATGGATAAGGCAGAAAACCCTGATAGAAATGATATTAATTGACTTCAAGGTTGGAAATATTACTTCTTTTTTTTAAGTCAACTAATCTCAAGACTGTGTGACTTCCTGTCTGTGGCTCTCAGCTCCTCCCATTGGTTCCTATGGAATATCAGCTAGTGTCAGACCTAGGGTTGCAAAGGGGCGGAAAATTTCCGGTAAATTTCCGGAAAATTTCCGGTAAATTTCCATGGGAAGTTAAGCTTGGGAATTTTGGAAATATTCCATATTGGAAGCTACAATACATATAATACATATGTAATTTCAACAGATTTATTTGTAAGTAGAGTAGAACACGTTCTAATTACTTGTTTCATGGATGAACAAAAACAGGAGTGTTGGGTTCAATATCACCCATCCCCTAACCCCACTCATTCAAAAATGCACCCCCCCCATCCAAAAATCTCCACAAAGTCCCATTCAAAATGTTAAATGAAAAATGCCACTCTTCCTCCAAAACGTTCCATTAAACATGCAAATCTTCCTTCAAGCAATCCTCTGCATTTTTGCTCAGTCAATAGACTCTTCCTGCTCCTCATCAACATCCAACAACATGTCCCCTTCCTCAACATCCAGCTCTGAGTCTTCCTCTTCAGTGTCACTTTCCAGCCTTGTTGAGGATGGCTCTGTGTCAGGCTCAAAGAGCCTTAGGTTTGCGCCAATGCCAACCAGCTTTTCCACTCTCACATTTGTGAGCCTGTTGCGAACCTTTGTGTGGGAGGGTTAGGGTTAGGGTTAGTGCACAGTGCTAGTAGGGGGTGTGGTCTCAATAGCCATGCAGTAAGCAGTGTGCTCTGTGCATGTGATTGAGGAATGGCATGGATATTCAAGTTTATTTGAATGGCATCTGTTTGTTTTAGTCAAAATTCCCAGTTTATTCCCATAAATTCCCGTTAATTCCCATTAATTCCCGTTAATTCCCGTTAATTCCCGTTAATTCCCGTTAATTCCCGTTAATTCCCATGGAAAGTTTCCGTCTTTGAAAATTCCGGGAATTTTGCAACCCTAGTCAGACCTCATAACACACTTTGAATGACAGCCCCCCCATTTACAAAATGTAAAAGAAATGCATAAAGAGACGTTTAAGGAAAATAATAAATAAATAAATAAATACAACTAATGAATAAATACTACTAATATATAAAACTTGAGTTTATACGATAAATATGTAAAATGTAAAAAAATAAAATGTATGAAAAAATATTAAATATATGACAGGAAAAATAAATCAAAGTAAATAAATATCAAAATAAATACAAAGGTAAATTCAAAAATGAAAGCCACTTAACCCACCCACTGCTCCCTTTTTATCAATTAATGCCTTCATTTATTTTTAGTACGTTTCATGGCATATACAAGTTTTTATCAAGTCCTTTATTATTTATTTTAGATTTTCCCAGTTTCCTTTATGGATGTAGGGCTCTGATCGCTTATCCCATGTAGTGTTTCATAGTGGACAAACAACTGGTGCAGCACCAGCATGTTTGAATTTTGTATTTTATTTTGTATTTTTTGCCTCCTTGACGTTTTCCCTCATGTCTGGGACTTTGACCAATAGGAGTACAGACTTATAATCATACACGTCAAAGCGAAAGTGGAATGATGTTGTCTTTGGTGGAGCAGAGGAAAAATCAGTCATTTTTGCAGAATAAAAGCTATTCTTGTCTCTGAAACTGAACTCCTTCCTGATGACAGACACGTGTTGTGGAAGATGGCAAACTCTGATAGTATGGGAACCTACGTGTAGTTTGTCGTGTCTCCCGGCCGAGCTAGGGGCACAATTTTATGACTCTTTTATCAACTAATCTGAAGTCATGACCATCGTAAGAGATAAAAATACTTTGCAGTCCAAACAGAACATTAAACAGCTGCACCGAGAACTTTACAGTATAGGCTCTGCATCCTTCCAGGTACAGATAATGGTTCTGATGGCCACCAGATGTCTTCTCTCTCGCGCTGTTTAAGTCGAGAAACTGAAACACAGTGACCTGTTGGTCCCCCCTCTCCTCCTGCAGCCAGCAGGAACAATATTCCTCGTAAAGTATTTGTCTGGCTCCATGGAGATGGCAAACATGTTGGGAGAGATAAGCCGAGAGCCTGCAGAAAGCCTGAGGGGAAACACTGGTGTTTATACATGTGGAGGAAACGTACTAATAAAAGGAAGTGTGCTCATTAAGACTGAGAGGGATGTATAGAGGACGTATAGCAACAGAACTGTTAGGACTGTTTGTTCGGTTACTTAAAAACCAACGATAAAAAGGCTTTTAGAGGACACAACGGCGGAATACAGCTGCTCCAAACTCACAATTAAAGATTATGTTAAAGTCAGTCCCTGTGTGATGGCAGGTGTCATGTGAGACCAGCTCAGCGATCTGGTCTCCTGGAGCTCGTCCACAGTGTCCATTCACTGTGAATCCTTTCAGCTCAGGACGCCGTTAAAGTTGGGGGAGGCAGTTTTGTATTTCCGTCATTAGGCAAAAAGTCCATAAAAACCTTTCTGCATATTGCAATTCAAAAGTTCTGAGAGAAGACTATGGCTGTATTATTGTTTTTGTCTGTACTTTGTTGTGCTGTTTCTAACTTCATGGGAAAATGCAGCCCATTACAACTCGGGTATTTTAAAACCGTAGCGTTTTCTGTGCGATTACGTCTTTCGTTGACACGAAAATGATGATTCAGAACACTAAAAACTGGAATGTTTTAAATATATCTTCAAAAACTTTCCGGGCAGATGTTTTTTTCAGTATTTTTGCAAAATTGTTTTTTTTAAATGACTGTGTATGTATGGACAAGGCCTTAAGTTATTGAATCGAGCAGTTGAGGCTTAAATCGTGCAGCAGGTCTGGAAGCTCCTGTCAGTCTACGGCACACTAAGCAACCAAGTTGTATAGATGCTGGCTTTTCCTACTGCAATCAAATGCCACATCAGTCTCTCCCTCCCTGGTTTACATCAAGGTTTCCTTTTCATATGACACAAAAGACCTCCTGACTGACTGATCAGCTTCTGCTGGATAAACTGTGAAACACACACACACACACACACACACACACACACACAGAGTGAGGTCAGGTATCACCCCTGTGTGGCTCTGAACACTTGAGGACCCTTTTCCTTCAGCTGAGGATCTCCACTTCTTTCTGTTTCCTATTCGTACCCTGAGAACATTTTTCAATACTTCAAACCAAACACACAGTGATGAACATGCGGAGATGTGTGCGTATTGATTTGTAACACCGATGTGATGCGGTCTCCGATGTTGAGCTGGACTCAGCTGTTGGACGTTGTGTTGAGGAGGAACAAGAAGAAGAGACGGGTCAGAGGGTCGTGGAGGAGCTGCAGCTACGTGGTGTCAGAGGACAGGTATCAGGACCACACTTAGATAATAACGCTGTTTATAGACGCCGTGTGTACTGTAGCAGCCAGACGTGCTTCCTGTTGGACTGTACACTTGAGTCCCAGTGTCAGGTTCACTATTGAATTAATCACAATGATCCTCAGATAAGCGCTCTAGAGTCTCCATCATTGTTCAGGAGCTTATGATCATAGAGCTGTAGATGTTTACATTTATTTTTTTTTCCAAAGAACTTTAGCCCCTTTTTCTTTTTTTCCCCTCCTTCACAGTTTGTAGCAGACTGAATTTAAAAGAAGATATGGATATCATATAAAACTAGAAGACCATCTGAATGAAAATGGGTTCTATTTGATATATTTCTGCCTAAACAGTCTGTGAGTTGCATAAATCGAGTATGACTGGAAAACTGAGACTCTTGTGGATTCAATGGGCCTCATTCATGAAACGTGAGCAGAACGAATTCGTGTGTAAACCGTTCGCAGACGGAAATTTACGTGCATCTCCGCATTCATCAATATTTTAGTAGCTCCGATCTTTTCGTAGCTACTAACAAAATCTACACATGCTGCTGACCACACGTAGTGCTTGTGTAAATTTAAGAACGCATATAAATAATGCTCGTCACTGTTGGAAATTACAATTTTAATTCATAATGCGTTCTGTTATGTACACAATACGCAGATGCCTTTGAAACATGTGATATAAACATGACAAACGATTAAAAATATAACATATTTAGTTAAATTAGTTGGCAATTGGCGGGATTAAGATTCAGATTAAACTCATAATTGTGAATTATCTATGTAAATTGACGCATCCTGCCTGCAGTTCTCAGAGGTATCATTAAATTAATGCCAGAGTATATCCAATTTCCATAAGGCGCACAACGGCAGACAGAAGTAATGCAGGGGTTCAGCGCAGTTGCAAACATGCCAGGTGTTATCGGTGCCATAGACTGCACACACGTACGTATCAAGGCTCCATCCGGTGATGCATTTGCTTACATTAACCGGAAAAACTTTCATTCCGTGAATGTGCAACTGATCTGTGACGCAAAGTGTGTGTTGTTAAACGTTGTGGCCCGGTGGCCCGGTGGGACGCATGACGCATTCATCCTGCGTAATTGCGCAGTTGGCACGCGTTTGGAGGATGGAGCTGTGAGAGACGGCTGGCTCATTGGTAAGAATATAGCCTGCATAATCACATGTGTGTGTTATATATGGACTTACCTTTCTATATCCATAGGGGATAGGGGTTACCCACTGACGCCGTGGCTTATGACCCCACTGGCCAGCCCGCAGACACCACAGGAGCATACAATGAGGCGCACGCGGCTACTCGGGCCGTTGTAGAGCGCTCCAACGGGGTATTTGGACTCTGAGCGTCCTCCTCCTGTGGCAGATGTACTTTTTTTGTGTGCGCTAATGCGTTTCTTTGCGTCAAGTTTAATGTCAAACCATTTACGTTTAACCTCGGACGTAGTTCTTTGCACTACAGAAACCACATTTACTGCGTCCGTCACCTCCCTCCACGCTTTCGCTTTGCCTGTCCCTGTCACACCACTACTAACAGATGAAAATAAAAATTTTTTTTTGGACTCCACTTCTCCCAAAATAACTTCAATCTCCGCTTCGGAAAAATTCTTTTTTCTTTCTCGTTCTTTTTTTCTTTGTGCCATGACTGACAGGTCGACAGGATGCCTCTACACACCTCCTTATATGGTGGTCATTAGCAATTCATGGGCGGGGTTCATGCTAATTGCTGATTATCGGGAGCGCGCTGCCACCTTACGATGGATTGGCATTCATGATCATACACACGTGTTTACGATCAGATCTGAGTTTCCCGCGGCGTTCATGAGTCCGGAGTAGGTTTTTAGTAGCGTAGGCTTTTATGTGCAAATCTACGCACAAATCTACTAACGTTTCATGAATGAGGCCCAATGAGCTCAATTTTAATCGTGTGTGATGATGTTAGGCAGTGAACTTGAGCTCAGTGTATAAAATGAGCTGCCGTGACCTCATGAAACTTTACAACCACAAACTAGAGACCTAGAGCATTCAGAGGACGGATGGCTTTCCACACTATGTTGACAATAAGGAGGTTTCTCAGCAGGAAATGAGGAATAAAGGTGTTTAGCATTGTGTTGCTGTTGCTCAGCAGAGTGTCTGTCACCTGTCAGTCAGTAAAAACCCCTTACACGCACACTGAGACCGAGTTCCCCACACCACTTCTTTGCTTCAAAACATTTCCAGCATGATGGAGAAACGTGCCTACCTGTCTGTCTAAGTCCCGCCCCCACATGATCGCTCCGTTTGCGTGTGTGCACGCAAGCCAAACTTAATACCAGCAACCTGTATGGGCCTGTCAGAGGTCCAAACACATTGTTGCATATGCCGTTCGGTTGCTGTGAGCGAACATTAGCTAACAATTTGTTAAGTTGTTTTAATCATAAAAAGCTAAAATGTGATTAATTGGCTCCTGTCGCTAAACACATGCAGCTTTTTACTCCCGGGGGGCATGCTCCCAGATGGTTCAGTGCCCAAAATACAGAAATCTACAAAATGTCAAAAGTTTTTGAAACCAAATCAAAGCAGGGATTTTTCTCCAGTGTTCCTCAATCTGTTGATATCTTCATGTAGAATTCTGGAGGGATTTTTCAACATTTTTATCAATTCTTTTGCAAAAATAATGATTAAACTTGGTTAAAAGCATCAAATCTGTGTAACAAATTGTATCAACACAAGAAAATCTGATGCTGTTTACTAAATATGATGCATTTACACAAAGCCAGTGCCTGATTCACTTATTAAAGTGGTGCTGAAACCAGAAATAAGACATAATTGAACATACTTTTTCAGAATGGTACAAACAGTAGCTGTGGCAACTGAAACGGTTAGTTTTTATGTGGGTTGAAAAAGTACGTATATTTCTGTAAGTCTAGTTAAAATAACCTGTACACCAAAATTATCATCCACAGTAGCTGCTGTTTTTCTTTATACTTTCTCAACTGATTATCAAAATCATCACCTGTTTCTTCTCGATAATTAACTTGCCTCCCGCCGTCCTGAAAGTCAACAGAAATCTATTTGATGTGATTTTAATTGATATTCCCGCTCTTCTGTCTGCAGGTCTGCAGAGAGGGACTCCACCTTCCTCACCCCCGCTCTGGGGAAGGAGATGCCTTTCCTGGCCACGCCCCTCCTTCCCATCCTCTCCTCCACCCCCGCCGCCGCAGCTGCAGCGCAGTCAGCGGGAGACTCCGCCTCCCACAGCGGCGTGAGCATCAGAAAGCGGCGGCGGCTCGCTGCCAGTCCAGGAGGACTCCACTGGAACTCTGCAGGTGACAAGACACACACCTGACAGCTGGTCCCAAAGCACTGCCACACACCTTGTGATTTGCATGAATATATTGTAAACACCTTTCACAACAGACAAACTGAACATAATAACCTTTGAATTTCTCTCAGGGGAAATAAATGCAGCACAGGAAATGCCACAATTATTCCAGCGCACGATTTGTTTACATTAGACACGAAGCCAAGAGCGGCCATGTTTGCTGTTTTATTAATGCCGTTATCTCAGCCTGTCAAGTTCATTATTTTGTTTTCTCAAAATACCAGGATAATCAATCATTATGGTGAGATTAAAAAAGGCTGTTCCCTTTTCTTATTTATAATATTCATCAGACATCAGGAGTGCTGTTAAAGCATGCGTAGGCGGCCTCATTACAACTATAGCTGGAAAACATTTGATCAACACATCAGACTGCATTTAATCGAGCTTGAACACACGCAGAGATTTAATTGTCTCTCAGATGTTTTCCTTTCTGTTAGAAATAACAATCGGATCGGTCCTCATCATTTAAGCAGCAGACAAATCAAACCCACAATCCTTTTCGAGGTCTCCCTAATGATCCTGTGACTCGAGATAACAAAAGTAGTTTTCTTTTAATAATTTTTTTCTTTATCTCCAGAAATGGGACTGTTTTTTTCTTGAGAATCAACATCAATTGACCTGTTATCTTGAGATACTGGCAAAATTAACTTTAGCATAAAAAAAAAAATTGCAAGCACGGCTTTTCTTGGCTTTCATAGTTGAGTGCTGAAAGGAAGTTTGTTTCAATATACAGGTGATATTCAGATATAGCATATCAGATGCTTTTGTCCCTGTCTACGATTCTTTGTTCAGTTAAATTTCCCATTAACCTCCAGCTGTGTTCTGGTAATAAAACACAGTGAAAACTCAAAGCAAGAACCTGAACTTCTAGCTCTTGAGCATCACTTGGGACATTTTTGGCTTTTTATTTTTTTATTATTGATCATTTGGAAGTGTATATAATAAGTAATACATGCATAATAATGTGTGTGTCCAAAATCTAGACTCTCAGACCCTTTTAAGGACAAAATGACACATTAAAACCACAATATATCTGAAAGACAATGTTCTACAGAATAAAAGAGAACACATTACGTGATGTAAATATATTTATACTTGACTTGGCTGTGTGCTACAATGCTGTAGTTTGCCTCAGTGTCTTGTTTATTCTGTCCGGGGGCTTCACTTCCCGTCCTTTAGCTCCACCCTTCTGGAGAATGATAATGAGCTTCCTGTTGAACAGATTACAGTCTCTTCTGTTGTTAGAAATTTTCATATTTATGTACAGTTTAACTTCTTACGAGGCCCGAAGAGGTGAACAGATCCAGTGTTTCAGTGCAGAAACAAAAAAATAATCATAATCTTTTGATCAGAAATATGTATGTCAATTCCTGAGATTTATGTCACATCCCCTTGAGAGGGTCCAGGCCTCCAGGTTGGGAACTACAGGTCTATATCCAGGAGGTTGTTTCTGTTGCACTTGCCTGTTATTGGATCACTCTTTTTCTTCTTTCTCTTCATTCGCTTTGATCTCGAGCCTCCATCTTTCATCTAAACCTCCATTCAGACACGCTTCCCTCTCTGCTGCATCTGCGTCACACACTTTAATCTCCTGAATCGTTCAATTCCTGTTTAGGATTTACCAATTTTACTTAAGAATTGGTAACAATGGTCAGAACAATCCCTCCAGAATCTGACATTAAGACACCAAAACCTTGAGGAACACCAGAGAAAATTTCGTGCTGGGATTTGGTTTCAAAAACTTCCCATTTTGTAGATTTCTTTACTTTGGCCGATTGTACGGAAAGCACCTGTGTTGTGTTGCCTGCTGAGAAATCCCCTTATCATCAACACTGTGGAACGCCATCCATCCTCTGAATGCTCTAGGTCTCTAGTTTGTGGTTGTAAAGTTTCATGAGGTCACAGCATCACGTTTTATACACTGAGCTTCATCATCAAACTTCATCCAAATTTGATTTGAAATTAAATGACCCAATACTATAATAATAGAAATTTGTTTCAAATAGTTATTTTAGAAGTAAGAGAGGCCAAACACTCATATATTTAATATATTTAACATGTTTATGCATCATTTTGTCACACATACAGTGTATCTGGAAGGTATTCACAGCACTTCACTTTTTCCACATTTTGTTATGTTTCAGCCTTATTCCAAAATTGATTAAATTCCTTTTTCCTTAAAATTATACACACAATACCCCATAATGAAATTTTTGACCCATGTTGTGCATTAGAAGCGTAGTGATACAAAAAGGGTTTTTATTCAAAAAAAAAAAAAAATGAGGATGTATGATGATCAAAAACAAGTTGATTAAGGGAAAACCTGGAATACTGAATGATGAAATTAATTTATTGCAAAGATATATATCATAAAAACTCTCAAGTTTCACTCATCACACATGAATCAATTTGGGCTCATTGATACCCCAAGAGTCTCAGCTTTGCCAACAAGATCTCCAACCTAAACGACGGAATAAACCGTTTGTCAATACCACCCATCACAACACAAATGACCATTTGTCAAAATGAGCATTTCACTGCTCATGGTACCGCGGAGCGTTCTAAAAATAGCACACACGTCATTATACATACATGTACAGTCGCGGTTGTAAAAAAATGCTGCAGTTTCTTATTATGCATTATTATTAAGGTTACAAAACCACTGAACTAGGTTTAGGGCAAAAAAAACCCTGGTAAGGTGTTATAAAAGACAGTTTAAACAGTAAATAAATCAACGTAATTGCCGCATGCCGGAAGTGAAGTACTTACGAGGGAGACGTGAGCCACGTAAGTTGCATAAAAAACGTAGGTTACGCTAAAGTTTCATCCACTGCTACTCCCAACAGTTTGGCTTCTTTGACCTGTTCTATAGCAATGCCTTGCATAGAAAGACACAGTTTGGGTTCAGACCTCAGTACATGACTAGAGCCCATAACCATACACTTACTTTTCAAGACATTCAGCTTTAGCTTATTCTCCAAAACCCACTCTGAAGCTAGCATTAATTCATGTTAAAGTAACTTTTACACAGATGTAATGTTGAGACATGCAATGTCGTGTCATCCGCGTAAATTACAGCACCTGCACGCTTTAATGCATATGGCATGTCAATAACAAAGATGCAGTATAGTAGCGGCCCAAGGCTGCTCCCCTGTGGAACCCCACTATTCAGCATTGCAGTACTTGAGAGGGTGCCATTAAACATGATACATGTTGTCAGTTAGACAGATAACTTTTTAATAATTTGAGAGCTGAATCATTTAACTTGTAAGCTGACAGCTTTCTGAGTAACAACTCATGATCTGTAATGTCAAAAACGTCGCTAAAATCCAACAGCACTGCACCTAAACGTGATAGAAATGTGACGTTTTTGAGGGGCTTTGCAGTCACATCTGATTACATGTTATCAGCATATAGTGGGCATGCCCTCAAGAGGAGACTTGTGGGTGCACATCAAACACATTTTCATTCAGACATCTTGAGGTCAGATGTCAAGGGACAAGGGAACCCATTAATAATAGACATGTCAGTTTTTCAGTCGTGAAAATGTAGCCACGAGTGATATTTCACCTCTTTCCTGACAAGAAATCATGACATTATTGGTACCATTAGATTCCTTCCATCTTCTCTCTAACCCAGTGGTTCCCAACCTTTTTCTTGAGGGACCCACATTTTTACCACTGTAAACTTTGGCGTTGCCATGTGTTGTGAGCTTGTATTGCACCCTGAAAAATGCATGTATTATAGGCTGGACATAAAGTGGCTGTAGTTTTTCATTTTTTTTGTTGTGGCACCGTTCCTTTAATTGATGATCTTTGCAGAAAATGTTAGAGTGGACTGTCACACGTCAATAGATGGTCTTTGAAAAAATGTCTAAAGAAAACGCTAGAGTGCGCTTTCTTGTGTATCGTAGAAGATCTTCGTACCCGTTGTCCGCAACATGCTCCTGTAAAAGAACCGAGCTTTTAAGTAAATAAAGTTGCCAAGAGAGAAGACTTTGAGTCATCATTGCATGGGTGCAACACTTGGAGATCGACTTTTTCAAATTTATAGGTATAGATGTATATATTTAACCCATTAGATTTATTACACCCCTTAAAATCAAGAGGGCTTCGCGACCCCCCGTGGATCTTTGGCGCCCCCCCGGTTGGGAATCACTGCTCTAACCAATAGCTTTAAAAGCCAACTACAGCCACTGACAGAATGAAGTGGGCAGAAAATTTGAGCTAAGGGGTTAAATGGTAAATTATTGACCTCCCTGATCGGTAGTTTTGTTCGTTTTGCTCCGTAATATCGGTATCAGCACCGGTCCTAAAAACCAGCATCTGTCAGGCTCTAGAAAAAAAGTAATGCTCAGAAATGAGATTAAAATGTGTTTTCATGGAGGGTTTGCAATGAAGTCTCCATCCATCCAGCAGAATCTGTGGAATCTGTGTTTTATGTTCATTTAGACTTTCCCCAGCTGTCACTTCTGTCAGTAAATCACACACAGTGAACATTTTCTCTCTTTCCCTCACTCTCATTTCTTTTTCTCGTCATTTGTCTTGTTTTGTGTTTTTTGCTCTTTTGCCTCGAGGCGTTTTAAAGCCTCCTGGGGAATCTGCATTTCCTCTCGTCTCTTCTGCAGAATTTTTTTGTCCCAGAGTTTTAGTTGTCCCTGCTGCTCCGACTCTTGCCTGCTGTCCATACAGAGAGGTCTTAAAATGTTTGATAACGGTTATTTAGAAAGAATCTGACATTTAATTTAATCTTGTGTTGTTGCTGCAGATAATGCTGTCAGCTGCCTGCCAGTGATTTAAACCTCCAAATTCCAAACATAGAGTCAGAGCAGCTTCCCGTGACGGGAATACAACCTCGGAGCGTTCAGATCTCAGCGCTGCGTCACATGTGAACTTTTGTTCTACAGCTTTTTATGTTTCAGAGACGGACCATCTGTGTGTTTGTGAACCAAAGTTTACAGTTTCAGAGTCAGATTTTAAACTTAATACTGCAAGAAAATGATCTGATTCAACAGGATCAAAATCTTCTCCATTTCTGACTTGTTCTAACTCCTGAATGAAAGATTCTCTGACTGATTTACAAAAACAGGAAATGAAGTGTCTCTAATCCCCCTGCAGACCTTTATCTCTCTCTCTTTCTGTATAGAGAAAATAGTACAAGAAAAAGTAAGTTCAGGGAAAGAAAAGAATGCAAAGTGCAAAAGAAAAGTATACATACTGCATTTATTTTATAACTTTTTGTTGATAATGAGTCTTTTGTCCAGCAGAGGGAGCCACAAGTCCAGAAAACTCCAGTAAACAGGGTGCGCTTCAAGTCAAAAGGTCTCAGAGAGAGAGAGAGAGAGAGAGAGAGAGGGAGAGAGAGAGAGAGAGAGAGAGAGAGAGAGAGAGAGAGAGAGCTTTAATGTTTGTTAAAGTGGGACTGATTAATTACTCTTCTAAATCCTCTAAATATTAAACAAGTCTGCCATCACACGTCTGCCACGGAAGTATTAAGAAATTCTGACAGGAAACACATCTTACTATATAAATACAAATGCTAAAATCTTTTGTCTTGAGTCAATGATATGTAGAAATAGAAATAAAAATGAAACAAAACATCTCTAAACTTTTAAATATTGGCTATAAACACTGATGATTAAGGTTTTAAGAAATGTTAAGACTCTTGTACATACAAACGTGCCAGAATAAAATATTTAAACTGTAAAATTGGCATTAGTTTTAAAAAATAAATAAAAGTTAAAAAACACACACATACTGTTGTGTTATTTCTTATCATTGTAAGATCATAAAAGTCTGTTGATCCTCATGAAGTTTTAATGCAGCAGCTCAGCTCGTCAGCTGTCCTGACACCTGATCACACACAGACACACACGCACACACACACACACACACACACACACACACGTTGAATGGATGGAAATATGAAACCAGCAGAACACGATGAGATGAAGAAATTTGACTTTAAAATGTGACGTTATGAAATCCCTCCATCCGTCCGTCCTGCTGCTGCTTTTATCTTTCATCTTCACATTTCATCTCACGGGCACTCTGAACTTCTATTTATAGTTCAAAGCACAATCCTGAAAAAGGAAATCATCAGAGGAAACATTTCTAGAGCGAATATATCTATTTTTTCAATTGTAAAATTAGTATTTGTAATAATTGAGAATTCTGTATTAAAAAAAGGATATTCTGATATTGGAAATGTTTCCAAAAACATGTAACTATAATAATTACATTATTTACATGTGATACAGGTCTTTAACTTACGTTTAACACATATAACAGGATTTATAAAAAATGATTATACTATTTAGATCAGGGATGGGCAACTTAAATGCTGGAGGGGGCCACAGTTTTTCATGGACACTACCACAGGGCCACATATAGGACCGTGCACTTAACCAGATATGAAACTGCAATTTTAAATGTGTTTACAGTGCAGTAACTTAACATATTCCATGCTCAAATGCATGTATAACAGTATACATAGGAACACAAAAGATTTGAAGAAAATAAAAAATAACCACTTACTGTGATTTCTTTTTTCATTGCAAGAATAGCAGACCAACATTAACTGCAATTAATTTAATTAATTTTGTGCATTTTTACACAGCACTTTTAAGATTTCATGCTCAACTGCATGTAGTTGTACTGAGGGCCACTTCAAGTGAGGGTGCGGGCCGTATGCGGCCCCCGGTCCTCCAGTTGCCCATCCCTCATTTAGATGTACACAGTGCCATGGATACGCATTGTTTTGATGACGGCTTGCCTTGTTAGCTGTCAATCAAAGGTAGCCATGTCCCAAATCATAAGCTTCTTTATCATTTATTTTCTTCTAAATGAGGCCAAAATCTTGCCATGAGAATTTTTGAGAATGAGAGTTAATAAATCAAGAGAAGTCTTCTCATGTTGTATTGAGATGGATAGGGCCGGAGTTCTTTTGCAACCGACGTTGGCGACCCCTGTTGGAATTTTGCTAGAATGCAGGCTGAAGGCACTTCTGGGTTTGCTTCACTGCTCAGACCTGGAGGTTGCCGCCTGGTTGCAGCGTGATCATGTACGGCCCCATGTTGCAAGGACCTGTACACAACTCCTGGAAGCTGAAAAGATCCCAGTTCTTGCGTGTCCTGCATTCTCACCGGACATGTCACCCATAGAGCATGTTTAGGACGCTCTGGATAAGCGTGTATGACCACTAGGGATGGGTACCGAATTCGGTACTTTTATAGGTACCGACCGAATTCCGTCGGTACTACCGAGTACCGATTCATGTAAAATCAAATGGTACCATGTTTCGGTACCTAAACGGCGTTAACTTTAAACTGATCATTGATTTCAACCTGTTTTCATTTGACGTCTTTGATTAACAAGCGTGCTGACGATCGCACTATTTTTTAAAATTTATTTACCTCCTCGTCTGGTCCTGTCTGCTCACCGTGGCCACTAGCCACTAGCTGCTGCCCTCTTCCACCGCGGAGCAGAGACCAACAGCCGGCTCTAGGCCTGCTAGCCGCCAGCTACTATCTCTCCAATGTCTCTACCCGGGCTTGGCCTTCATCTGCCTCCAGATTAGACCTTCCTTACTCCGTTTGCTCTCTCCATTCATCCGTAGACTAGTCATTAGCAGCTAGCAGCTAGCTGCTGCATCTCTGGTCCTCCGCTAATACTCCGCTCTTCAACTCAGGAATATTACCTGCCACTTTACTCCAAACTGCCTCGCTGAAATTTAATCCCTCAGACTCCTGCGTCATCCTCGATATGTGTACAGAGCAGCCCGACTCAACTTTGTTTATTCCATCATGCCATGCCCACAATACTGTCTGACCGGTGCTGCACCGCACAGCTACGACGTCATCACAACAAATCACACGTGCACTTACAACCTTTTTTTTCTTTCTCCTCCGTGCTTTGCCACCTGAGAGCGCTCCTCTGCATTCTTTGATAACACTGCAACCTTCATGTTACAAAATGCACGTTCGCTCAACAATAAAGCACTGCTCATCCTGGATTTTATATTGTTTTGATATATTTTTTAAAGTTTATATTTTGAGAAATAAATATGTTACGCAAAAGTACCGAAAATTGGTACCGTTGAGTACCGGTACCGATTCCCAGGTACCGGGTATCGGTACCGTATCGATTCAAATGTGAAAGGTACCCATCCCTAATGACCACATGTTCCAGTTTCTGCCAATATCCAGTAACTTCACACAGCCATTGAAGAGAAGTGGACCAACATCCCACAGGCTACAATCAGCACCCTGATCAACTCTATGAGATGTGTTGCACTGTGTGAGGGAAATGGTGGTCACATCAGATACTAGACTGGTTTTCAGTTTCTTGTTTCTGTACTTTTGTACCTGTACAGGTGTGTGTGTGTGTGTATGTGTTTGTGTGTGTGTGTGGTGTAGAGTAACAGCAGGGTGTCTCTGGTTTCTCTCCTCCAGGTTCGGTGCAGAGAGACTTCTGGTCACCTGATCTGTCCCCGGTGTCGCGGGGAACCACGACAGCAGGAAGAGGTGGAGGTGGAGGTGGGGGTGCAAGGAGCCTCCCCCTGTCTGAGGGGGATGGAGCAGTGTGGGCCAGCGACCGGGCGGCTCTGAGGAAGACGGTTTCTGTTGACGAGCGGCTGCTGCGGCCGGCAAGCGGAGAGCAGCCGCACCTGAGACTGCTGAGTCGCCTGGAGAGAGGCAGGAAGAAGCTGCACAGCATCAATGTGAGTTGTTTTATTCAATTCAATTCAATTCAACTTTATTTATAGAGCGCATTTCATGCACAAGGCAGACTGAATGTGCTTCACAATGGATATACATAATTACAGTTAAAAAACAAAACAAAACAACAGAAAACCAACAAAAACAAACAATTAGAAAAAAATCTATTATAAATTAATTGAAGAGTGCAGGTAGACAAGCTGTGCCATATTCACCACATACACACTTACTTACTCACACATGTGCACCCACTCCCACAACCACGCATGCACACACGCATGCACACAGTTCAACCAAATGCTGTTGAAAAAAGATAGGTTTTTAATCTGTTTTTATAAATGGCTACTATTTTTTTTTTCTTTCTACTTTTTTACCTTTTGAGAGAGGTTTGTATTTGTTTTAAATTTCCTCATATTTCAGACCACATTTACTTGATTTGCTTAATCAAAGTCAGTGTTTGATAGACAGCCGAGCGGAACAACAGCGTGACAGGAATCAGGATGTTCTGCCATCTTTGTTGTAGTCCAAACATGATCGTAATGAACTCTCTTTGCCACAGAGGGCGACGGCTTTAAAGCAAGATTTCACGATAGTATTTGTTTTTATTGTGAATGCAAACGTATCATATTTATTTATTTGTTTATAAAGGAAGATTTTAGAATAATTATTTGTGTATTTATTTTAAAAGCAAGATTTCAAGATAATATTTGTATTTATTTTGGACACACAAATATATCATATTTAGTTTTTTGTTTCTAAAGGAAGATTTTGCGATAATATTAAATTAACTTATTAATTGACTGATTTTTAAAGAAAAAAAATCACAATAATATTTATTTATTAATTTTTAAAAAGAGGATTTTAGTGTAAAACATGCTCAAACCCGACCCAGAATGCATCTGTTGATTTCACACCCAAACTCTTTTTCTGTCTAAAATCGTCTGTTGCGAGCTGAAGGTGGCGTTCAGAGAGGTTTTCTTATTTTGGAGCTCTCTGAGCGGTGCAGGGTGAAATCTGAGTTGAGTGGGTGTTGAGTGTTGTTCCGATGGAGTTTGTTCCGCTGTATTATTCGTGCTTGTATAACGGCATATTTTTATCGTGTGAGCTTGAGTGGTCACTCCCTGTTGAATCTCTGAGGTCAAACTCTCTCGACTCATTGTCACAAAACGATGTTGGATTGCTTTTGTGAGTGTGTGTGTGTGTGTGTGTGTGTGTGTTTTCTGAGTGTGTAAACGTTGTTCTGACCCGGACCCATTGAACCTCTCCAGTCACACACTTGTGTTAGCGGTGAGTCAGAGGCTGACACACAGCCGGTGCTGCAGCCCGTCACGCTGCTCTACAGACGGATGAATAATGGATCAGCTCCAATTAGAAGCTTTTACCAAATTCACAACTTGTCCTGTACTCGACTCTGAAGGACAGAGAGTCTGACGTCACGCTGATCACCATCTCTTATATAATCCTGTTATCTGCAGATTGCAGTTGAATTATCTTGTTAGATTGGGATTACACCACTTAGTTTAATCAAGATGAAGGATAATATGTCGTTTTCACGTTAATTATCTCAAAGAGTTTTCTCTTCACAGTGTCGGACAGAAACACATTCTGGACAGTAATTAAATGAAGACTAATTGATTGACGGGATAAAATTATCTCGCTCTGTCGGGATACAAGTTTACATTTTCTCCACATAATGTCGCAATTATCTGGATTTTCTCTCAAATAAAAAGCCCATGGGTTTGTTACAAGCATAAACAACTTTGTTATCTAACAAATTAAATCCACCCGGCCTCACCAATCTGCGTACAAATAACACGACTTTACCCTTTCAAATTACGTGCAATGCATACGCTAATAACAATTTTGTGTGCATATGATACGCAGAGGAGCGTTTCTAAAAAATTGGGACCCTACAGGTTGTAGGACATTGTAAGGTTCTCTGCAGTTTCATTGAATTTATGCTGCAAAACCATTTCTGTAATGTTAGGGCAAAAAAGTTTCTGGTTAGGCATAATAAAAGACTGTTTATTATGAAAGTAAGCAAATGCAAAAGTAAACAAATGCACATAAAACCCGGAAGTGAAGTAGTTATGAGGATGACGTGACGACTTAAAGAGACATAGTTATGTAAAAATCACTTGGTTTTCTTTTGTTTTCACATGGGACATGAACATTGTTCTCCTGGGTGACCGTCCTGGGTTTGTTTGGATTTTGGCGTATGCATTGCACCTAATATCAAGGTCTAAAGTTGTGTTATTTGTAAGCAGATGCGAGAGGATGGTCTGGATAAAATAAAGATTTTGCATCCACAGCTGTTGTCAGCGTCTGAACCACAGTCTGTAAATAAAGATGGACGGATGTGTCTCTACTTCCTCCTGAACAACATCGAAGCCTAAATATTCTGATAGAGGCATGGTCCTCCTTTTCTTTGGTGACGCCACACAGAGCCAGAGTCTACACAGTAAGAGTGGAGCTGCGGTATGGAGTTACCACCAGTTTTAGAGAATCAAATAACTAATTAACACTTGATCAAACATCAGCGTGATGAAAAAAAACCCAACAACCAGCGGTAAAGTGCAACCTCCTTAAAAGTTGGACATAGTTTAACTTTTACTGGTAAATTGCAGCCTCAGGCAAAGAGTTTAATATGAAGCCAATCAACGGACTGGACTCGTATACCATGTTTTGCCACGAGGTGTTGCACTTGACTCAACAGCTGCTGTCAACTCTGTAATTTGTTTACCAAATTTCTCCTGACATGACGGTAGCGACAGGAGCGAAAAAAACCCCACCCAGAGACTGTTTGTTTGGTTTAGAGGGTTAAAATTTTACTTTGAAAAAAACAAACACTTGAATGCAGACGATACTGCTGTTTACTGTCAGTATCACCACACAGGGAAGCTTCATGTGAAAAATCAGTGCGATAAGAACAACCTAAATGACAGAAACCACCTTTGGAAAATATTTATTTGCCCTCTACTTTGAGTTTTTAGATGGCTCATGTCCCATCCACTAACCCCTAAATTCCACTGAATGCGTCACGGCTGCAGATCCGTCGGCGGAGCCAATACACATCCATTATAATCACTGTGGTAGATTCCACCGACTCCAGATCCGCTGCGTAGTGAGTCCGTCGTCACACGGCCATCCGACAGCCCTCGCAAAACTTGCGCAGAGCTTCTATTTTTGTTGGACGACGGAGCACGGCGCATCAACTCAGCACAGATCAGACACAAAATAAAACATCCGGTATATTTTCAAAATAAAATACCTTGGGTTCACGGCGGATTGTATTTCACAACTTGAAGACGTGATGATGGGCGGGGACAGACCTGAAGTCAACAGGTTAGAGGTTTTCACTTGTCTTTTCACCCCACTGACACCATGGATGAGGAAAAATCATACAATTATCTATGACCCGTCACACCCTTTATATAAAGACAACCATAAAAAGGAAATGGCTTTGAAAACCATTGCAGGAGTAATGGGAGTGGATGATAAGTTACTAATATGGTCCAACAAATGTTGTTTGAGAGCAAATGATCTGTTCTTGTACATTAAATGAGACATTCTCTAGTTATACGTGTAGAAAATCCGGTTATATCACTTGATTATGCGTGAATTCACGAGATCTCGTGCGTCCTTGGGACTCCGCTACAATGCGGATCACAGACGGATCCAGTGTGTGTTAACAGACTTCGGAGATACGCAGCCGTTGCAAAATGACCCGTTTCGGAGTTGTATCGCATCCAGTGGAATCCCGAAGTAAGGGGGCGGGGTTTATAACCCGTACTGCCCCCCCCCCCACCAGGTGGCGCTCCAGATGATTTGGCCTCACTAACGGGGAGTTCTCATGTCATACATCTTTATATACAGTCTGTGGTCTGAACCTCATCTCAAAACAGTTTTTCTACAGTTTTGTGACTTTTTTTTTGTCTTCAAACCTTTGATGGGAATTTTTGATTCCTCAGGTACCGTTTAGAGGTTGTTTCAAAGACTTACAGCAAATATATTATCAACTGTCGGAATAACCAAGAAGCACAATGCATGCTGATGCTTCCCAGGATGACTCACACTTTGTTGTAGCCGTTGTAGCTAAAAGTGTGTTTTAATTTTTACATGGCTGCTGCATTTTTTGTCTGCAGGATCAGCACAACAGAGAATTGTCCAAGATTTTTAAAGGCTGTTTTATGGCTGTTCGGAAACCGCACCACCTACAGTCCAAATGAGACTTTACAGTTAGTGAGAGTTCAAACATCAGATTTCTGTGGTGGTAGTTATTATGAATCAATGGTGAATCAGTGATGGAGCTGTGATGGAGCTGTGATGGAGCTGTGATGTGGGCCGCACTGATCCATCTGATGTGTGACAGTTTGGTTCCTTTTTAAAGCACTGAGTGGGTATCAGCAGGAAATGACAGTGTGATTTTATTTCTGTGAGTGTTTGAAGGTCGAGTTTATCTCACGTCATCAGTGGCAGCTCTTCACTCAGTATCTGTCAGCAGCTTTTATCATTTTAGAGTCTTTCAGGATGTTGAAGATTCACTTGTTTTTATTTCATGAAAATTAAAGCAAACAAATTTTAATTAACAGCTTCAGGTTCACTTTGTGTTTTGTATTTCTGCGGATTATAAAATTAAATGGCTCCAGCTTTTCTTCAATCACTTCTGTTAAGCGTTTGCTGTCAAAGCCGTGAAATTTAATTGTGAATTTACTTTTCAAAAGACGGACGAACAAGAGAAGCAATCAGAAGAACAAGGAGACGTCAAATTAAAAAGAAAACAAAGACAGAAAAAAAGAAACACAGAAAGAGAGACATTAACGAAAACGTACAAAAACACACTAAAAAAAACAATTCTTATAAAACTTCAGTTTTACAGTTTTAACTGAATCATAAGCTTTAATTTTAGTTGTTGAAAATAAAAAGAAATATTTGAACATCTGACAAACTGAACACTGGGAGTGTGACAAATAAACAACACAAAAGTTTCAAATCAAAACTAGTCCTATTGCATTTACGGCAGCTGTGAAAGTTCAAAAACAGGTTGGAATAGATTTGTGCAGGCAGGGGTCCAACAAATCAGCTTCTTTCCAAAATAAATACCTTTGCTTTTTTTGCCACTTAATATCTGTATGAAAATACTCATCACAAAAATATACCGGTGTGCAAATTAATTGCAAGAAAAAACCCCTCCGGTGTGAAAATGGCTTTCAGCTGATTAAAGTTGAGTCGTGTGTGACACCATAAGACCTACAGTCTGACTGTGAATTGTCCTAAAAAGGCCACTGTGGGAGAATAATCTTTTAACTTCATATTTTTATTTCATTAGTTACTCAGAATAGAACATTTTCTCTCCATTTTCTCTCCGCTTATAGTTTAGTTTCCCTCTGTAGCCGTTTCAGTATCTCTGAACCTGATGGAGTTTTATTGTTGTAAAGGTTTCTCCGTCTGAACGGGTCGCGGCTGTTTCAGAACGCTGCAGTTCTTCTTCCTGCTGCAAGCTGATAAAAAGTTGACTGATGGCTCAGTTCTGCTGCTGCAGCCGCCACAGGATGATTCATTTA
The DNA here is from genome assembly GCF_030273125.1 of Centropristis striata. Taxonomy (NCBI): domain Eukaryota; kingdom Metazoa; phylum Chordata; class Actinopteri; order Perciformes; family Serranidae; genus Centropristis; species Centropristis striata. The sequence continues at coordinate 26,598,114 of NC_081537.1, read as the reverse complement.
TTTTTCTCTTTAACTCGTTTCCCTTCACCTCTGAGACTCAGCACACATCATCACCACACACACTCGCTCTGTGATCTGCAGTTGTTGGCTCTCTGGTTCCGGCAGATCCAGCAGATCACAGTGATTACTGGAAACATTCAAGTTCCACTTTCTTTTTGTTTGGGTCGTCTGTGTGTCATCATCTCACCTCATTGTTGTGTGTAAACAGCTGAAAACGGATGCATAAAATGTGTTTACATTAATAAAAAACTGATGAAAACGGATAACTGGTAACAATAATCCCATTGATTAGAGTCGTATTAATTCATTCTAATGCCGGCATGTTTTTTCGGACAGTTGTGCAGCATCTGTTGAAATGTTGTCTTTTTTATAATTTTGAATATTTCCAAAATTCCTCAGCTTAACTTCACATGGAAAGTTTCTGGAAATTTTCCCAAAATTGTCCACCCCCTTAGCAACCCTACTTACACTGCACATGTACTGCTAAAGTGATAACGTAAAGCCTTCCTACCGACCCATTTCACTCCTGCTGCTTCCACTGAATCACCCGCTCCGTCGCTTTCTCTCGCTTGTCCACTCACTCTACACACTTAAGGCCCCCACAAACCCCCCGACGGGACCCGACGGGACCCGACGGGACCCGACACCGACAAGCTCTTATCCGACGATTCTGTCGCCTCTCGTTGGACACAGTCGGGTGAAAAAAGCAGAGAAACCACGACGACTGCCGACTACACAGCAGCCTGTACGTTCTGCGCTTGTGCGAGATGCAATAAGTCTCCCTAACAACAGGTGGCGCTAGTCTCGTGACTGTAATCCAAAACATGAAAACAGGAAATGACGTAATGGAGAAACCACAGTAGTAACCATGGAGATTAAAAACAAAGCGCACACAGCATTAAGCTTGTTATTAGTTTTGAGAAGACGTTTTGGACGTTTCAGTCCACGTAGCCATGGCTTCCAGTGTATTTTTAAAAACGATGAAAAAAACAAAGCAAAATGTAGTTGTCTCTCCCGTGCCATGTTTTTATGTTTACTCTCGTCACTTCCGCCCCTCCCACACACCGCGCTGATTCGCTATAGCACCGCCAATCAGATCCGCCCATAGCTAGCGCACAGCCAATCAGAGGACCCGACGAGTCTAATCTCCCGACGGCCGACGATCCCCGTTTGAGCATGTCGAACCGGGCCCGAAGAGAACCAACAGCTTCTGTTCTTCCCACTTCCCCGACGCAGATGAACACACCAAACAGACACGTACCCGCCGTCATCCGACTGTCCCCAACACCCGACAGTCGGGCCAGTGTGTTCCTGGCTTTACACACACAGACTGCACTCTTATAACACATTGTTAAAAATGTTGTTCTTTTTCTCCTCGTCCTTTTTCTCTTTATCATCTGCTCATAACTTCACGGCTACCACCGTAACCGCCGACTTCAGTTGACTTCTTTACACAGCGTGCAACGTGTGACGTCTTTGTTATTGTTCTTCTGAATGGAGCATCAAGGCCTGCAGGCTGAACGTAGCCCATGTAACACAGACTACAGCTGCAAGCCTATTGGAAAACAGTGATGTCACACTCACGTCTACTCAACGCTGTTAGAAACTTGCAATTAACAGGAGTGGCGGTGGAGCATGGCCTCACTTTGCGAAGAAAGAACCAGGAATGTTGTTTATTTCATGCTGTACACACAGGCGTCACTGTTTCCTCCCTCAAGGTTGTTGTTACACAAAATATTTTCTCATTTCATTAAGGTGTAAGGAGAAAACATCTCCAGAAGTGATGAAATACTTCACATCTCTAAAATTAAGTTTATAAATGCACCTTTCATTGACATTTTATTTTTTTAATTTTATTTTGTTTGGAAAAGGCATTTACAAACAGACATCAGCACAAAAATACAAAATCGATGTTTTCCATAGACCTTTTCCATTTTTTCCTTTTTTCCCCCACCCATTTATGCATACAGGTGATCAGAAGAGACTGCGAGAGTCAGAGTTTGTGTGTAAAAGACAGTCCTCCTGGTCCTTCATGAGCCTCCATATTCACTGTCCTGGAAACGTGTTGTTATATAGTCCATTTAATATAGAAGGTTTAGTACATTCAGACACACACACCTTAGACCCACACTTCTACCCACATGTTTACAACCTGCATACCTGGGGTTATCATTCAGTAAACATCAGACTAACAGTCTTTTTGATTGACATTTTAAAGAACGCTGCATTATTTCCATAAAGGATTTCTGCCCTGAATAGATACAGAACCGACTGTAACAGCCCTGATGTTCTGCGATTAAAAAAGACAGAAAATATGAGTTTTTGTAACTGCAAGTAAAACCAAAGACAAAATTTCACCATGGAGGGAAATATTTTAATTATTTCTCCGTCTCTTATTTAAATTGTTTTTTTTTGTTGATCAGCTCATTGTTTCAGAGCTGAACATTCTCTTTGTAATGAATTTGAGGAAAGATTGAACATTCTTATGTGTTGTAGGTATATTTTTGAGCAGATTGTCTAGCAGAGGTGCAGCTGGTGTCCCGCTGACATTCTGCTCCGTTGTCTCAGTAAATAATAGATCTCCAGGCAACACAGGCAGCCAAGTGACAGCACGGAGACAGAAACATCCCGGCGTCCTCGTCCCGTCACTCAGGACGAAGATGGAAAATCCTCCCAGCAGCTCCTGGCTGTATTTACCTCGCCTACATCGTAAAAAACTGAGAAATAGTTGTCTTGTGTTTTTGTGGAAAGTTTGTGTGCTGGGCGGAGAGGACTCAGCAGGTGGTGGACAGCCTGAATGAAGCCTGATGCATTATTAAGGACGGTGTCACTTTATTACAAACGTCCTGAGACTCTACTTCAGCTCTTCCTACACACACACGATGAATACAGATCCTTCCTGTCCAGATCTGACTCCAGATCAGATGTTTCACTGACCAGGTGATGAGTCAGACGTTCCTCGTTTTGTTTCAGTCTCCAGAGAAACGCTTTGTCTCCCCGAGGCACTTTGATGTTCTAAACGAGTGACTGCATAATTAAGACGATAAATCGATATGAGGCATTGCAACAGAACCAAACACCAGCAGCCGCTGCACATAAGACAGATGTGTCATGATTTAGGGCTGATGAGACCTTGTCAGATAGCAGACGAAATACCACTCTGAAGTTTTAGCGAGGGGAAAAAACGAGCATGTCAGAAGCTGAAATATCACTCTAAAGGTGGCTCAATTTTGGTGAAGAGAAAAACTCAACAGCTGCTGTCAACTCTATAATTTGTGTACCAAATTTTTCCTGACATGGCAGGAGCGAAAAAAAACCCACCCAGAAACTGTTTGTTTGGGTTCAGAGGGTTAAAATTTTACTTTGAACAAACAAACACTTGAATGCAGACGATACTGCTGTTTACTGTCAGTATCACCACACAGGGAAGCTTCATGCGAAAAATCAGTGCGATAAGAACTTAAATGACAGAAACCACCTTTGGAAAATATTTATTTGCCCTCTACTTTGAGTTTTTAGTTTGGCTCATGTCCCATCCACTAACCCCTAAATTCCACTGAATGCGTGACGGCTGCAGATCCGTCGGCGGAGCCAATACACATCCATTATAATCACTGTGGTAGATTCCACCGACTCCAGATCCGCTGCGTAGTGAGTCCGTCGTCACACGGCCATCCGACAGCCCTCCGAGACTTGCACAGAGCTTCTATTTTTGTTGGACGACGGAGCACGGCGCATTAACTCAGCACAGAGCAGAACGTTCGGGGCAGGAAGTCGTGCACAGACACAAATTAAACATCCGGTGTATTTTCAAAATAAAATACCTCGGGTTCACGCCGGATCGTATTTCACAACTTGAAGACGTGATGATGGGCGGGGACAGACCTGAAGTCATCAGGTTAGAGGTTTTCACTCGTCTTTTCACCCCACTGACACCATGGATGAGTAGATGTTGATTCTGGAGGTCCAAAATTATACAATTATCTATGACCCGTCACACCCTTTATATAAAGACAACCATAAAAAGGAAGTGGCTTGGAAAACCATTGCAGGAGTAATGGGAGTGGATGGTAAGCTACTAATATGGTCCAATAAATGTTGTTTGAAAGCAAATGATCTGTTCTTGTACATTAAATGAGACATTCTCTAGTTATACGTGTAGAAAATCCGGTTATATCACTTGATTATGCGTGAATTCACGAGATCTCGTGCGTCCTCGGGACTCTGCTACAATGCGGATCACAGACGGATCCAGTGTGTGTTAACCCACTGAGGCCTGAAAAATAGCTGGCCGATTTTAAAATAAGCCTCTAATTTTCTGGAAATTCTGGAAAAATTCTTGAAAAAAAAGTGTCAACTCTTCTATTAAATAATAGATTTTTCAGCCTCTGTAGCAGATAGAAATGAAATTCAAAAAGGTATTTGAGAGCTAATACAAATACTACAAAACGACGTATCCGCTTTCCAAGCTTCAATGGGTTAACAGACTGCGGAGATACGCAGCCGTTGCAAACGGACCCGTTTCGGAGTCGTATCGTATCCAGTGGAATCCCGGAGTAAGGTGGCGGGGTTTATAACCCGTACTGCACCCCCCCACCAGGTGGCCTGGTGGGGGGGCCACCCCCCACCAGTCTCCAGAGAAACGCTTTGTCTCCCCGAGGCACTTTGATGTTCTAAACGAGTGACTGCATAATTAAGACGATAAATCGATATGAGGCATTGCGACAGAACCAAACACCAGCAGCCGCTGCACATAAGACAGATGTGTCATGATTTAGGGCTGATGAGACCTTGTCAGATAGCAGACGAAATACCACTCTGAAGTTTTAGCGAGGGAAAAAAACGAGCATGTCAGAAGCTGAAATATCACTCTAAAGGTGGCTCAATTTTGGTGAAGAGAAAAACTGCCCATTTTCAAAGGGCTTCTTCTGACCTCTGACTTCCAGATATCTTAACCCTTTGATGCACAACATGGGTCTAAAGTGACCCGACTGAGTTTTTATGTTGTATATCTTTGCAATAAATTAATTTCATCATTCAGAATTCCAGGTTTTCCCTTAATCAACTTGTTTTTGATCATCATACATCCTCATTTTTTTTTTCATTTCTTACTTTTTGAATAAAAACTCTTTTTGTATCACTACGCTTCTAATGCACAACATGGGTCAAACATTTCATTATGGGGTACTGTGTGTATAATTTTTACGGAAAAAAGGAATTTAATCAATTTTGTAATACGGCTGAAACATAACAAAATGTGAAAAAAGTGAAGCGCTGTGAATACCTTCCAGATACACTGTATGCGTGACAAAATTATACATAAACATGTTAAATATATTAAATATATGAGTGTTTGGCCTCTCTTACTTCTAAAGTAACTATTTGAAACAAATTACTATTATTATAGTATTGGGTCATTTAATTTTAAATCAAATTTGGATGAATGAGTCATTTTTTACCCATGTGTGTAACATTGATGTAATGGTACAAACAATATTTTTTTCATAAAGTATGAAAGTAAAAATGGATATAATGATCGAATGTAATAAAAAAAAGATATTCAAAGAGTACTTGGATTATTCAATCATAAAACCAATTGATTTTAAAAGATAGAGCAAATAAACATACAGCAGTTTGAAATAATATGGGAAATGAATGTGGGTCATTTTTGACCCATGTTGTGCATTAGAAGGGTTGTCCATAATGTTGTGCTCAAAGGGTTAATGTTCTATGAGTACCCACAATTCTCCTCTTTACAGACATGCCTGCTTTATGCTGATAACATGCAGTTTTTCTCCATCAGTAAAATGTGTTATTTTGTCCTACTGTATTTGAATATTTCTGCATACTGGGCTCTCTAAACAGTCTGTGATTTGCATAAATCGGGTACGACTGGAAAGCTGAGACTCTTGTGGATTCAATGAGTCCTATTTTATTCATTAACGCCACAATGAAGGTCGGGCTGAGAGTCAGAAGAGTTCGTAACATGAATGACTTTAGGAATCTGTTGGATCCAAACATGTCATGATATCTTCTTGGGAAAGGGGTAAAAAAAATGCTCCAAAGCTAAATTTTAGCGAGGGAAAAACTAATACAGTGGTCCTATGAACTCTGACCTTGAGATATTTGATTGCAAATGGGTACTTTAGGTACCACGATGCCCATGTTATGCTTGAACATGCAGTTTTAGGGAAAAACCATGCCGTTTTCCTCCTGCAGTACAATTAATTTGAATATTTCTGCATACAAGGTTCCCTAAACAGTCTGTGAGTTGCATAAATCGGGTATGACAGGAAAGCTGAGACTCTTGTGGATTCAATGAGCCCAATTTTAATTGTGTGATGATGTTAGGCAGTGAACTTGAGCTCAGTGTATAAAATGAGCTGCTGTGACCTCATAAATCTTTACAACCACAAACTAGAGACCTAGAGCATTCAGAGGACGGATGGCTTTCCACACTATGTTGACAATAAGGTGATTCCTCAGCAGGAAACACAACACTCTTCATACAATTCTACAAAATGTCAAAAAGCTTCTGAAAGAAATCTTAATGTCTTCATTTGGGATTTTTAAAGGTTTTCTCAACATTTTTCTCAATTCTGTAAAAAAATAATAATAAATAAATAAATAAAAAGCATCAAATGTCTGTAACAAATGTTATCGATCCAAAAATTGGCTTATAATAAGATGAAGATGGTTTAAAGGGAACAAAACGAAAACTGAAGCAGATAAAGAAAAGTTGCTCGCTAAAGAAATCAATATGACATTTATTCTTGTTTGCAGCCCTGAGGAAAGAAAAAAAATAGCATAACATCCCTAGTAAAAGTATCTTTTTTTGTATTCCGCATAATACTCCAGACCAGGGATGGGCCACTTAAATGCTGGAGGGGGCCACAGTTTTTCATGGACACTACCACAGGGCCACATATAGGAGCGTGCACTTAACCAGATATGATGAAACTGCAATTTTAAATATGTTTACAGTGTAGTAACTTCACATATTTCATGCTATGTGCATGTATAACAGTATAAATAGGAATTCAAAAGGTTTGAACCAAATAAAAAATAACCACTTACTGTGATTTTTTTTTTCAGTGCAAGAACAGCAGACCAACATTAACTGCAAGAAGTAATTTTGTGCATTTTTACACTGCACTTTTAAGATTTCATGCTCAAATGCATGTAGTTTTACTGAGGGCCACTTCAAGTGAGGGAGTGGGCCGTATGTGGCCCCCGGGCCTCCAGTTGCCCATCCCTGCTCCAGATCATCTATTACTAATTTCAGTAGCTGTTGGTCTCTATTCCATCACAGAAGAAACAACTTTTTTCTGTCTTAAAAACTCAATATTTGTGAGTAAAAGTACAGGATTTATACTGAAATCTCATTTTCAGCAGGTTCATATATTCAGTTCTTCATATCTGCAGGCATCTGCTGCACCACCTGCTCCTGCAAGCTTCATAAAGACAAACAAACAAAAACACTTAAGTGTGTGTGTGTGTGTGTGTGTGTGTGTGTGTGTCCTCTCGCAGCTCCAGCAGGGGGCGAGCTCCTCTCTTCCTCGTCTCCTCTGGAGGAATCTCTCCTGCTGTGTTGTGATTCTGGCTCTCAGGTCCAGTAAATAAATAATTCTGGCACATATTGCTTTTTCTTCTTTCTCTGAGCGGAGCTTGAAACCTTTTTAAATGGCAAGTGGAAAGTTTGAGAAGAGCCGTGACAATCGAATGAGAGACTGTGTGTGTGTGTGTGTGTGTGGCGGCAGCTGTCAGTGTTTTATTACTGGAGGAGAACCAGGCAGTAAATCGACCTGCTGATGCAGATAGATACTGAGAAACACATAATTAATCACAGAAAAGATGACTTCTGCCTATAGCTGAGGCTGAGTGTGTGGCCTTGTGCGTTTGTGTGTGTTCCTGTGTGAGCTGGCAGAAGCAATCATCTCTGAGCAGTGGAGGCGGTCATCCTTCTTTATCTTTCTAATAGATTTTGTGACCCCGGTCGCCCATCTTCCTGAGTCAACAGGTACATTTCCTGACAGTTCAGACAGACAAAACACTGTCTGATGTGACACATAGGAGTTATGACTGATATTTTATCTCTTGTTTCCACTACAGCAAAGATTTTCTAAATTTTTTTGCCCATTAAAACTGACGCAGCATCCAGCATGAACCCTCATCACCGTCTCATTATGTTTATGAGCTTTTAGCAGTTTAATTGTGGTAGGCTGAGAGGCCTGAAGAGGTAAAACTCCATTAGTTGATGAATAAAACAGCAGAAACTTGAACTTAAAGTTGCAGCACATTTTCAAATGCTTAATGTTAATGATATCCGTATAAACTCAGATAAAAGGTTATGTAAATTATCTAAGCATAATATCGATTAAAGTATTGAAATTGTGCCAATCTGACACATATTTTCCATCAGATACAGTATTACCCGTAGAAACATGATCAAAATCTTTCTAAAAACGCATTTTGATAGTTTCAGCTGGAATAAAGATTTACTTAGGTGTTTATTATTATTGTGATGTCATCATTTTGAGTATCTTCTTATGCTTCATATCAATAAAATCTGTATCTGAAGCTAAAAGGTGATAAACTAAAAGGTGAAAAAGCTAATAAACCATAGTACCAGACTCTTTGTTATGACCAAAAGGTAGTCGACAACTTTGCTTATAGCCAAACATCAAGTGCAACAACGTATGACACAACAAGCAGCTCATTTTACTTACTAATCCAATAACTGGAAGACCTGAGGGGTGTTCCATCAGCGTGGAATAAGGAAAAGCCTGGCTTAATATGATATGCCTCGCTTATTTAAGTGAGAGATGCGTTCCATCAAAATGGCTTATGTGACTCCCCGCTCAGTAACCATGGTAACTTACACCCCTGAACTAGCCTGCTCCGGGGCAGGCTAACCGTCAAGCTTACTTTAGCTGTGTGTCAAATAATTCCCAATTTCTGTATGCACGCGCGTCACTTTTGTCATGTCCGTGCGGAAAGTTTAGACTTTTTTTATGTTACAGTCTGGTTTAGACCTTTTTTCTTACAATGTGACAAGGCATGATCCCTGTGATTTTCCCTCCTTTTGAGGGTCTCATGTACTCAGACAGATCTCTATTTACCCATGACCAACATACTATTTGAGTGGGGCCTGAATGAAAGGTACAGATCTGTGTTGTCAGACTGCAAAACTTGGTCTGTCTGATTGGGCCTTTCTCTTAATAATTTCTTCCGGTACCACTGCCCGCTTGCCCGGCTCCGGTTCAGGCCCTCCCAGCATTTCCTTTGCTAGCAGTGCAAATACCAACGCTCCCTTTCATAGTGTGGTCCCGCAAATGTCCCGCTATATTGCCAGAAAATATCTGTGCTGACTTTTCGCTTCAGGTCGTCCATAGTGATCCCGTGAAGGCGTGATATTTGTGCTCTTTCTAAGTGCAGTCCATCGTCGAACGAGGTGGGAGGAGACGATCGTGATGTGCAACAGAGCAGCAGCAGTGCTGCACAATAGCAGAGTGCTAGTAGGCTACACAGTTAGCTCTGCAGCAGATCTCCGTTTGTTAACAACATGCACCGGACAGTCTGTGGACAGTTAGAGTTGCCCATTTGTTAATGATCAGCGGCAGACACTTTGTGCACAGTTAGCAAGCTGGTTTGTTTACAATAAGCTGCCAACGCTGTGCACATTTAGCGACGGCGGCCGCAGTTGTTGCTGCTGAACATGATTCGATGACTGTCGGACCAAGTGGGAGGCGTGTGTTGGAGACGTCACCTGGAACTTCAAATATTCCGCCTTTCCGGGATGGTCGTTTCATAGTGGCCGCGCTTCCAACAGTCCAACTGGGAACACTTGATCCCAGCATCCTGCTGCCGCAGGCCAGACATTACAGAGCTGTAAATGTCCCAGCATGAAACGGCACTATGAAAGGGGCTAATGGAAGTCTCCGCTCTCCGATGCCCTTTTGGTTGCATTTTGTTCCATTGTGCCTTTTTTTCTCTAACCAATGTAAACATCCCAGTTAACATAATTTACAGACACACCTTGCAAACAAAGCTAGCTAGCCATCTTGCCGTGGTCACTTCAGACACCAAAGAACTACGATGATGACATCAAAACTCGTTGCTTTAAAACGTTTGTCCACCATCCAGCAGGTGACATCCCGGCGGCTGTGTCTTCCTCTTCTTCTTCTGTTAGCGTTGGTCACTGCTGGACTGATGAGGTAACGCGAGGTGAGCAGATGGCGGCCGGCGCCTGTTTTCTGTCACTCGGGCCACATGGAATAGAAATACATGTTCCATACATAGAGTCCAGCACAGGAGGGATCTGTGCGCGTGTCCTGTTTACTCGTACATTTTTCTCAGGCCCGTCTTTGTACACAAACACTCACAAACACTCTCACAGTGGTGTATTAAGCTGCCGTGCTCCCGCGGGGCTAATCATATCAGGGCACAAGTCAAGCAAGTCTTTCTGAACATCCATTAAGCTGCTCCGCTGCACCAGATCCTCCATGAATCACCCCACCGTGAAATATTAGCTTCATAAATTCAGCCTGCCATCTTATTAAGCCTAATCCCTTAAAAAAACATGGTGCGGAGCGGATGATTGGTGCCTCTGCCCCCACCGCCGTCCGCCACCTCAGGAGTGTGTGTCCGCATGATATGAGAGAGCTGCATAAACAAATGTGTGGAGGGCTGCAGACGCTCATGTTTTACTGCAGGAATCCTCAGCTCCTGCACTGCAGCACACAGACACACACACACACACACACACACACACACACACACACACACAGAGTTCACAAGAAAGTAAAAGTAAACCAAGTGTTATAAAATATCCAAAAAACATCATGTCATGAGTTCCTTATAATGATATAAAACATTATAAAATTTTAGATGCTGCAACCAGACAAAGTTTGGTAGTTTTACTTGATATTATTTAAAACTAGAAGGGTAATCAGAGAGCGCAGACCTTCACCAAGGCCATGCTTAATCTCACAAAATTAATGAAAGTGAAAATGAAATTGTGCTTCCACTCTTCCTCCGCTCATGCTGCACCTTTCCACCAGGTTTAATGAAAGTCGGGCCGATGATTTTTTGTGTATTCCTGATGACAAACAAAAAGACTGAACTGAAAGCCTAACCTTGACGGATTTAATAATTAATATATCGGCCTTGTTTTTATGTTAACGGTTTAAACTTTCAAGATGTTATTTGCTCCTGTCGCATTTCAATCAATTAAATCATGGCTTGAAGTGTGAACAACTCAGAAATATCTTTTGTGCAGAATAACAGTTTATCTTAATGATACAAATTTTAAAAAAATATATTAAAATTGCTTCATTATTTTTTCAAAATTGAAATAAAAACACTTTTGCAAGTGCAAACAAGTGTCACAAATGTTGGGAAAAAAAGTTTTCTCCACATTTTGAACTATTTCCATGTTTCCAGCCTCTCATGTCCTCTCCTCTCTGCTCTGTGTAAACCAATTTTCAGTAAATATTTGGCACGTGACCGTTGGTCACAGCAGAATCAATCACGACTTCGGTGTCACTGAGAAGCCCAGAATTTAATGTGTGCAACAGGATCTGCTTATTGCAAACGCTTTATTTTTGGAGTCTTTTTAAATGAGACATGAAGAATAAAGTGATTTTTTTTTTTTTAAATTGGTGAAATGACGTAACAAACAAGGTGACAGGGGGACAAATACATTACACCATGTGGAGACAGCAGAGATACAGCGTAAACAACAACAAAGAGAAACATAAATGTACAACGATTTGCACAGAGGCATCACAGGTGTGTGTGTGTGTGTGTGTGTGTGTGTGTGTATGTGGATGAGCGGCAGATGCTAAGACATATATAGAAATATATATAACATGGCTCACTTATATGTATAACACAATGAAAATAAATAGGCAAACAAAGCAAGAAGCAGTAATGCGAGAAGAGAGGGAAGAGGAAAGAGAGAGAAATTAAATAAGAATAAATAAAATGACGTAATGAAGTAAATAAATAAATAAAAAAGATAATAATATATAATAATAATTTTATATACATATACATACATACATATATACACACACACATACATACATACATACACACACACACACACATATATATATATATATATATACATATATATATACACATACATATACACACACATACATGAATTGTATGTTTAAGAATAAAGTAATAATAAATAATAATACATTTTAGACTTCTCTTTGGTTACTTTTTCCAACAAAAACCTTCGTAACCAATGGGTCGTTCAAGGGCCGTTGGAAGGATCAAACTCTGGTGATAAAGTGGAAAGTGGAAGTCATTGTGGTCTGACAAGTCCACATTTCAAATACAGACAAAGTCAAGAATTGGGAGACAGAGTAAAGAACTAGAAGACTAAGCCAGAGACTAGGAAAAAAAATGCCAAGAACTAGAAGACAAAACCGAGTACTGGGAGACAAAGTCAAGAACTAGAAGACAAGGCCAAGAACCGGGAGACAAAGTCAAGTACTAGGAGACAAAGTCAAGTACTGGGAGACAAAGTCAAGTACTGGGAGACAAAGTCATGGACTGGGAGACAAAGTCAAGGACCAGGGGCAGGTATTTCAAAACTTGTAATCCGGATCAGGGTAATCCTGATCAGGTTAATCCAGATAACGAAATCCTCATTTTCTCTGTCATGGATCAAGGTGATCCTTCTGACTTTATCTGAGTATTTCAAAACATTGGCAGGGCAGATCACCGTGACGTCGATCTGGGCGGATTAAGATTCAAAAATCTTGTTGTGTCTCCACCTCCGGAGGGAAACAGGTGGAACTACCTGACGAAAGGAGCAGGGAGCATGACTTTCATGTCAAAAGTATAAGTTTACCGTCGTCTAATGTGTAGCGGTTTTAAGACCATACGAACGCCAACCGACATATCATGCAAGCCAACTTCTTGAATTGTCACCTAAGTAAAACCAGGCCGCTGCGATCTCTAATTGAGATGCGGCTGTGCTAGCCGTAGCTAACTCGGCTTCATTGACTTGTGTGTTAAGCAGCTAGCGGGCTAGCGAGGTAGCTGCTTTGTTGATTAATTTTAGTCTATGGTTTATTTAATGTATCAATATAATTAAAGCGTTTCCAAGGATTTCCAGCACTCAGGGACCCGGTTGTCCTTAATAGCTGAGAGGTCCATGTCTGTGAGTGACTCTGAAAGTAGAAGAAAGACAAGGTGTATGAGTTTCTTTATGAACACAAAGCATGACATCATTACCAGCATTACAGGAGCATTCTGACACTTGTGAATGAACCGTATACTTGTAAAGTTAAGTTTCCCAAGTACTGCAGCAGTCTGCTCTGGACACATGTGGCATATTTTTTTTAAGTCTGCTGTGTTGCCAATGATGTAACGCTAATACACTCTGAATAGGTTGGTGTTAGTTTAAAGAGTTATGGTATGATGTATGTTCCAATTAGTTCCTTTACAAGTTAAAGACTAAAATTCATCAACCTCGCTAGCTGCTTAACCATGGGTGGCACCAGAGAAATGCAGAGGCTATGAGTGTGCTCCAGCATTGACTGGGGGTGCTCCTAGAAATACATTTTTTAAAATTATATTAAATATTTAGTTTTGTATTTCATGGTGGGTATATTTTGCGTTTGACGGGTTTTGTGATATCTGTTTTGCAACATTTTAGTCAAACATAGCATTAACATTGAGGAGCTCAAGAAAACGACCTTTGTTATCAGCCTGATTCTCTTCTCTGTGGCCTCGCTGAGCAATTCCCTGGCATGCTGTGTATCGCAAGCTCTCCACCGCTGCCATAAAATCACAGTTTTCTCGTACCAGTTTTAAATGCCCCTCACTCAACATTTTGGCTATTTTGGAACCATCCTCCTTCCTCTCTTTGAACTCACACCATGCCTGCATTGCATATTCATGTGCTGCACTGACATTATGGGCTTTGAAAGAAACCAGACGCAGTAAAAGCAGGCTCGGAGCAAAAATCCACTTGCCGCGGGGACGAAGTGCCAGCAAGAAAAGCAGAAGGCTTTGGTAGTCCTTGGTAACTGAATACTCCATCCATCCAAATTGTTCATACCAAGCATGGTTAATACTCCTTCACTGAGTACCGAATGTCTGTTTCGGGAACTTGTGTGCAGGCTGTCGCTGTTTTTCATCCGGACTTTGGCTGAGATCATGCGCTCCTCGGGGAGCTCTCTGAGGTACTGTTGTCCATAATGGTATCTTTCTCCAAGCTTGGAGGACGACGGGAAGTAGGGGGGCCATCCGAAGGTGATACTGCAGTGAGGAAACCCTTCATTTTTCAGCCAACCATAGACAAACATAATTCAAACAACAATAACGTAGCCAACGCAAATATGTGCCACCTGACATTTCACCTTTGACCTCGCGTTAATATCAAGAAATACATTTTGTAGCATATTTGATTTTTATTTAGGACATTTTCGGACAGAAATTAGATACAAAGCGCATGAGATAGAATGTCGTAAAAATGTATTTTATTTCATGAATTTTTATAAGATTTCGTGGGGGTGCTGTGGGGGTTCTATGCCACCACTAGGGGGAGCTGTAGCACCGGCAAGCCCCTCCTTGGTGCCACCGCTTACCACACAAGTCAATGAAGCCGAGTTAGCTACCGTTAGTACGGCCGTGTCTCAATTAGAGATCGCTGCGGCCTGGTTTTAATTAGGTGACAATTCAAGAAGTTGGCTTGCATGATATGTCGGTTGGCGTTCGTATGGTCTTAAAAGCGCTACACATTAGACGACAGTAAACTTACACTTTTGACATGAAAGTCATGCTCCCTGCTCCTTTCGTCAGGTAGTCCCACCTGTTTCCCTCTGGAGAACGAGATTTTGAAATCTTTATCCGCCCAGATCGACGTCACGGTGATCCGCCCTGCCAATGTTTTGAAATACTCAGATAAAGTCAGAAGGATCACCTTGATCCATGACTGAGAAAATGAGGATTTCGTTATCCAGATTATCCTGATTCGGATTACAAGTTTTGAAATACCGGGCCCTGGAGACAAAGTAATGGCTTCTGCGAAGATCGCCATCAGATCGATAGCCAATAGATTCTGGTATTGGAGATGTTTTGTCCTGAGGTAACAACAAGGTTTCCATCCTCAGGACAAACTTTACCTTTGTATTACTGGTGTGTAATGGGCACCACAGCCTCATGGGGGCTCTCCTGTGGCTCAATATATGAAGCTCTGGTCTGCCCGAGTTCAGTCTGAACGCCTCCTGCTGAAGTCCGGCGGGCGTTAACCCCATCGATGCCCACGCCAGTCAGCCTGTCACTCACCCAGTAGGCGAGCCAGCCAGCCAGTGCTGCGAGGTGCCAGCGGCGGCGGTGGCTGCCAGCAGGGACGGCGCGGCCTCCCTCGGCTGCAGGCCGCTCGCCCGGCACATGAATGCTGGCTTTGGAGCACTAATTAACCCGCGGAGAGGCCAACAAGCCTCCACAGTCCAATATCAGAAGAAAGCCTTGTTCAAATTAGCAAGGTGAAGTGAGGAGGAGGGGGGAGGCAGCTGTCTGCGGTCACTGTGTGTGTGTGTGTGTGTGTGTGTGTGCGTGTGTGTGTGAGGTTATATTAGTTCAGATTAGTGGTACAGTGGTAGAGTTACTGACTGTGTGATGATTGTTCAGGATTTATGAGACAAAATTAAGTTTAAATTAAAGCTGCAGGTCTGCGGCTCGTACGATGATAGTTCATTATTTTCATTAAAAATAAGTCTAATTTAATTTAATATATATATTTATGCATATCCTCATCACCTGTGTACATTTATATATATATATATATATATATATATAATATGTATCTGATTGCGAATTAAAGTAACATCTGGGAAAAAAGATGAAACCGCTCCAGAATGACTGATCATAATTGGCAACACCAGCAGATCAGTTTACCTTTAATAACATTTTCCACCTGAAGAGAGACACTGCTTTGGCTCGATTCTGACTCTGATTCTGAAATGTTTGATTATTGATCAAGTATGGTGGGTTAACCTGCCACCGGGAGGACAATTTCTCCCCCCAGTTCAGTGAACTGGTCCCAGTGCTGCCGGTTCTGTGACTCACGAGAAAAAATAGTTATAAAAAGTTAAATTTCCTGTTGTGGAGTGCAGAGAGAGGGAGACGGTGTGTGTTCTTACATAAGATCTGTTCTAACAGTCGTCTCTCTGTGGAGGAAACTCATCACACACACACACACACACACACACACACACACACACACACACACACACACACAGTCTGGCCTCTGACTGACTGGGACCTTTATGACTCAGGGGTTTAAGGAAACAAAGAGAAAATGGAGTAATTGAAGGTTTGAGTTGGGAGGATTGTTGTTCTGGTTCAATCCGATCCAGTGTAAAAACTTAAACAGGTTTTATTTCATGCCAGTTTTTTAATTTAATTTTTTTTCTCTATTTTTAGTCTTTTTAAAATATACATATAAATTAAAGCACATAACAGTATATTAAGTAGTTCAAATGAGCCCTACCCTAACAACTGTTAAATGCTGCTTACATAAATGCACCAATAATAATAATCCAATAATATGTTTTTAATATTTGATACAATCTGCATAACCATTTTTCAATTCCCAATCGATAATGGTATCATATAAAACTAAAAGATCTAAGGAATCAATTGGCACCAAGCACACAGCAGGGTTTTTTCTATGTTGTTACAAAGGTCTTGGTATATTGATGTAATATTCTAGATGTTTTTTTGACCATTTTTATCCATTCTCAACAAATTATGGGACATAATTGAACATGAAAATGGGCTTCAAAAGGAGAAATATTAATGTTCTGAACTCTTATTCACCTTCATAGGTTTAATTAATTAATAATTAATTAATTAATTAATTAATTAATTAATTAAGTCATTTTTATGAGAGATTTTTGACCAGAACAACTTGACACACAGTGCTGAGCTGCTCGACCTGCTACCTCCCCCTACATCCACTGCCCACAACCCCAAATCCTCAATAAAAAGGAGTCTGAATGGTCAGAGGAAAACAAGTACTTTTACTTTTAATTCTTTAAATACATTTTGAAAGTGATACTTTTGTACTTTTACTTCAGTAAGTTTTGAACGTAGGACGTTAACTTGTAGTGGAGTCATTTCACAGTGTGGTTTTAGTGCTTTTACTGCAGTAAATGATCTGAATCCCATCTTAAACGGACATATTCTCTGTCAGTATTCTTGTAGTATTTTTATTGTTGTATGCTTGATACTTTGCCTATTTTTCTTCCCTTCCTGTATGACGTCTTTAAGCTGAACGTAATCTTACTTATTAAGACGTTCAAAAAGGATTTGATGAAACCTTTAATGATGTCTTCGATTTAAAAAGACATGAGAGCACTTCATAGAACAGTGTGATTTCAGAGCTCCTCTCTGTGTGCTGTTAGGAGATAACAAGCAATTCGGCGCAGCGGGCGAGAACCAATCATCATCATCTCTGTGGTGATGCACCTGCAGGGCATGCCGGCGCGATCCTACCGTCAATAAGCAATCACAACCTCACAGGGTCCAATCAGGACGCTTTCATACAACTCCTCAGATCCTGGGGACACGTATGAGACATCAGGTGTGTTTTAGTGGAGTGTCGTGACCGTTTACAGGACAGACAACAGGAGAGGAAGTGAAGCAGCGTCCTCGGAGCCAAACGTTGTTGGACAGAAAGTGAAGGTGACAGATTAAACTGAGACAGATGGAGTGAGAGGATGGCACAGATGAATAAGTCACTGACTAACAGATGGAAATAAAGACCTCGCTGTGGCTGCAGGCGGGACACCGGGTCATGATGATGATGGTTTACACATGCTCTTCTGATTCTTCACTATAAACCAATAACAACTTGTTAATATTCGGCTTCAGTTTGTTTCACAGTAAATGAAACTTTGGCTCGGCAAAGAACATTTTTTTGTGGACAAGTGATGAGAAAACTCACCTTTCCTCAACTTTCAAACAATCACCAAACATCCACAGTTTGCTGTAGAAAGAAACTGAAGAAAAATGAAAAACAGGCGTGATTGTCAGAGTTTTAACTTTCTGACGGTCCTTGACCAGATCATTTATTTCCTTTTCTGTTAGAAAATGTTCCCAAAACAAAGCTTAAAATCGTGATATATCTGTCAAAATAATTTTGTCTCCTAGTCCCTGACTTTGCTTCCTAGTCCCTGACTTTGTCTCCTATTCCTTGACTTTGTCTCAGAGTCATTGACTTTGTCTTCTAGTCCCAGACTTTGTTTCCTAGTCCCAGACTTTGTCTCCTAGTCCCTTACTTTGCTTCCTAGTCCCTGACTTTGTCTCCTAATCCCTTACTTTGTATCCTAGTCCCTGACTTTATTTCCTAGTGAGGGCAAGTGAGCAACGATTGGTCTTCAATCTTCCCAAATTTTCACACACAACACCCCTCCTCCGCTCCCTCCACTGGCTACCGGTGGCTGCGCGGATACGCTTCAAGACTCTAGCTCTGGCGTACTCTGCTGCTAACGGTTCAGGTCCTACTTACATCCAGGACCTTGTCAAACTCTACACCCCTGCCCGTCCTTTCCGCTCTGCATTAGCCAAACAGCTGGCGACACCCACCCTGCGTGGGTCAACTCGCCTCAAAACCACTTCCAGACTTTTCTCTGTCTTGGCTCCCAAATGGTGGAACGAGCTCCCTACCAACATCAGGACCTCAGACAGCCTGTACATCTTCTGCCGCAGGCTGAAGACCTTCCTCTTCCAACAATACCTCGGTTAAGTCATGGTCACCTAACACATATATTTAAAAAAAAAAAAAAAAAAAAGCTCTTATTCTTTTCTCTTCTTTTCTTCTTTAACATATAGCACTCCTTTAGCGATGACAGTTAGCTCTTAAAGTTATGTGCTTACTTGATTCCTATGGTCTATGTCTAGTACCATCAGGTTGAATGCACTTATTGTAAGTCGCTTTGGACAAAAGCGTCTGCTAAATGACATGTAATGTAATGTAATGTAATGTAATCAAGTGGCCATCTAGGGTTGGGAACAACCCCCAGGTGTGAGCAATTTTGCACTTCAATTGGAAATTCCAACCATTCACAGCTCTGACAGAGGGCGGTCTACGCTTGTCACAATCAGCCTGAATGCGAGAACAGCCGCATTCAATTCCAATCACAGTATAATAACAGGGGTGTTTGCTCAAGCGGCAGCGTCAGCTGCAGCCGTCCTTGGGTAAGACGGACGAGGCTAAGACAAGCAAGTTTACCTGTGCAAGTTAACTAACCTTCGGCCCCTCAAACAGTCCTCACACACTGTCACTTCCTTTTCCATGGGCCTGTGGAACTGCCAATCTGCAGTAAACAAAAGCGATTTTATTACGGCTTACACCAACCACCTTTCTCTTCTACTTCTTGCTCTCACTGAGACCTGGATCAAACCTGAGAAGACAGCCACCCCAGCCGCACTCTCCACTAATTACACCCTCTCCCACACCCCCCGTCCTTCTGGGCGAGGAGGCGGGACTGGCCTGCTAATTTCCAATAAATGGAATTTTACCCCTCTGCTACATTTCATCAGATATGACACTTTCGAATACCATGCCATTACAGTAACTGCTCCTGTTAAAGCCTACGTTGTTGTCATTTACCGTCCACCAGACCAGCTGGGAGGCTTTACAGATGAGCTAGATACCCTGCTCTCTTCCATACCTGATCATGACTGTCCGCTGCTTGTCCTGGGCGACATGAACATCCACTTCGACAGTCCAGACTCTAATAACTTCATGTCGTTAATTAATTCCTTTGACCTCCAGCTGGTCCAAAGTCCTCCTACTCACAAAGCTGGCAAGAACCTTGACTTAATTCTCATCCATAACTGTGCCACAGATGCACTGGTGGTAACGCCTCTCCACCTGTCAGATCACTTTTTTATCCAGTTTAATGTCACTCTACCAGAGCAACCCTCTGCTCCTGCACCAATGGTTACGTTCCGCCGTAACCTCCAGAACTTATCCCCAGCCCACTTCTCCTCTATTGTCGCCTCTGCCCTACCTCCACTGAGCACATTCTCCTCTCTGAAGGCTAATGATGCCACTGACTCACTCTGCTCTACTCTGAACTCATGTCTGAACAGGCTATGTCCTTTTATCTACAATGCCTGCTCGACCCAACCAATCCCACCCATGGTTGACTGATACCCTTCTATCACAGCGTACCAAGCTCAGAGCTGCTGAAAGAAAATGGCTCAAATCCAAACTTGTCGACGATCTCATAAACTATCAGACACTATTGTCCTCATTCTCAGGCAGCATCACCGATGCAAAGACTGCTTTTTACAACGACAAAGTCAACAGTGTCGCTGACACCCGGAAACTCTTTTCCACCTTCAAATCACTACTCAACCCTCCGCCTCCTCCCCCTCCTACCTGCCTCACCGCAGACACATTTGCATCCTTCTTTACAGGCAAAGTTGCAGCAATCAGCAATCCAATTCTCTGACCAGCTCATTCCCCACCCGACTCCTAATACTGTGACATGTAGAAGTCCTACAACATGTCTTTCTGTATCTCAGCTGGGCGGCACTGAATCAGTTGCTAGCACCTCATTTTCTGGCTTTACACCCCTCTCTGAGAGTGAGGTATCCAAACTGTTGACATGTTGCCGTCCTACTACATGCTCGTTGGACCCTTTACCAACAAACCTTCTTCAGTCCATTAGCCCAACCATCACGCCAGCTATCACACATTATTAACGCGTCACTGTCCTCCGGCACTTTTGCCACTGTATTCAAAGCAGCTCGGGTAACACCTCTTCTCAAGAAACCATCTCTCAACCCTGCTGAAGTCGAGAACTATCGTCCTGTCTCACTTCTTCCATTCTTATCCAAAACTATTGAACGGGCGGTCGCTAAGCAACTTTCAGAATTCCTCCTACAGAACAATCTTCTTGATCCAAATCAATCTGGTTTCAAAAGCGGTCACTCAGCTGAAACTGCTCTGTTGTCTGTGACAGAAGCCTTAAAAGAAACAAGAACAGCAGCAAAGTCCTCAGTTCTCATTCTGCTTGACTTGTCAGCTGCTTTCGACACAGTTAACCATTGCATCCTCCTCCTTGGCTCTGTCCTGGTTTGATTCCTACCTCAAAGGACGCTCATTCAGTGTATCCTGGCATGGACAGTTGTCTAATTTGCATTGCCTCTCCACAGGGGCTCCCCAGGGCTCAGTGCTGGGACCCCTGCTATTCGCTATCTACACCACCTCTCTGGGTCAGGTTATCCGCTCACATGGCTTTTCCTATCACTGCTATGCAGATGACACTCAGCTCTATCTGTCATTTCCTCCTGATGACCCATCGGTCTCTGCACGGGTCTCTGACTGCCTCTCTGACATAGCCACTTGGATGAAGGCACATCACCTCCAGCTGAACCTTTCAAAAACTGAACTGCTGGTCCTCCCTGCTAAACCCACATCTTCTTTCCTAGCACCACACGATAATTCTACTCCTTAACGAACTATCACTAGCACTTATTGATAATAGCTCTTTTTACACTATACCTTCATTGTTTGCTTTTATTCTTCCTGTAAGTTGCTTTGGATAAAAGCGTCTGCTAAATTACTAAATGTAAATGTAAATTAAAAAAAAAATGATTTTAATCATTATAACTGTTACTCTGCACAAAAGATATGTTTGAGTTGGTCCCACTTCTAGCCATAATTGTGCTGATTCCATAGAGCTGCATAGATTTTAAATGTATTTTATATATTGCAGTGAAATACAAGGCCACAATGAGCAAAATGTAAAAAGAGCAAAAACATGCATATTTGCAACTTTTATTTATATGCATTTAAACCCAGTTGTATACTGCACCATGTAACAGGACCCTTTTCCTGTCTCACTCAAACAGAGCTCAAAATAAAAAAAGAGTCTTATCACTTTCACTGTGTGTGAATTAATTATGACCGGCAAAAAAAAGTCCTTGCAACCAAGAGTCCTTGGTTATTAATCGATAACTAGTAATGAGTTTTTTAGCCTCGTGTGAGTGGTGCCTGACAGTGTTATGGTCCTGCAGACGTCACTCTGTCATATATAGTAGTGTTCAAAATAATAGCAGTCCAATGTGATTAACCAGATTAATCCAGGTTTTTAGTATATTTTTTATTGCTACATGGCAAACAAGGTACCAGTTGGTGCACTGCTATTTTTTTTGAACACCCCCTTTCAACTAATTGCCCAATTGCACAGCCTTAAGAGTGTGCATATCACAATGCTGGGTCTTGTTGGTTTTCTGAGAATCTACTGCACCTACTGGTACCTTGTTTGCCATGTAGCATTAAAAAATATACTAAAAACCTGGATTAATGTGGTTAGTCACATTGGACTGCTATTATTTTGAACACTACTGTATGTTGTGCTCCTCACTGAAGGCCGGCTGTGCACTGTTTGTGTAGCTGCTGTAGAGGGCTGCAAGAGGGAACACTCAGCAGATTTCTCCCCGTGCGGTTTGAGCGATCATCTCATCTCGGGGCTGGCGGGGGGCAATTCATCCATTGTCCCTGTTGAACGCCGCTGCCACAAAAAATTCCCCATGAATTGAAGAATACATTTTTTAACCCCTTGTTGCTCTGTTATTGTTCATTTTTCTCATGCTAAACGTCTTGGGTTTACACTACATAACCAATGTTTTCTCTTCCAAACACTCAGGCTGAGGTCTCCCCGCCCACTTTTAGGCGGTCCAATCAAATAAGAAGGACTTGATTTATATCCCTGTTGTACCTGTACAACCTTCAAATATTCTGTTTCACAGTATAGAAGCCCAAGACTTCAATGTCTTCAAAAAGTTTTTCTGATGTTTTTTGAAAACAAACAGGAGGTCGAGTGACGTTGTTGTTATTGTGGTCACATGAGCACTTGGAGGGTCCAAAAAGTATCTGACTTTGTTCCTGTTAATTATGACCTCAATCATCCCCTGAATTTATACATTTAGCTACCTAAACCTTAAAGTTTCCACCTAGAGGATCTCTGCCTGCTCTCTCTGGTGGTCAAACCTTAACCACAATCCCGCAAGATGAGAATGGTGGTTTTGTTTGCAAATACAAAAATATTGGCGTATAAAATGTTTTAGAAGTTCACAATTTTGTTTGAAGATCCACAAATTATCCTTCAACCACCCTGTTAGCCTTGTGGAAAATTAATGAAAATCAGGGGAAGATTTGATCTGGTGTGGAAGTAAGTTCCATTTGTTTTGTGGCTTTAATAAAAAAAAGCCAGACTGAGCAAACTTTGTGGATCTTAAGGAGACTCAGAGCTGATTGAAGTACTTTGATCACTGTTTGTTTCATGTTTACTGCGCACAGTCAGCCTTGTTATCTTTTTTTTTTTTTTTTTTAAGATTATTTTTTTGGCATTTTATTGAAAGGGGGTGATAGAGGGGAGGACATGCGGCAAAGGGAGCTCAGGCCGGATTCGAACCAGGCTCAGCCGCACCAAGGACTCAGCCTTAATGGTAAGCGCTCTACCAGTGTGAGCCACCGGGACGCCCCAGCCTTGTTATCTTTTAACCTGAACCAAGTTGTCTTTGTGCCTAAACGTCAGCAAACCTGAACCACAATCCTGTAGCATCAGAGAACAATGGTTTGTAGTTTGCAAATCCCCAATTTTTTTTTTAAATGTACGCATTTTGTTTGCAAATACAAACATTTGTTTGAAATTCCTAAGTTTTCTTTGCATAATTTCCACTTTGTGTCCACAATTTTGTTTTAAAATTCAAGAACTTTGTTTAAAAATTACCGTATTTTCCGCACTATAAGGCGCACCGGAGTATAAGCCGCAGCAGCTAAATTGAATGATGTGTACATATATAAGCCGCACTGGACTATTAGCCACAGGTGTTTTAATGTTTAATTACCATATGTAAGGGTTCGTGCACAGAGGGGATTGTCGGGAAAGAGAAAAGCTGCATCATATGCATTTCTACGTTTGTTTTCCATAATGAGGGTTTGTGCATGAAAACTTCCTTTGCACAAACTATCTAGCTATCTCGCTCTCGTAATGTCGGTCTTGCTCTCGTTCTGTCTCGTTCTGTCTCTCGTACCACTCTCGGTTTCACTTTTACTTTTGTGCGCTACCCGTTTCACTCTTTTCCGGCGCCCTGCCAGATTGGCTCGGGGTCCTTCGTCTGCCGCTGATGACGTCACACAAAACGCTACGGCGCGGCGACTCCGACAAACTAAGTAGCTTTCGACACAAATACACACAGACAAGTGAAAAATAGCTTAAAAGTATATGAAGGACCCCGAGCCGATCTGGCAGCCGAGCCGATCTGGTACGTACACCTGCCTCCAGCTTTTCCCGCTGAAGCCCGCCGCTCCTCGCGGACTGCTCATAGAGCCCATAGAGTTAAAGTTGGTGGACTGTAACCTGTAAAATCCATAGATTTAGGAGGTAACCTAGTGGCCGTTAGCTGTAAAAATCCATAGATTAGCTGCACCGTTATAAGCCGCAGAATCGAAAAATGGGGAAAAAGGCGCGGCTTATAGTTAGAAAATTACGGTAACCAATTTTCTTTGCAAATACAAAAATTTTGTTTGAAAATTAACCATTTAACCATAATAATAATAAGAATAATAATAATAATAATTTTATTTATATAGCATCTTTTAAAAAACTACAGTTTACAAAGTGCTTCGACAGAGAGCAGTTAATCACAGCAGTTTTACACAATGTATATGGAAATACCAAATACCATTTGGTTTGAAAATTCACAGATTTTCCTTTCACCACCTTGTTAGACTCGTGGCTAACAAGGTGTCCTATTTCCGACAAAGTTTTTATTTTTGCCTATAAGTTGTGGTGTAGTGATTAGCACTCTTTGCCTCGTAGTAAGAGGGTCGACGGTTCGACTCCAGCCTGCAGCTCTTCTGTGTGGAGTTTGCATGTTCTCTCTAGGTACTCCGGCTTCCTCCCACAGTCCAAAAACATGCATGCATGGTGAATCTAAATTAAATGTCTGTGAATAAGAGCGTGAATGGTTGTCTGTCTCTATGTGTCAGCCCCACGAGTCTTGTGACCTTGTGTCCAGGGTGAACCCCGCCTCTCGCCCACTGTCAGCTGGGGTCGGCTCCAGTCCCCCGTGACCCGAGTGCGGATAAGCAGTTGAGGATAATGAATGAATGAATCAAGTTGTTTTGTGCCTAAACCTGTTTGTGTTGATGACGTCAGATCAGAAAACGTGCTGCACTGGAGGGAAATTTGATATTTTGTCATTTAATTTTGAGCTCTTATTGACCCGACAATACTTGAGAATAACTCTCCTCCTGATCCTGAGAGTCTCATGTATAATGTGTTCATATATAATAAGAGTAGACAGCAGGACAGGGACCTGCAGAGCGACGTGAGGAAACACCAGCAGAGGATGGAGTCAACGTAAAGAGACTATGGAGGGGGAGGAGTCCTCAGACAGCAGTTTTCCCTCACGGCGTCCTCCTCAGTTGTCAAGGCGACGGAATATTTCCACCTCACAGCGTGAACGCCACTGCAGCCGTTCTGCTCCACAGGCCGCCACCCGTCAAACACTCTGCGACTCCAAGGTTGAAACACACCAGCAGCAACTTGCTGCTGCAGGCAGAGCGCCGTTTATATAAAAACCTTTTATATGTTATAAGGCAGTCAACCTCCCACACACACACTGAAGGTTTGAGCTTTTATTTGTTGCAACTTTAAAGGATTAGTATGCAGCATCTTCATCGCTTGTGACCCAGTAGAAGAGTGTGTGTGTGTGTGTGTGTTTCTGCGAGACTGGTGTCCCCTCAAAAACAATCATAGGAGAGTGGGACAGGTGGTGGATGAGTCAAACAAACCCAGGACTTTCCCCAGGAGAACGGGGTTCATGTCTAATGTCAAAACAAAAGTAAACCATGTGACTCAAACATCAGTAAACTTCTGTGCATCACGTATGTAACTTTCACTAGTCACGTCATCCTTGTAACTACTTCACTTCAGTCTTTAATAGGCGTGTTTCCGCTGAGTACTTTTTCATTATCAAGAAAACCATAAAAAATGGTCAAAGACAAACTCGACCCCCTGCAGTTTGCATACAAACAACACATGGGAGTGAACAATGCTGTCCTCTACACGCTTCACCGTGTCTTTGATTTTATACAAAAGTAGTACACAAAACCTTTATGGACCAAAAAACCAGCAGTGGACGGCTCCTCTCTCTCTGTAGCAGGACGGAGAGATTTAACAGATCCTTCGCTCCTACAGCCATCAGGCTGTCTCTTTCTAACAGAGCTAAAAGACTAACTGAATTTCCCCTCGGGGATAAATAAAGTCATTTTGATTTGATTTTGACTGATTGATTAAAATAAACAATAAATTGAAGAAAAAGAGTGGTCTAATAGTTTTTTCCAAATACTTTCTCTTCAACAGTGTTAAAAAAAAACAGTCTTTAAAAAAAAAAAAATATATATATATATATATATATATATATATATATATATATATATAATATTTATAAATATAAATAAATATTTATAAATAAATATATATATATAAATACATATATATATACATATATACATATGTTTATATATAGATGTGTATATATATATGTGTGTGTATATATACATGTGTATACGTATATATACATGTATATATATATACATATTTATACATATATATATGGTGTTAGGTTATGTAGAGTTTATATAACGTTTGCAATAAACATGTTTATTTCACTTGTTTCGTTTTTGCAGTTTGATAAATTAGTGAACAATCATCATGTGTCCGTAGGGTGAATTAATGAAAGAATAAAAAAATAATATTTGTCCATTTCCTGCCTGATTGTTTGTGTTTGTGTGACATGAAATTGATTTTCCTGCTCAGTAAGCTGCGTGTGCAGAGGAACACAATAAGTGTGTTTGTGCTCTGCATGATGCTGCATACAGATTTATGATTTTCTCTCCTGTGTCTCCTCTCAGAGCCTGGGAACCTCGAGCAGATACGACTCCAGGAAGAAGTGAGTGTTTCCTCAGTCATTCACACTTTCCATACGTTTTGTCACTTCTCCTCTCACTCTGTGGTTGCAAATCATTCACACTTTCCATACGTTTGTCATCCTCCTCGTCTCATTCTGTGTTTCTGCTCTGAAATATTTCCCCGAGCTTTGAGCAATAAGTCCTGATCTGATAAAATAGGAGCCTTGAACTGCTGGATTTTTTCTAAAGAAAAAAAGGATCCAAGAAACTAGATTATGTCAGAGTTCCGATTTGAGGAAATCAAATCGAGGGAATATTTTTAGCTGAAGAAAGAAACCCTGAGTGCAGTTTCTGAATTGAGCTTGAAGCATCACTCAGTGAGCAGAAGAAGGAGAGGAGAATTGTTAACGCTCGACCATGCTGAGACAGAAATTGATGAATAAGAGAACAAGCTATAGACCTGTTCTATAGGAAAGGTAAAGTTACATTTCTTAAAAATCTTTCTTGTTGCTCTACCCTGTTTCTTCTCACTGAAGAGAGTTTTTCAGATTCATAGTGGATGTGAGGGGTCCTGAAGTATTTTTGGGGCTTTCCTCCCATTGCGTAGTGTATAGAACCACCAGCTGCTGATTGATCAGTTTTGTTAGCTTACTTTTGCTCCTAGCCCCTAGATTCCCAAACTAGTACATAGGCGTGTTTCCACCATAGACTGTATATAGATAATGGACGTAGTCACCGTGACGTCACCCATTGGTTTGTGGCCCGTTGGAAGCCTCTAGTTCAGCGTTACACTCGTCACCATCTTGAGTCGCCATCTTGTTTCCGATACGCAGAGCAAACCATAATTAGACTGTAGAGGAGGAGAGGGATCTGATCACTGACTACAGCCTCTCTACACCTCAACCTGACTGAGAGAAGCCGCTGCTAATTCATGTTAGCATTAACTGGAGCATTAACTGGGATGTTAGTTTTGGCTAGCGAAAACAACAAAAACAAAATGTATGTTACTTACCTCAGAAAACTGAACAGCGACTCCTTGGAGTGTCTGTTAGTCCAACCAAACGCTGAACAAGACATTTTTACTGAACAAAACGTTCAAATAAACTGTCATTAAGTGAAAATACAGTGAAAGGGTCAAAGTTATGAGACCAAACCGGTAAACGTCCTCTTTTATATCTATATAACGTTATATATAACTTTATTGACTCGTTGCCGTGGATACGCATTGCTCTGCTTCTCTCCTGATGACAGCTCGCCTTGACAGTGACCTGTCAATCAAAGGTAGCCACGCCCCAAATCATACAATTCTTTATCTTCTATTTTCTTCTAAATGGGGCCATTATTAGAACTATTGACATCAAATTGTCTTGAAGATGATTTTTTACTAGTGATTGAGACCATAGTGTTTATGGTTTACTTTCTGAGGTAATAAATCAAGTGAGAAGTTTTCAAATTTTGTACTGAAATGAATGGGCAGATTTTTTCTGCAGCCAAACTTAGCACCCCCTACTGGAATTTTCAGTGGATTGCAGGCTTAAGGCACTTCCTGGTTGGCCTCCATGCTCAGACACGGAGGTTGCCGCCTGGTTTCCACTGAGTACTTTTTGGAAAGCGGCTGAGTGTTTTGGCTACGCCCACTATTTAGCTCACCTCGGCCTCTGTTCCCATACAGGTACTTTTGTAGCAGCTAACCAACAGAATTTGAATGTGACGTAAATAGTAATAGCGACGCTGACGTGATTATTCAGCGACAATTTTGACCGTGACGTCAGTGACGCGACGCTACAACAGACCAATGCAGCAAGTCCAAACAGTCGAGACATTATTTTTCCTTTGTCCATTGTCTTCTCTTCTTTGTTTTTTGTGTTCTCCAATTCTCTCGTCTCAGTCTGCTCTGCTTATTTGTTAAAAAAATGGCGCTGTTATGTTGTGGTCGTGTCGAGTTGCACTCGCAGATACTTTTTGAGCCGCTACCTGAGCCGCTAACCGGTGAAGTTTGGCGGATCCTCTCTCCCAAGCCACACAGAATGGAAACACGCCTTATGATGTTTTATGAGATTCGCAAACTGTACATTTGGTTGTTAAAACTGTAACACCATCGCTGTTGGTATGGTTAAGTGAAATTACCCCTTTTTGGAATGGAAGTACTCATCTAAAACATACAATTTACAACCGTTGTAAGGTACTGGAAAATCTAGAAAATGGACCTTGAAAGTCCTTGAAAAGTGCTTGAATTTGACCACTTAAAAAGTGTATGAACCCTGTGTTATGTAGTAGTCAGTCGTCCTTGTAACTACATCACTTCCGGCATTTACGTTTAAAAAACAAGTAAACCGTACGTATATGTACGTGGTCTGTACTCGCCCAAAAAATGTGGAATAAAATATGTTTTACCTTTTTCCATGAAATAATTGTGACGATGTGATTTATTTTTGACAGATCTTCTCCAAACTGAATTAATCAATCTCTTTCAAACATATCACAATGAAAATTGAACCACAACTAAAAGAGGATTGTGTCAAAAAAACAAATTATAGCAATTTTTTGGGTGGCCATGTATAATGTTGTGTGCACTATTTGTAGAACAGGGGCATCGACAAATAACCTATTCTGTCCTTTATGTTGGAGATTTTGTTGTTCTGACATATAAGGTTGAGTACCAGTCAAGAAATAAACTGACTGAAAATTACATCTTGTGATTGGTCAGAATAAAATAACCTCGCCCCCAAATGGGAAACAGCCGACATGAAGAAATAATCAGATCATCAGGCTGAAGAAATGTTCTCACAAAGACAGAAGAGTCAGTACATTTGTGTGTATGTGTGTGTGTGTGTGTGTGTGTGTGTGTGTGTGTGTGTGTGTGTGTGTGTGTGTTATCAGCTGTGTAAAACGTTGATCTGAGCACATTCAGTGTTTGGACTCTTCAGTTCACCCCGCTGAGAGACTCAACAAACTGCCTCTTTATTCTGCTCAATGGACCAACACTCCTCCTCATACACACACACACACACACACACACACACACACACACACACACACACACACACACACACACACACACACACACACACACAAGCTGAGGTTTTTCTTCACTGAAGCAAAAATGAAGCAAAATAAATCGTCTAGAGGAGGAAAAAAGAGAGAGGTGATAAAAGAGTGTGTGTGTGTGTGTGTGTGTGTGTGTGTGTGTGGTGTGTGTGTGTGTGTGTGTGTGTGTGGGGGGGGGGGGGGTTAACTGTTTAAACCCACACAGAATCAGCTGGTTAATGAAGTTTATTGATTGCTGATTGACCGTTTTGAGCAAATTCACCCTCCAACAAAGTATGTTTTCTTTAAAAAGGTCACCAAAAGTCCATTGTTGTATCGTATAAAGAAACTGTAAATTCAGCCATTATCGTCAGAATTTAAACTTTCTTATACTTCTAGTTATATAGACTAATATATTATATATATATGTCATGTATTGCAGTGAAAGTTCAAACTATTTATGTATTTTGGGCAATTTTTCTGTCAAATACTGAATCTGAAGAAGCTACAGACACCAATACATTACACAAAGATGTGCAATACAGTTTCCCAGATGCAGTTCAGACATGATCTCAGTGTTCAGTGAGCAGATGTAGAATAAATAGAATAAACAGAGTGTGTTGTGACGGGACGAAATGTTCAGCAGCGCGATTTACAGCCGACGCGTTCAGGAACATTCAGCAGCATCCACGTCTTTAATAATGCTTCATAATCATGTGTCTGCAGCTCCACTGAACACACACACACACACACACACACACACACACACACACACACACACACACACACACTCATCAGCATATGAGACTTTTACTCTGTTGGATTCATTGGACTGGAAATGTGTGTGTGCAGACGAGGGTGCCACTTTGCAGCAACTGTTATATGACACACACACACACATGAGGGGCCCAAGGTAGCCATTAAGAATAATGGCCTCTGGCTATGCGTTGCCATGGCGATTGAAAGGAGGAAAGAAAGGCAGGTTCAGTGGAGCTGATGGAGGAGAGAGAGACTGCAGCATTGAGGCTCCTCTTTATTTCACGACAATATTGTTCTTCTGCTGCTGATTTTACCTGCTGACGTTACTGCCATGTTTCAGACGCCCTCCTTTAAAATATAATAAAAGGTTCAGAAAACGTCACATAAATTTAAAGATCAATGCTGCTTTAAACACTTAAAACACTGATTTAACTCTCTGAACCCCAACAAATTGTTTCTGCGCACATTTTCCTTCATTTTTCACTCGCAATACATAAAATACTTATAAAATATGTAAAATATTTTATAAATAGATATATAAAACCGAATACACATATATATATACAGTGTTTGTTATTTTATGTTTTATTATGTTTAAATAATTTAAAAGTTTTAGGAAATAAATGGTGGTAAGAATGCAAAAAATTTAATAAACTTGTAAAAAAAGACTTTCGTACATTCAGGTACCATTTTCGTTGTTTGTCACTGCAATATATAAAATATATATATAATATAATATATTAAATAGTATACAACTCAAAAATGTCTTTAGTGCTGAATAACAATTATAATAATATGAATTATAATGACATAAAACAAAGTTACATTTCTTTACTTACTATTTTATAGACATCTTGAATAAATTTGACTCTATATATGCAATATTTATAATATAATGTTTAAAGAAATTAATACGTTTGAGGAAATAAATAGGGGTAAAAATGCTAATAAAATAATAAAGAAATACATTTTAAATAAATAAAATAATTAATTATAAAACTACATTTAAAAAAGAAAAATTTTAAAAATCAAATCACTAAATAATACATGAAAGTCAATTTTTTTAAATAGAGGAATTAACTCTCTATACCCCAGCAAGCAGTCACATTTTCCTTGTTTTTTACTGCAATACATAATACATAAGCATACATATATATATATATAGGCCTTCAACATGCTTAATAATATATTTCATTTATTCTATTTTTCTAGATCCCTAAAATATATTTTACACACAAAATTAGTTTTTTGTTTCAGCAGAAAACAGCAGAACAGAGCAGAAATATATTCTATATGTATTGTATATTTTATTTTTGTTTAGGTTATCTTAGTGCCTTTAATCTAAAAAGTTGAATCCAATCTGATAAAATCAGATGAATCATTGAAGGCAAGTCACTGAACCAAAAAATAAATAAATAAATGTAAAGATGAAAAAGATATATCTCCCTCTGACTGTGTGTGACTGTGTTTCACTTATTAACCATGTGATCAATAAATTAAATCTGCAGCTCTCCTCATTCCCTCCATAGTCATTTGATATGACTTTGTAATCATATTTGATTACACGAGTCGACCAATAACATGCAGCTGAGGGACTGTACACTGAATATTAATAAAAATAATAATAATGAGACATTAAAACAGCTAAAAATAAAAACAGTTTGACAGGAAGTTTTGAAGAAAGGAATTAATGAGACGTAATAATGTCTCCTTATAAACAACAGAATACTGACTGTGTGTGTGTGTGTGTGTGTGTGTGTGTGTGTGGATGGGAATAAACAGTAGAAATTAAATTATTCTAAATAAATACAGACTGCAGCCCTACAAAAGTGAACTAAACAGTGGATTTTCCTGAGTTTTAAAAATAATTCAACTGAAAAATAAAATACATTTTATATAACACATGAATGTGTATACAGAAAAATAAAACAAAATTAAAAAAAAATTAAAAGAAATACGATAAACGTAAATTTAGTTGCTTGTACTACAGGAACATTTATTCTCTCTCTGTTCAGAATAGTTTGTTCTGTGTGTGGACACGCTCTCCTCCTTCTCTCATGTAGTTTTTGAAGTAACCTGCACAATTTTTATACCTGCACCAAAAACATTCAATGCATCATTTGAAGTATTTATTTTTGATTTTCTTCTTTCTCTGCTCGCCTACTGCAGCCGGCTCTGATGGAAATTACTTATAATGTATCATGAAACTTCTTCTTAAAAATTATTTTAGAAACTGTAAAAACAGGCGTTATCGTCAGAGTTTGAGTTTTCCCATGGCCCCTGAACGTTTCTGTTAGAAAAAGTATCCAAAGCAAAGCTTAAAATTGCGCCAAAATCACTTTATTTTTAGACACGTTTGAAATGAGACACGTAGAACAAAGCGTTTGCAAATCAGATCTTGTTAAAAACATTCATTTCTGCGATATGATTGATTCTGCTGAGACGAGCGGTCATGTGACAAATAAAATCTGAAAATCTGTTTACACAGAGCAGAGAGGAGAGGACAGGACAGGCTGGAAACATGGAAATAGTTCAATATGTAGAACACTTTTTGACGTTTCCATAGGGCTGCAGCACTTAATATATTGTTGGGTTTAATTTTTTCATATCACATTTTTTGTTATTAAGCTGACATAGTAAGCTCATTATTATTCAAAATATAAGGCGATTAAAAATGACAGCAATTATTTCAGTTGTGGCAATCTCTTTTAAAGTTACTGTTGAGTGCCGCGTTGAATTAAAGATGATGGAAGTAATGAAGACTGAAGCTCATCAGGTTCTTTTGTTTCATCCTGAATTCATGTGGAACCAAACTGAAGAAATATAACAAGAAAACTGTAATATCTGACACACACACACACACGCACACACACACACACAGGCAGCAGAGTGTGGTTTAAAGTGACTCTGAGACGAGGGGGCGTCCTCGCTCCTGTGTGAGCCGTATTATTCCGCAAGAGCAGGATCAATGTGTCTGTGAGTACAGTCATGGAAACCTGAAACGACCTGTACGACACACACACACACACACACACACACACACACACACACGCACACACACAAACACACACACACACACACACACACTCAGAAACAATAAGCATAGCATTAGTCGTGACTGGAAGTTTTCTGACTCACCGGCTCATGAGACAGATCTCTCTCTTACTGTGATTTCATCTTTCAGTCCTCCCACTCTCTCTCTCTCTCTCTCTCTCTCTCTCTCTCTCTCTCTCTCTCTCTCTCTCTCTCTCTCTCTCTCTCTCTCGCTCTCATGGCAGCTCTGCTTTCATCCTGCAGCTCTCAATCCCCCCTCTCTCCCTCTTTTTTACATCCCTCTCTCCCCCCTTTTTCTTCTTTCTCTTCTCTGGAAACAGACGCCGGTGGTGTTTTGTGGTAAATTCATCAGAACAAATAATGTTTTCATGTCTTTTCAGGACTTTTTATAACTGAAACAGATCCTATGTGATTGAGTTCCTTCATGTAATCCAGGAAATATTGCTGCAAAATATGTATTTACACCGTGAATAAACACAAGTCGATGCAGGGACGTGAATAGATGGACGCAAGTTGAAATTTTTGGGGGAGAAAGTTGCACGACGCGTCGCAGTGTTGAGATTCTTGACTCTTTGAATGAATTCAGTCTTTTTTCACATCAGCATCATGTTGTAGTTACCCTACCCTCCCCAATGCAGACAGTTTTTCCACCCCTGATGAGTTGGTCCTCCACTACAACAACAGTCTCCATAATCTCCTGGACTATCTCGCCCCACTCAAAACCAGATCTGTCACCTTCACCTGCTCCTCACCGTGGTTCACGCCCGCTCTCAGACAACTGAAAACCATAGGACGCCGCCTGGAACGCCTCTACAATAAGACTGGTCTAACTGTTCACAAGGAAATCTATCATAACCACATACTCCACTACAAGAACTGCATTACCAAGGCCAAATCCACATACTACGCAGATCTAATCAGTTCCAACTATGGCAATTCAAGAACCCTCTTTTCACTCGTCCGCAACACCACTCAACCTCCAGACTCACTACCACCACAGATGTACTCTACCGCCTCCTGCAACACTATTCTATCCTCTTTCACTACTAAAATCCACAACATCCACCAGCAACTTGCTCCCAGTGCCTCTCATAGTTCATCTCCGTTATTTCCATCTGTGCCCCCCTCCCACACTCTCTCAGCATTTACCCTCCCTCCACTCTCTGTAATTACTGAGACCATCAAGAAATCAAAATCATCAACCTGCCGCTTAGACCCCCTTCCAACTACTCGTGTCAAAGCCACCATTCCCTCTCTGGCCCCCCTCATCACACACATAATCCACTCCTCTCTCACTACTGGAATTGTCCCATCACCCCTCAAAACAGCTGCTGTCACCCCAATACTAAAAAAACCTGGTGCAAATCCCAACGACCCCAACAACCTCCGTCCCATCTCCAATCTGCCATTTCTCTCAAAGATTCTGGAAAAAACTGTTGCCACTCAACTCCATTCCCACCTTTCCCGCAATGACATTTTTGAACAATTCCAGTCCGGCTTCCGACCTCTCCATAGCACTGAAACTGCACTACTCAAAATCACCAACGACCTCCTCCTCGCAGCTGACTCCGGTCTCCTCTCCATCCTCATCCTACTTGATCTGAGTGCGGCCTTCGACACCATCTCACACACCATCCTCCTTGACAGACTCCTCTCCATAGGCATCACGCACACCCCCCTCAACTGGTTCAAATCCTACCTCTCTGGCCGCACACACTTCATCCAACTCAAATCATTCACATCACAACCACTCCCAGTCACCACTGGGGTGCCCCAAGGCTCTGTCCTGGGACCCCTCTTATTCATCATATACCTACTCCCCCTTGGTTACATTTTCCGGAAACATCACATCAACTTCCACTGCTATGCGGATGACACCCAGCTCCACATTTCCACTGAACCTGTCCACCCCCCCCCCCCCCCCCCCCTCCTCACTGACTGCCTCCTCGAAATACAGTCCTGGTTTTCATCCAATTTCCTGAAACTGAATAGCAACAAAACAGAAATTCTACTCATTGGCACAAAAACCACCCTATCCAAATCTCCCAGTTTCACAATATCCATAGACAATTCCAACATCTCTCCATCCCCCAAGGTAAAGAGTCTGGGTGTCATCCTTGACAGCACACTCTCATACACCTCACACATCAGTCACATAACCCGCTCAGCCTACCTCCATCTCCGTAACATCAACCGCCTCCGCCCCTCACTTACACCCCACACAGCTGCCATCCTGGTTCACAGTCTCGTCACCTCCCGTCTTGACTACTGCAACTCTCTCCTGTTTGGACTTCCGCAAAAAACCCTTCACAAACTACAACTGGTACAGAACTCAGCAGCCCGCATCATCACAAGGACCCCATCCAGTCACCACATCACACCAGTCCTCCAGCAGCTCCACTGGCTCCCCATCACACACCGCATCCAGTACAAAACTCTACTGCTCACCTTCAAGGCCATTCACAACCTCGCCCCTCCATACCTCTCTGACCTCCTCCACATTGCCACACCCGCCCGCCCACTCAGATCTTCTTCCTCCACCCACCTCTCCGTCCCCCCTGCCCGTCTGGTTACCATGGGGAGCAGAGCTTTCAGTCGCTCTGCTCCCTTGCTCTGGAATTCCCTTCCCCCTTCCCTTCGCAACATCACATCTCTCAATCAATTCAAATCACAACTCAAGACCTACCTGTTCAGACTCGCTCACTCCATTTGATCCTCCGCACAAACTCCCCTCCTTAATTGTAATGTATTTGTAAATATTCTGATTTGTTTAGATTGTATATGTATGATGTTCTGCTTGTTTTTTGTTTTGTGTTTTTTCCATGTTGTAAGGCGACCTTGAGTGCCTTGAAAGGCGCCCTATTAAATAAAATGAATTATTAATTATTATTATTATTTCAGCATCTGTTTATCGCAAATGTGTTCATTTTGACTTCGTATTAGCGCCAGTCAGCATAGCTCTGATCAACCCAAACTCTAGCATTTTAAAAGTAGTTTTCTTGTGGTCTTGCAGACCTTCTTGCTGCTCACCTCACAACCTCCGGGCCTCTTTATCCTTCTCTCTGTCTCTTCCTGTCTGTTTCTTCCTCTTTGTTCAGTGTGTGAAAATTGAATGCATCAAGGTTTTCCACTGGATGAAACATAAAGAGTCTCTGAAATTTTTATTTTAAAGCGTTTTTTGTGTTGCCAAAGCCTTTCAGCATTGAGATTATCCTGCACAACAGAGCTAATAATAAAATAAATAAAATAATTATTATTTTGAAGGTAGTTTTCTTTTGGTCTTTTTGGTTTTCTTTTGGACAAAACATGAATTCAGACTTGATCCACACCAGCATCATGCTGTAGTTATTTCAGCATCCTTTTGATCTGTTTATTGACATTAAATCAAAGCTAAATCACTTTATTTTGGGTTCATACTGATGTATCAGTGCAGTATTAGCAGTCATCCAGACACTGTTCCTGGAGAAGGACGTGAAATTCACTGAGCTGTTCTGAAGTTTGTGAATTTAAGAGGCTATTTAATGTAGTTTGTACAGAAAACAGTAAAGCACAGCCTGAGAAAATCCTCATTCTGATTCAACAACATTGATCAACCTTTATTTCAGCCTAAAAATTAAGAAGAAGAAACAGTAATGTGCCCAAGTGCTCCAAAGGAGATTATAATAACGAGTGAAAAGGTGTAGCCACGGTGACACCATCCATCTGGAAGCTCCTTCATTTCTGTCCTGTGTTGTATTTTGCCCACAAACTCAGAAAACTGGAGCATTTCAGCATGTTGGCTTTTAAAATTCAGTATAATAATGACAAGTCGGGACACAAAGCTCTCTGAAAGTGTAATTAGCTCGAACAAACATTAGTCATTGTTAATTTTGTTCGTTGAATCATTTCTCAGGCAGTCACAGTGAAGTGAGGAGCACTGACGAGTCCTGTCAGGGTTCAGTTTGTGTCTTAATGACACTTTGATGGGACACATTAGCCGGGATGAGGAGACAAGTTTTATCTGTAACTCTGAGTTTTCTTCTAAATGTCACACTTCGTCTTCGTACAAGGGTCTTTAAAATCCCATTGAAAGTCTTTAGTTTCTCTCATTAGAGAGTATTTTAGTTTGTTTTTTTGTTTTTCTTTCTCTGTCTATAGCTCCTGACCAAAGAATTGTTCCCTGCAGGTGTTTATGTGCTGATTATTTTTTCCTTCAGATATAAATACAGCTTCTCTTTTTATTTAAGACCTGAGAATCTACAGTAAGAGATGCAGTTTTCCTTCATGTGGCCGGACGTTGAACTTCACTGTGAATTCACAAAAAGCTGAAGTACACTGTCATGTTGCAGTGAGCTGAAGTTGAGTTGTGAAGTTGTGAGTTGCAGCGAGCTGAAGTTGTGAGTTGCAGTGAGCTGAAGTTGAGTTGTGAAGTTGTGAGTTACAGCGAGCTGAAGTTGTGAGTTGCAGTGAGCTGAAGTAGTGAGTTGCAGCGAGTTGAAGTTGTGAGTTGCAGCGAGCTGAAGTTGTGAGTTGCGGCGAGCTGAAGTTGTGAGTTGCGGCGAGCTGAAGTTGTGAGTTGCAGCGAGCTGAAATTGTGAGTTGCAGCAAGCTGAAGTTGTGAGTTGCAGCGAGTTGAAGTTGTGAGTTGCAGTGAGCTGAAGTTGCGAGTTGTGAAGTTGTGAGTTGTGGAGTTGTGAAGTTGTGACTTGTGAAGTTGTGACTTGTGAAGTTGTGAGTTGCGGTGAGCTGAAGTAGTGAGTTGCAGCAAGCTGAAGTAGTGAGTTGCGGTGAGCTGAAGTAGTGAGTTGCAGCAAGCTGAAGTAGTGAGTTGCAGCAAGCTGAAGTAGTGAGTTGCAGCAAGCTGAAGTAGTGAGTTGCGGTGAGCTGAAGTAGTGAGTTGCAGCAAGCTGAAGTAGTGAGTTGCGGTGAGCTGAAGAAGTGAGTTGCGGTTAGCTGAAGTAGTGAGTTGCGGTGAGCTGAAGTAGTGAGTTGCGGTGAGCTGAAGTAGTGAGTTGCGGTGAGCTGAAGTAGTGAGTTGCGGTGAGCTGAAGTAGTGAGTTGCGGTGAGCTGAAGAAGTGAGTTGCGGTGAGCTGAAGTAGTGAGTTGCAGCGAGCTGAAGTAGTGAGTTGCAGCAAGCTGAAGTAGTGAGTTGCGGTGAGCTGAAGTAGTGAGTTGCAGCAAGCTGAAGTCATGAGTTGCGGTTAGCTGAAGTAGTGAGTTGCAGCAAGCTGAAGTAGTGAGTTGCGGTGAGCTGAAGTAGTGAGTTGCAGCAAGCTGAAGTAGTGAGTTGCGGTGAGCTGAAGTAGTGAGTTGCAGCAAGCTGAAGTAGTGAGTTGCGGTGAGCTAAAGTAGTGAGTTGCGGTGAGCTGAAGTAGTGAGTTGCGGTGAGCTGAAGTAGTGAGTTGCAGCAAGCTGAAGTAGTGAGTTGCGGTGAGCTGAACTAGTGAGTTGCGGTGTGTGTAGGCTGTGTGCTGCAGCTGCCAGCTGAGGGAGTCTGTCAGCGCAGGATAACTGTCGCTGTGTGACACCCGGGGAGGCGCTAATGCGACATTCCTCTGATTGATGCGAGTCATTTCCTCGCTGTCACACACTCCCCGAGGTGCTGCTGGGAAAGCTCCCACACACTCATAAACTCTCTGTTGATTCACACACACATTGTGCGGCCCATTAAAGTTATGTCTACTCCTGCTCTACTGCTGAGTCGTGACTCGACATCCTGACAGTGACAAGTCGTTACGAGTGCCGAGACAACAATAACTCCTCATCCAATCAAACAAACAGAAGGTGCGTGTGTTGCGCGGGTTGGTTCTGCAACATTTCACTCAAACGACTTGTTTATCGGCACCGATTGTGACTTTTATTTTGTAAGTCAAACACTGTCATCGTTTGTGTGTGCGTGTGTGTGTGTGTGTTTGTGTGTGTGTGTGTGTGTGTGTGTGTGTCCTCTGCTGTTTAGGCAGTAACTACCTGTAAACAGAGCACACGGCTCTCGGAGGCTTTTATTGTTTCTACCTTTGACACACAGCTTTTGTTCAGCAGCTCAGTGTCACTGGGTGTAAATGATGACATCACATACTAAGACATATTTTTACTCACAAGGTATCCACGGGTTACATAAGGTCCTTTTATATTCAGGGACAGGGACAGATGACGTGCTGTACATCACGGGGACTCACAAAGCCATACAAAGGCTGAAAGTATATTTGTATCCAACATTTATTACTGAAGGGGGTTGAAAATGTGTTTTTTCTATGAAATATAATCAATTAAAAATGTATTAAAAGTCTGAATAGCTCACATCCTCAGAGAATTATGAAACAAGATGTTTGTCTGCTGTGATACACAGTCCAACATCCGATCCAAAAAATATACAAGATGCAATTTGGATACTTTTTAGGTAATTATTCAATAATTTCCTCTTTCTTTACTTAACTGTCTAAAACAAACCACCAAAATTGTCAAAAATCCACCGTTTATAATAGAACAAAAAAAAAAACAGGCATTATTCTCAGAGTTTAAACTTTCCAACGGTCATCGAATTGCTCATCGGTTATAAACGTTTCACATAGAAAAAGTAACCAAAATGAGTCTTAAAGTGATGTTTCCGTAAAAGTAACTTTGTGTCTTTTAAAACATGTCCAAAAATAAAGCTTTTGCACTAACCAGTTCCTGTTGAACACATTAAATTCTGCTCTTCGGCAACACTGTGAAGCCGAGATTGATTCTGCTGAGACAAACGGTCATGTGACAAATATTCACTGAAAATCGGTTTACACAGAGCAGAGAGGAGAGGACAGGAGAGGCTGGAAACATGTAAATAGTTCAATATGTAGAATATGTGGAACAAACTTTTTTCCCAACATTTGTGACACTTGGAAAAGTGTTTTTAATTCATTTTTGAAAAAATAATTTAGCAATTTCAATATCTATGTTTTGATTTGTGTCATTATAAATGTGTTATTCTGCACAAAAGACATTTCTGAGTTGCTCACACTTCAAGCCATGATTAAATTGATTAAAATGTGACAGGACCAAAGAACACCTTGAAAGATTAAACTGTGGACATAAAAACAAGGCTGATATATTAATTATTACCTCCGTCAAGGTTTAGCCTTCAGCTCAGTTTGTTTGTTTGTAAATTCTGAACTCCTCAGCAACTCTGCGAAGTCGTGATTGATTCATATGACAAATATTCATTGAAGATCTATTTACACAGAGCAGAGAGGAGAGGTCAGGAAACCCTGGAAAGATGGAAATAGTTCAATATCTGGAATATGTGGAGCAAACATTTATTTCCCAACATTTGTGGCACTAGTGGGCACTTGGAAAAATGTTGTAAATATAAATTCCATTTTATTAGAATAATTTATCAGAGCAATCCAACTTGTTTTTTCTTTTTTCATTTTTTTCTTTTTATCATTATAACTGTGTTATTCTGCACAAAAGCCTTTTTTGAGTTGTTCATGTTTGCCAAGGTTGTGCTGATTCCATACAGCTGCAGGATTTTATTTTATACATATTTTATATATTGCTGTGAAATACAAGGTCACAATGAGGAGAATGTTTAAAGAGCAAAAAACATAGCCACAGACAAGCTTCACTGCTTCTGCCACACAAAAACAGAAATAGATTATGATTAATACACTGGATAACTTGTGTTTCTGTCTGTGTTTGAATGAGAGATAAATTGGAGAATCAGTCTCAAATGACATTTCTTTTATTGTGGGAATTGTTTTTCAGTGGCTTGTTTGTGATCAGAGAGCAGGAGAGAGTGGCTTTTTAAACCATTTTTCCCATTCATACTATAATAATACTATACAAAACACACGTCAAGCACAGAAGTCACAAAGTGCCATAATGGCACTTTAACAAGACAAAACAACAGTCGGCATGGAGCTGAAAACATAAAAAACACATCTAAAAAAAACAAATAAACAGCAGGTTAAGTGAAGTTGTTGTACACATAAACACTGAGCTGAAACTATAATGCTCCATAAAGCTTTAAAGTGAAAAGCTGCAAATTCAACTGCAACATATTCAAACATTATTATTTTCTCAATGTTGCTAAAATAAACTGTTTGTCCCGTCACGACATGTCCTGAGTCCTCCAGTCAGCAGTTAGTCATCACTCCTTCTTCACTCTTCTTCAGGTTAATAGGAACTAAAAACAGTTTCTGACTGTTTTTTTTTTTTTAAATATGCGTTTATTACATTTTCAAAAGACAAAACAGGAACACATACATGACAAAAACAAAACAAAAAAAAACATACATTTGGCTCACATACATATTTAAATTCAGATTTAGGCGAGAGATTCAGGAGT
Source organism: Centropristis striata (assembly GCF_030273125.1). Lineage (NCBI taxonomy): Eukaryota > Metazoa > Chordata > Actinopteri > Perciformes > Serranidae > Centropristis > Centropristis striata. The sequence goes on along the minus strand of NC_081537.1, from coordinate 26,555,994 downwards.
CATCCTACACAAATAGGGTAAGCAAGTAAAACAAACCAAGTGTGCACTGCCATGCATGATACATTCACATGATCACAGAAAGGTAACCAGAAACAAAACCATATCAATTAAACAGTAGGGTGTCACTTACAAGGCAGAGCATTCTCAGCTACGATACCAACCCTCTTGCAAGAATGGTAGAGATATTCAAACCAATATATGACAAAAAGGGTTCCCATGTTTTACGAAAAACATCATCCCCGCTGTGCAGTCTACATGTCAGATAGTCCAAAGCAACATATTCAAGTATCACCCTTTGCCATTGAGCCTTAGAAGGAGCTTTATCCATTATCCAATTCAAAAGAATACACTTTCTAGCACAGAAAGCAAGTGTTTGATGAAGTTTTCTTTTAAATTTGTCGGTGATGGACAAATCAGATATGCCGAGTAGTAGATACAAGGGGTCGTTATTTCTATTAGTGGACAGAATCTTAATTAATTTCCTATATTATTTAAAATAATTTCCTGCCCAATGACCTGCCAAAACTGCTGTATTTTTCCACAGTGCCACAAACAATGTGTGAGACTGCCAGTTTCTATTTTACATTTGGGGCACAGTGGGGATGAGTTAAGTTTCTGACTGTTTTAACATCCTGTCCACAGGACTGCTTTCTTCCTTCTGTTTCTCCTCCAGTCCTGCAGGAGGGACACAATTCTGATTGGCTGGTTTAATTTGGAAACTGTACAATAATTTTATTTTATTTTATTTTTAAGCAAAGATTTTGTCAGTCTTGCATGTTGTTAGAAGGGTGAAAAGTAGTGAAGTCTGCTTACTCAAGTACCAAAAACTTTTATTTACAAACAGAATAGAGCATCAAATAATTAAAGTAGTGAAGACAGGTTTTTTAATTTAACAAATTACACCATTTATCAGTCAGAAACGATAAAAACAGATATTTATTTTTGATTTTCCAATTTCTCACGTTCCTGGGATGAATTGTGTGTGATGAATGCTTCTGTCCTGAAAAGCAAACAAATCTGAGATTAAAAATATTGATGTTTGATCAAAAAGTCTGATTTAAAATGTGACCAAAAACAAGTTTATTTTTAATACATTTTTAAATGTAATTATTTCATTCATTTTTTATTCATTGTGTTCAATTATTCAACATTTTCCCTTTGCATTTTACCCCCCCCCCCCCCCCCCATTTATTTCCCTAAGCATTTTTAGCATCTAAGCATGTAAACATTTTCTTTTAAAATGTTATAATAAAAGAAATTAATTTTTGATATGTTTTATGCTACACACAGATTCTAGTGTGCTGCAGAACGTATACATTTTATATAGATTTTACATTTTGCAGTGAAAAACAAGGAAAATGGGACCAGAAAAATGTTTGTTGGGGTTCAAAGGGTTAAAATGAATATTAAATAACACAATCTGTCCTAAATATCATATCTGTATTCTCAGATGTAATAAATAATAATAAATATTACTGTAGTTTAATTTCTCCTCCTGTGTGGAATTGACCTTTTGCTGATCTGTTTCAGAAATCTTTTTTGATCCATCCCACCAGTTTTATGTAAATCAGATTTATTCAGACATGACAAAGTGTAAAATTGCCAAAATATTTCCATAATGACATTCATGTCTGACCGCAGCCTCTCGCCGTGTTTTCACTGGAACCGAGCTCCATTATTTGTTGCCGAGCAGAAAATCAGCAGAATATAGTGAAACAAGTAAATTTAAATGCCTGCATATTGAAGTGAATGCCGCCTTTCACGCTATTCCTCCTTTCTGTCCCAACCCCCGCCTCTCGCCTTCACCTGTTGGTCTTCAATGGGAACCATGGAAACAGCTCTGAGCCAATGAGCAGCGGCCGCCGCTGGCTGTGGCTCGGCTCGGCGGAGACTGGCGGGATGTTGGCACATGAATTGTTTGGAGTTGTTTGTGATGTCAAAACAGTGTTATTGTTTGTTGGCGTGCTTTTATCTCCCTCAGGAGGCGGCTGCAGGCTCAGTGGAGCGGCAGCTCCTGATGCAGCGCCGCCTCAGCACTGAAACCCTCCAAAACAACAGTATTATTTGCTAACAGATGATACATATCTCTTCTTCTGTGGTTGTTTTAAAACACATCAGTGCGATTCTTCATTATAAACACATATACTGCAGTTTATTTATACACCGTCATGTTGGCATTGATAATCACTATAAATGTGGATTAATCTGCAGCTGGAAATAGTCCCCCCCCCCAAAAAAAAGTCCTGTTGTTTATTTGACTATTTATTCTTAAATCTACTGAAATTATGTTTATTTATTTAAATGGTCAGTAATTGACTAAAGCTGAGTCTATTTTACTGTTTATTTATTTATTTATTTATTTATTTATTTTTAACAGTAAGTAATATACTTGTACTGAACATACAGTACTGATATTTATTAATTTATTAATAATTTATAATAATTAATTAATTAAATATTAATTAAATCAAAAGGTCAGTAATATACATAAACATATAGTACTGATGTTTATTTATTATACTTGTATTTATTTATATTTTAATGTATGTAAATGATTAGTAATATACTGATTATGAACACATAGTACTGATGTTTATTTATTTATTTATTTTTAATTTATATATATATATTTTTTTTATTTAAATGATCACTTATATACTGATACTACCACAGTACTGATGTTTATTTATTTTTTGTCCTGTAAAGGCTAGGGGTCAAATGGCTGTGGAGCTGTTAATTAGACTGACAGCTTTCAGGTAATAACTGTCATTACATCTGACCCTCTGATAGAGAGCTAACAAGCTGCTGCACTGCTGCTCTCCAACATCACTTTGCTCCAGTGAATAATCCAGAAAATTATTCACAAAAAATATAAGAAACTGGTACAGTTTGCAGAGCAACTCAAAATCTACACAGTCTGAAATAATCTTAAAAAACTTAAGACAGGATTAGAGCCTGTTTACTGTGGGAATGACACTGACGCATTTGGTTAAATGTCAATAAAAAGGAAACAGCAGAAACTAGCACATAGGGCTGAATGAATGCCACTCATATTTACTGTAATTATGATGAATATAAATTCAGTTTTGTAATTTTCTGTGTTTAATATTCAGTGTTTTCCAATAGTTCAACATATTCTTATAAAGGAGTTAATTTCCTGTGAAAATGTTTCCCTCCTGTCCTAGCATAACATTCAAAATGCACACATGACGAGCTCAGAGTTGACACGTGATTGAAGTATTTGTTCCGTCACGATCACAGCAAAACCACTTCCTCAAGGTTAGGGAAAAAAGAACAGAGTGAAAGCTCAAATTGACTTGCTTTGAACCATGTGTACATGAAGACAACCTACTGAGTAATGAACAGAAATGCTCAGCCGTTTGCTGATCGGTGGACAAAACATCCCCACTGTGTTTTTCCATCATTTTCTGCCGTGCACGGACGCAGGATATGTACAGCTGAGGTCATGCGTTTGCATACTTAAAAGCAATTATATCTGAGCCTTTAAGGCCTTTACACTCCTGATACATGACAAATAACCAAAACTAAAAATCAAAATACTATGTTATATGCTATATTTAGCACTGTACAGCCCTGTATTATGTAAGCTGTATTATTAACATAGTTTGTTGGACTAGTTGTGCACCAGTAATGGTAATAATACGAATTGACAGGAACCGTAACTGTTAAAACCCAGTTGGGTTATCTCATCTTATATAGCTAGACAATCGTTAGTTAGCTCATGTTTGCTAGCTAGCAGCTTAACTTGGAGTGGTTAAGTTGGGAGAAGGGTTTCCCACATTGTTTTATCCACAATGCAATGCTCTTCTTGTGTTTTTGGTTTTGAAAATGGAAAATAAAACGACTCCTCCTGCTGAACTACTATGGTACCTGGTGTCAGATTTACAAATCCTGTATGCACACCGCTTCACCTTGTTGCTCAGAGCTCAAAGCTTGACGGACATTCTTCTCTTAGTAATGGTTGCTAAGGTAGGATTGGAGGAGGAGCGTTCGAGGGAGGAGTTTTTCAAATGTTCCTCCTTCTGCTCCTCCTCAATCTCTTCTTCCTTCTCCTGCTCCTCCTCAACTTCTTCTTCCTCCTCCTGCTCCTCCTCATCTTCTTCCTCCTCCTATTCCTCCTCATCTTCTTCTTCCTCCTGCTCCTCCTCAACCTCTTCTTCCTCCTCCTCATGCTCCTCCTCAACCTCTTCTTCCTCCTCCTGTTCCTCCTCCTCCTCCTCAACCTCTTATTCCTCCTCCTACTCCTCCTCAACCTATTCTTCCTCCTGCTACTCCTCAACCTCTTCTTTCTCCTCCTCCTCCTGCTCCTCCTCAACCTCTTCTTTCTCCTCCTCCTCCTGCTCCTCCTCAACCTCTTCTTCCTCCCCCTGCTCCTCCTCAACCTCTTCTTCCTCCTCCTCCTCCTCCTGCTCCTCCTCAACCTCTTCTTTCTCCTCCTCCTGCTCCTCCTCAACCTCTTCTTTCTTCTCCTCCTCTTCTTCCTCCTGCTCCACCTCAACCTCTTCTTCCTCCTCCTACTCCTCTTCATCTTCTTCTTCCTCCTGCTCCTCCTCAACCTCTTCTTCCTCCTCCTCCTCCTCCTGCTCCTCCTCAACCTCTTCTTTCTCCTCCTCCTGCTCCTCCTCAACCTCTTCTTTCTTCTCCTCCTCTTCTTCCTCCTGCTCCACCTCAACCTCTTCTTCCTCCTCCTGCTCCTCCTCATCTTCTTCTTCCTCCTGCTCCTCCTCAACCTCTTCTTCCCCCTCCTGCTCCTCCTCAACTTCTTCTTCCTCCTCCTCCTGCTCCTCCCCAACCTCTTCTTTCTCTTCCTCCTCCTCCTCCTGCTCCTACTCAACCTCTTCTTTCTCCTCCTCTTGTTACTCCTCATGCTCCTCCTCAACCTCTTCTTCCTCCTCCTGCTCCTCCTCATCTTCTTCTTCCTCCTCCTCAACCTCTTCTTCCTTCTCCTGCTCCTCCTCAACCTCTTTCTCTTCCTCCTCCTCCTGCTCCTCCCCAACCTCTTCTTTCTCTTCCTCCTCCTCCTCCTCCTCCTGCTCCTCCTCAACCTCTTCTTTCTCCTCCTCCTGCTCCTCCTCAACCTCTTCTTTCTTCTCCTCCTCTTCTTCCTCCTGCTCCACCTCAACCTCTTCTTCCTCCTCCTACTCCTCTTCATCTTCTTCTTCCTCCTGCTCCTCCTCAACCTCTTCTTCCTCCTCCTCCTCCTCCTGCTCCTCCTCAACCTCTTCTTTCTCCTCCTCCTGCTCCTCCTCAACCTCTTCTTTCTTCTCCTCCTCTTCTTCCTCCTGCTCCACCTCAACCTCTTCTTCCTCCTCCTGCTCCTCCTCATCTTCTTCTTCCTCCTGCTCCTCCTCAACCTCTTCTTCCCCCTCCTGCTCCTCCTCAACTTCTTCTTCCTCCTCCTCCTGCTCCTCCCCAACCTCTTCTTTCTCTTCCTCCTCCTCCTCCTCCTCCTGCTCCTACTCAACCTCTTCTTTCTCCTCCTCTTGTTACTCCTCATGCTCCTCCTCAACCTCTTCTTCCTCCTCCTGCTCCTCCTCATCTTCTTCTTCCTCCTCCTCAACCTCTTCTTCCTTCTCCTGCTCCTCCTCAACCTCTTTCTCTTCCTCCTCCTCCTGCTCCTCCCCAACCTCTTCTTTCTCTTCCTCCTCCTCCTCCTCCTCCTGCTCCTCCTCAACCTCTTCTTTCTCCTCCTCCTCCTCCTCCTGCTCCTCCTCAACCTCTTCTTTCTCCTCCTCCTATTCTTCCTCCTGCTCCTCCTCAACCTCTTCTTCCTCCTCTCCTCCTTCCTCTTGAATCAGAGCTCTGCCAGGTCGTTCTTCTCGTCCTCCGCCTGTTGCAGTTTACTCTCCAGGTCTTGATTCTTGATTCTTAATTTGTAAAACCTGTTCTTCCAGCGCTCCTTCCTCTTGGACAGTTTGAAAATGACTTCCCAGCTCACTTTTCTCTTCGCAAGGTCGTCTCTGAATTTGTCCTCCAGCTCTTTTCTCATGTTCTCCACCTGTTTGACTCTGCTCTCAAGCAATTCTTTTCTGCCCAGCGCTTTTTCAGACAGGTCTTTGTTCTCGTCCTCCAACTGTTCGACTTCCCAGATCTGTTGTTTCTCCACCAGGTCATCTCTGAATTTGTCCTCCAGCTCTTTTCTCTCATTCTCCACCTGTTTGACCCTCGCTTCTTCTTCGTCCAGCCATTCTTCTAACTTCTGGTTCAGAGTTCTGAACTGGGTCTTATTAGTTATTGTGTGTTCAGTAAAAACACTTCCACAAGCAGCAGTTTGCCCTCTTCATGACTTAAAGTTAGAAAAATACTAATGCAGATAGAAAAATAAAACCGAGTGAATCTAAATATCTATAATAATATAATATTAATAAAATAAACATAAAAAATACAATGTATGTATCATTAATGGAAAATAAAACCTACTAATATTAATAAAAAAATAAACCTAAAAATAGAATACATAAATGTATAGATGGAAAATTAAACCAACTGAATAATATTAATAAAAAAAGGAAATATAAAAATAAAATATATAGAATGCATGTCATAGATGGAAAATGAAATGAACTGAATAAAATTGATATATATGTTTTATATATTATTATTTATATATATAATGTATAATATAGATCAAAATAAAACCATCTGAATATTAATGATATCATTTGCATTATTATTGTTGTTGTTGTTATTATTATTATTATTATTATTATTATTATTATTATTAATAATAATAATAATAATAATAATAATAATATTAACTAGAAAATTTCCTCTGGGGAAATTTTGAAAGGGCCACGGGGGCTACTGCCAGTGTGTGTACACTATAATGAGATTCTTCAGAGATTTCAAGCTATGCCCTTTAACCTGTAAATGTGTGTGTGTGTGCGTGTGCGTGTGCGTGCGCGCATTTGAAGCATGTGTATGCATGTGTGAGGAGTGTGCGTGCTTACGCGCATGTGTGTGTGTATCTGTGACAGTAATCACATCAAAGATAAATAAAAAAAAAGCAATCAACAGAATTAACTGACACCTGCTAATGTCCCGGAACATTGACAGGTGGAATTTCTGGCCTCGGACAGAAAGCACTTTGAGCATCCCGAGTTCTTCCTGAACGTCTACATATGATTTTTTTTTAAGAAAAATTAAAAAATAGCTTTGTTAGAACGATCTAAAAAAACTGTTCCATCTTCCTTTTTTCCGAAATCTTCCTGCGTTTTTAATATGGGACCCAATGAGGCTGTTGGTGGCGTTGGTGGCGCATCTGTACATCGTACGCCCAAACTATAACTCTGACAGCTTTACCAGAGGATTGTGAGTGAGAAGACAAATTTTCCTACATTTCTATGTATAAATTATTTCTGTAGAGTGGAATTTGCGGCCTGGAGCGCAGTTTTCAAATGTATTTTTTGACAATTTTTTCTCTCCCTCTACACTCTGGCTGATGATGTCACACACTGTGAGACGAACATTCCATGCAATACACACCCATTATAATCTCAGAATTTCTCCAAAAATGATCATGGTCATTGAACAGGGATTGATAAAAAAACTATATGACCTATCGAAACGTGGATTAATACACCGATTCACAAGACTTGTGTCTACCGTTTAACGTTTAAGTGGAGTCTCTAGGTGAAATTATGCCGGAGAAGTAGACAATTAAAAATCTCCAATTATTGTTCTTTTTCACTCATTTTTTGTCGGCCGTCCCATTCATTTCAATGCAAAATTTTGGGCAGTTTTTCGCCCCGAGCACTGGTCCCTACAGCTATTGCTGTATGGGACCAGTGCTCGGTGCGATTGCCCCGAGGCCCTAATAACAAACTTGATCTGTATAGCATCTTATAAGAAATGCGGCTCAAAGTGTTTTATAATCAGGAAACATGACATCATTTCTATAGAATGAACATTAGACTCATTCAAGACTTGAGTTTCATAATTATTATAAAATGATGTTATGATATTTTATGAATATGAGAAAACATTTAAAATAAATCTCACTGAATAATTATAATAATGATGAATAAAATACATGAATGCACAACATATAGATGAAAAAATAAAACGCACTGAATAATATTAATGAAAAATTGAATACAAAAATAGAATACATTAAATGCATAACATAGATGGAAAATAAAACCCACTGAATAATATCCATCAAAAAATGTAATATAAAAAAACAAACTGAATATTAGTTTAAAAAAATAAATAATGTAATACATAGAATGTATAGAATCAAGTAAAATACAACCTTTTTAAAAGAATTGCAGCAAAATGTAGAAAACGCAGACGTTTCAGACAGAACCCGAGCAGAACATCTTTTAAATCTAAATGTCTTTGATTTTTGGACTAAAAAACCATTTGAAGGCGCCCCACTGAGCTGCAGGAAACTCATTCATTAATTCAGCGCAACATAAATCTCTATTTCAGCTGTTTAATGGGAAGCTGTGACTCAAACACTTCAACAACCTGTCAGTCTGCAGGAAGAATAATTCAGCAGGAATCACTGTAATATCCTGAATTTTATTACATTGTATTGCCTTTATTTGTGTGTGTATTTATTTGCTGCAGTTTCCCGTCAGTGAATTTAATCTCACTGTCATCACCTCCCTGCGCTCCCTTTTTGTTCTCAGCCTGAAGCTGCTGCTCTGCTACCCCTCCTCCAACAGCTTTACATTGTGTGTGTGTGTGTGTGTGTGCCTTTCATATCACACCAACATATGCACACACACACATCAAGCCTTACTATCCGCCTCCTCTTCTCAAACATCCCTCTCATTATTCCCCTCCCTCCTCACTCTCTCTCTTAACCACTCATTCACTCTCTCGCTCTGTGTGTGTGTGTGTGTATGTGTGTGTGTGTCCACTCCGGTGTGTGCGTGCCGATGCGTCGCGATGCGCCGGTGAACAGGTGTTCAGTACAGTCAGGCAGAGCTGGAGCTCCACAGCAGGGACACTCTCTCACACAAACACACACCCAGGATAGAGCATCACAGCTGGGGCTGCTGGAGTCGCTGCTCCCCCCTCTGTGGAGGAGAGGATCCAGGAGGCATCAGACAGAGAGATCTAACCCAGCGCTGGAGACTCAGACGCTGGGTAGATCTGCTGCTGAGCAGCCACAGGATCCTCACTTACCTCCTCTCTTAATAGTGAGTATTATGCTGCCCCGAAAATTTAATTTGACGGGTTAGAATGTTTGGAAATAGTTGCAGAATTGCAGTTTTTTTTGCAGCTTTGAAGCAACTTTTGCGCCTCAGTTCGGATCCAACAGGTGTCTCCTCCAGTCTGGTTCTTCTCAAAAGCCGAATAGTTCCTCCGGTGGCGTTCTGGTGCAGGATTGTCCACCGGTTCAGCCACACTGGGATCCAGTTTGAGCCCCACTGGGACTGTTTTCTTTGTTGAATTTTTGCTGCAGTCCAGCGTGAAGTCAGACTGCAGCTTTTCTTCTCCCCGGAGGAAAAGAGAGATCAGCGCGCGGAAGACAAAGACAAGATTGAAATCCATTCATTAACAGCAGCACATTGACTCCAGTGAAGTGTTCGTTACAGAGACGATGGTGTGAAGTGTCTCTGGGGACAGTTTGACACGACAGACGCATCAGACGGAGAGATCCAACCCAGCGGAGGAGAGTCAGATGCTGCTAATACTCACTGTCTTATGTGTGAGTATTACTGATGCCACAATTTAAATTCTGTGGGTTAAAATTTTGGAAATAGTTGCAGAATTTTTAAATAAAATATAGAGCAGGTTTTGAGCATCTTTGGAGAAGACACCTGTTGGATCTAAGCTGAGGCGCTAAAGTTGCTCCCGTCTGGTTTGCGTTCTGGTGCAGGATCTTCCGCCAGCTCAGGAGCACTGGGATGCAGTTTGAGCTTCACTGGGACTGTTTTCTTTGTTGAATTCTGCTGCAATCCAGCGTGAAGTCAGACTCCAGCTTTTCTTCTCTCCGGAGAGCGTGAAGATGATAAAATGATGAAATTCATGCGTTCGCAGCAGCACTGACTGCAGCGAAGTGTGGCGATGCTGTGATGTGTCTCTGGGGACAGTTTGACACGAAAGAGTGAGGACGTCCTTAATGTATTAATAAGTGAGAAAAGGAATTTTTCTGTTGGATGTTTGGACTCTGAACTCAGGGAGGAAAGTAAACGGAGAGTGTGAGAACATTCTAAACGCCTCCTCTGCTTCTTTCAGACCCGTTTCCTCTCGTTGTTCTGAGGACGAGCTCTTTCTTTTCGCTTCTGTGTGGATTTCTCGTCCTCAGGTTCTCACCCATCCCTCTCTTCTGTCTTTGTGTGTCTGTGTCAGGTCGGACAGTAAGATCTCTCGGTTGGCCCAGAGGTGGAACCAGAGGGCAGCAGCAGGAGATGCTCTGATTAAAGACCTGAGGCCCCTGTTTTATGCGGGAATCCCCCGATCCTCACTCAGCCTGGACAGGTGAGGACACACACACACACACACACACACACACACCTGCTTTCTTGGCTTTCCTGATAACGTAGCTGCACAACAAGGATGATAACATGTAACAAGAGTAAGATTTCAGCTTTAAGGGCTCATTTATGCTTCGATACAGGTTTCATTCATTCATTTCTTCTGTTTTTTTTTGTTTCTGAAAGCTGACAGGACAAATCTAGGGGGCAGTGTTGCAGCAGTGTATTTCAAGCGAGAAAAGACCAGAGGACATGAGGATTTTTAAGTGGCGTAACTTTTTGAGATTATAATGACGGTACGATTCTCCGTCCACATGTCGTGATGCATTTTACGGGCTCCTCCACCGTCGCCATGTTTGTTATCGTCCGAAGCTTTTGAGCCGAGACGCCCTCTAGTGGACATATTGATTAACATCCAACATGAAGAGATGTGTGCAGTGACGGTGATGTTTGCAATGGACGTGTCTACTTTCGTAGCGTAACTGAGCCCTAAAACAAGCATCACGGCTTTTACTGAGCCCCACCAACCTGCCAGGTTTGATGTTTTCTTTAAAGATCACCAAAAATACACCAGAAAGAAACTGTAAAAACAGGCATTATTGTCAGAATTTGAACTTTCCGCTTGAATGGATCATCGGTTACAAACGTTCTGTTCTAAGTAACCAAAATGAAGCATGACATTGTGATATTTCTGTCAGAATCACTTTATTCTACATGTGTCATTTAAAACATGTCCAAAAATTAAGCGTTTGCACCAACTAGATCCTGTTAAAAACATTAAATTCTGCTCCTCAGCGACTCTGGAGCCATGATTGACTCTGCTGGGACAGACGATCATGTGACAAATATTCACTGAAAATCTGTTTACACAGAGCAGAGAGGAGAGGACGGGAGAGGTTGGAAACACAGAAATAGTATAACAAATTTTTCCAAAATTCATGACACTTGTGGGCACTTGGTGTTGTAAATTAAAAAATAATTTTATTCAATTTTTAAAAAATAATTTATCAGAGAAATTCAACTTTTTTCTTTCTTTTTAATTTTTTTTTATTTATGTCATTATAACATTGACATGACATTTTTTAATTTGTTCACACTTCTAGCCATGAAGTGACATGAACTACGACTCCCACAGTACATTTCAGCCGATCCCAGAGCTTTGTAGAGTTTGTAGGTATCATATTAAACCTTCAGCAGATTTACTTTTGGATCCGGCAGGTTTGGCATCATGTGTTTGTTCCCGTGTTCTTCAATGAAGCTGCAGCTCTAATTCACGTCTCTGACTGGCTTTCTTCACCATAGCAACAGCAGCCGAGGCTCATGGGTATTATAGTGTTTAGTGGCTTTGAAAACATGATTGTGGGTTCAAGAAATGGATTATGTAGAAAGTAAGAGTCTGTTTGTAGTCAGTTTAACCCAAAATGCTGCCGGTGTTTACCCTGTGCTGTATCAGAGGATTGTTAAAAAAGAAAATAGTGACTTTGTTGGGGACTATTTTCAGCAACGGATAAATCCACAGGGAGCAGAACAGTGTGTGTGTTCACGGTGATGAAGGAACAACAGTGTGGCTCACGGTTTCATGTTTTTAACAAACTGTTCTCCCGTTAAAAACGCCCCCATAGGTCGTTTCTACAAGCAGCTGGATACGACCCTTATTTACGTTTGAGACCGGCCCCCCCGCCCTCTAGTGGCTGTAGTAATTATGAATGACGCAGGGGCTGAGTGTAAAGCACAAAGCTGTAGTTAGGGAGGGAGGGTCGACAAACCCAGGACTTTCACCCAGAAGAACGGGCTTTGTGTCCCGTGAAAAAATATAAGTAAACCATGTGATTTAAACAACAAGTTCTCCAACATAAATGGCAGGAGAGGTCGTGTGTCAGTACCACAAATTATGGCACGTAGGCACGTATCGTGGCTCACGTTTCGCGGCACATGTGAACGGCGCGACACAAGGGCGCTTTCTAAAAATTGCACACACGTAGGGTCCGCGGTTGTAAAAAACGACTTTTCTGTGGATTTATGTTGTAAATCGTCTGACCGTGGGTTTAGGGCAAAATACTTCTGTTAAGCCGTTCTAAAAGACAGTTTAAACAGTAAATGTATGTACGTAAAGGCCGGAAATTAAGTAGTTACAAGGGTCATATGACTGTCACAAGTAATGTAAAAAACGTAAGTCACATTCAAAAACCGTGATTCACGTATCTTACCAAAAGATCGTAATTTAAGTTAAAAAATGTTTTACTTTTGTTTCCCCACGGGACATAAACCCCGCTCTCATGGGTGAAAGTCCACCGTTTCTCCGCCTGGCTGTCAATCGCTACTACGTCAGAAAGATGACGGTGGCCGCTTTACAGCGGATGGTGGAATTCATAAATATAGCTACGGGAAAACAGGCTGGATTTAAACATCGCTGAAAATCACATTTTTACGTAACTATCGCCGTGTTTCCATCACTTCATTTCTATGCGCATTTTGAAGATTCACATGAAAAAAGCTTGATTGAAACACCAAAATTCAAAAAAGCTTTTGAAAATGCACATAAAAGTTTTTATGCTCACCTGTTGTGTAGTTTTTTGTGTTTTTTGAAAAAAACAGCTAATGCGCTTAATGGATGGAAACAATTTTTCTGAACAAGTTCTGACGTAGCGAACATTTAACTCTGTGCCAACATGAAAGAACGGTTATAATTCCCCCAATTGAATCTCATTCCTAAAGATTCTGTTGCTCAATCTGTTCTTCTTCTCCTGTTCTCTTTCTCACATGATCTCTACTTCTACTTTACTCAAACATTCATAACTAAAGAAGAATTTGGAGTAGAGTGGAGTCTCATGAATTTAACGATTTTCATTTTTCAAGAATGGTCATGACCTGACCTGGGAGGTGAGTTTGGATGGAACGAGGGGATATGTCTCATCTCTTCTGCAGCATTTCAGGGTTGTAATGGGTTCCTGTGTTATGTTAACGCCAAAGATCACGAATCTGAGAGTCCTGAGAGGGTTTTAACATTCAGACAGTTTAAATTATGAGTCCCTGAATATTTTATTTTACAAGAAAATAAACTGTTTAACATTTAGGGGGCGAAAATAAGGTCAGATTAAAATGTTGTTTCTCCTCCGTTTAGAGCAGTATGAATATTTAATAGAGGAATACTCACACACACACACACACACACACACACACACACACACAGCTGCCTACTGTGTGTTTACTGTCACACTCAACACTGAATTGTTCGGCACAATTATAAAAGCAATTAGTTCCTTTTTAATAATTTAGAGCCTTTTGTTGGGAGCTTGAGCTGCAGGGAGTGATGTTCGGATCAGCTTGTACACTGAAACCAATCATGTTTAACCTGCACAGAACACACACACACACACACACACACACACACACACACACACACACACACGCACAGTTCAAGTGACTGTACTGCCTTTCAGCCTTTAAAGTGGGCATCAGTTTAGGAGCTGCAGTTTTAAGATGATGAACACAAGTTCAGCTGATGTTTCAGTGTGTTCTGGTGCAGCAATTTTTGTTTTGATACCATTTGTTGCACATGTTTTGTGCTAAATTTCACAAATTTTTTTTATATCGAGAGTGGATATAAATGGTCATAAGTCCCTCCAAAATCCCACATTACGACACCAAGACCTTGAGGAACACCAGAGAAAAATCTATGCTGTGATATTTTTTTTGTCATTTTGTAGATTCCTGCATTTTTGACGATTATATGGAAAGCACTTGTGTTGTGTTTCCTGCTGAGAAAACCTCCTTATTGTCAACATAGTGTGGAAAGCCATCCGTCCTCTGAATGCTCTAGGTCTCTAGTTTGTGGTTGTAAAGTTTCATGAGGTCACAGCAGCTCATTTTATACACTGAGCTCAAGTTTCACTGACTAATATCACACATGAATAAAATTGGGCTCATTGAATCCACAAGAGTCTCAGCTTTCCAGTCATACTCGATTTATGTAATTTATGTCTTTCATTTGTTATAAACTCTTCTGACCTCTATCTTCATTGTGGTATTAATGGATAAAATTGGGCTCAGTTAATCCACAAGAGTCTCAGCTTTCCAGTCATACCGAATTTGTGCAACTCACAGACTGACCCCAGTATGAGGCGTTTTACTGCAGGAGAAAAACTGAAGAAAAAAATGTTATCAGCATAAAGCGGGCAAGTCTGTAAAGAGGAGACTCCAACAGAACACATTTTCATTATTTTTCATTCCCTTGAAAAATAAAATCTGTTCATCTGTTGAATCTGAGTGAAATCTGCATGGAAACAGCTTCAAAATATGCACACAAAGAGTCTTTAAAATGTTGACTCTCGGGTCACATTAAGTGCAGAGGCAGCGATTCAATCAGCAGTGACGTTCTGACCTCCTGCAGAGCTGAGTGCAGAACAATCAGGCGGAGCAGTAATTATCATGTGACGGCAGCTAATAGCGAAATGCAGCCGGTGTGTTTCCTGCAGCTGCTGCAGCAGCAGCAACTGATTGGTTGATTCACAACCAATTAACATAATTAATTATTTCACATGTACAGAGATTCCGAAACAGTTTGGACGTCTATAACATACACATAGCAACAACAAAAAATATGATCAGTTGCTAATCTTTTGACATATGTTGAATTGAAAACTGTACAAAGACAAAATATCTGTTTTGATGTGTTCTGTTTTTATTTACTTTTTGCACAGTGTCCCAACTGTTTTGGAATCGGGGTTGTAATACAGGACTGAAAGGAGCAGAAGCTGCAGAGAACTTTTACTAAATGAACATCATGGTTTATTGAAGAAGACTAGAAACTAACAATAGAGACGAAACTCATTATAAGAATGTTTACTGAGGTCACAAATCATTTTTTTCAAAGACTTTTATACAATCAGACTTCTTTCTGCAGCCAGTGGAGTCGCCCCCTGCTGGACAGCAGACAGAATGCAGGTTTAAGGCATTTCTGCAGGCAATGTCCAATTCTTTTTATACATTTTTTGCAATCATTTCTTGACTTCGGACCATAGATTGTCTAATTAATGGACTTAGTCACCGTGACGTCACCCATTGGTTTGTGGACTGACCATTTGAGGCATCGAGTTCAGCGTTACACTCGTCGCCATCTTGTGTCGCCATCTTGTGTCGCCATCTTTTTTTCGGAAAAGGCGAGCAGACCATATTTGGACTGTGTAGGAAAGAGAGGGATCTGATCACTGACTACAGCCTCTCTACACCGCAACCTGACTGAGAGAAGCTGCTGCTAATTCATGTTAGCATTAACTGGAGCATTAACTGGGATGTTCATTTTGGCTAGCAAAAAACAAACACAAAATGTATGTTACTGAACTCAGAAAAATTAACATCAACTCCTTGGAGTGTCTGTTAGTCCAACCAAACGCTGAACAAGACATTTTTAAATGAACAAAATGTTGAAATAAACTCATTAAGTGAAAATACAGTGAAAGGGTCAAAGTTATGATATCAAACCGCTAAACGTCCTTTTTTTTTTTTAACTTTATTGTCAAGTTGCCGTGGATACGCATTTTTTCTGCTTCTCTTCTGATGATGGCTTGTCTTGTGAGTGACTTGTCAATCAAAGATAGTCTTTTTCTTTTATTTGGTCCGCTTACATTTCTGCACTGTAAAAGCAAACCAGACTAAATACAAAATGAACCAAAAGTATCAATTTTACTCCGCCACCATTGGTGTATAAATGTGTGTGAACGGGTGGATGGGAGGCAAAGTGTTTTGTCTGTTAAAGTATAAATGTGCCATATAAAAGCAGTGTAATGGTAATGATCTAATGATAAACCATCAGAGGGTCAAACTGGAGGAGGGACAGAATAAAATGTGTGTGCAGGAGGATAGAGAGCAACACATCAGCTCTCTAACAGCTCATAAACACAGCAGAGCAGTTTGTCCTGCAGCTTGGACCGATTTCAGGATAGAGAACATGTTCTGTACGGTCTGAACCCCTCACTGCCTCGCACTCTGTCACTTCACTGACATGTTCACATCGGTACTGTGGAGAAGGAGCGTGGGCTGCAGGCGACGGGAGGTCCAGAAATACTGAAGCAATCTTTTGTGACAGTATGAAAGAACTGTGACAAGTCATAAAGCCTGGAGGGGTTTTCTGATTTCCTACGTGGCTTTGATGCTTTCACTGAGGTCAGAATATCTCAGAGAGAGAAACAGCTGCTGAGGCATCTGTTCCTGCTGCTTATCTGAATCCTTCAGCTCCTCCTGG
The DNA here is from genome assembly GCF_030273125.1 of Centropristis striata. NCBI lineage: Eukaryota > Metazoa > Chordata > Actinopteri > Perciformes > Serranidae > Centropristis > Centropristis striata. The sequence goes on along the minus strand of NC_081537.1, from coordinate 26,539,299 downwards.
TTCAGTTCTGAGAGTCCTCTGGATATAAAACCTGCATCTGACCCTCTGTCTCCTCACTGGACTAACAAATTACAACATGGACTTATCATACATACGTCACAGAAAAAAACATTAGAGCATTATTTTCTTCAATTTCTTGTTCATTTTTATACCTTATACAACTACAGATACATTTGTTTGGACAAATATAATGATAACATCAAAAATAGCTCATAAGAGTTTACTTTAATAGATGATATCTAGACAGTTTCAATGTTTTTCTTGATAATAACCAAAATGATTATCAAGAAAACCATGGAAAATGTCTAGATATCAGCTCTAAAATTTGTTATTATGTTATTTTGTCATTATGGTATTTCTCCATTAATTTTACTTAAATGTTTTTTTTTATATATATATTTTTACAATATAGTTTTTGTATTATTCCTATATTTACGGTTATTAAGTGACTACGGTGATATACAATTTAAAATTTTACATCCTATTTCTGATGCAATTTGACAGTGTTTTACTGTAACTTCTACAAATTTTTTTTTAACAATGTACTGTAATATAATGTAATTTGCATCTTATTGGTTTCATATTACAGTTTTGGACATACAAAAAAAATGTCACACACTGTTACTACTACTGAATAATAGCTAGTAAGTCTTGACGAGAAGCAAAAACACTGTCCAACATCTGTATTCAACACACTCACACACTCACGTCGTCAGTTGTTAGATGGAGGAGCAGCCGACTGATGATGTGACAGCATACCTCTCCCTCCCTCCCTCCCTCCCTCCCTCCCTCCCAGCAGACACCTCCCTGGCGTTATGACCCAGCAGATGCAGAACCTGCAGTTGTCCCAGACCAGGAAGTGCCCCGGCGGGCCGGCCTCCCCGAGCGCCGCCAAGCGCCTCTACAGGAACCTGTCGGAGAAGCTGCGAGGGAGCACCTCCTCCTTCGAGGATGCCTACTTCTTCGGCAAGACGGACCGCCTCCGCAAAGCCTCGGTGAGTTACATACAATTTACTAAGTCTTTGTACATAAAAACATGTGAGTAGAGTTCTGTACACATGGCAGTCATAGCAGGAGGAAAATGTGTTTTTATTATGCACTTCAAGAAAAAAGTTCAAATGAAGAGAATTTAAAGTCAACTTTTTGAGTTTGGTAAAGTAGACTGCGAGCTACAACCTGATTTTTCTCAATACGTCTAATTAGGGCTGCACAACTGATCGAACTTTAATCGTGATCATGATTTTGGCCGCTACGATTAAATTAACCTGATCGTCGGCGATATTTCCATTTTATAATGCGGCTATAATGCAGGATGTGACGTAATACTCGACGCCACAACACCACGCGCCATTTGTAAAAGCTGGTGAGGCACTGTTGCCAACTTAACAACTTTGTTGCTATATTTAGCAACTTGTCAGACCCCCTTAGCGACTTTTCGTGATTTGTTCGTAATTCATTTTTTAAACATAATGAAAAAAAATTTTTTTTAAAGTTTGTTATATGTCGACCATTTATTTTACTTGTTTTTTTGTTTAATTTATTTTATTAATTTGTTGTTTGTATGAACAAAATACATTTTTCGAAATTAAAAAATGATTTGATTGATTAATTACAATGTATTCCAATCACTTTGAACCAGCTGCTTATATTTAAAATGAAATAAGAAAAAAAATCAAAAATAAATCTGTCAACGTGCTGAGGCAAACACCAGGGGACGATATATTTGTTTAGCGTCACACTGTGCAGCAGCTTCATGAACACCTCTCCGGATTGTTCTCTTTCCTCAATTATTTAGAATAAAAGTGGAGAGATGTGTGAGGGGGAACCCTGCTGTCCTCTCAGACTGAAGGATCAATAAAGATCTGGTTTCACTGATTCTGTTAACATCCTGAACGCTCCGTTCCTTCATGTGTCACGTATTTGATTCAATCTCCGACCTGCTCGCCGCCTGCAGCTGTTTTTTTATTTTATTGTGACATCACGAACTGTCTCTGTTCGTCTCTCTGCTGTCTCCAGTTCGAGTGTCAAGCTGGAGGACACTCGTGAACGTGTCTCTGGAGAGCATTTGGACTGTTTCTCACTCTTCATCAGCACTTCTCTCCTCTCCTCTCTCTGTCTGTCTGTTGCCATCTATATCATCTTCATCATCACCCTCCTCACTGCTGCGCCGAGAAACATTTGGTCGCTGAGACTCATCGTGTGTGACGAGTGTTACAGGTCCTACTGTGTGTGTGTGTGTGTGTGTGTGTGTGTGTGTGTGTGTGTGTGTGTGTGTGTGTGTGTGCGTGTGTGTGTGTGTGTGTGTGTGTGTGTGTGTGCGCGCGCGCTGACATTTACAGACCAGTCACAGCAGCAGACATGAAAGAAAAGAGGCAGAAGGGGGAGGAGAGAGAGAGAGAGAGAGAAATAATACATAAATAAATAAATTACAAAATATACTTTAAATAATAAAAGGAAAAATCATTAATTAATAAAACCCAGTGGAATAAAAAAGAATACAAAGTTTAAAAGCAACAAAAGAAAAAATAATTACTTTTTATTTATTAATAATTAATTAATTTGGAAAGTACCAAATAAATCAATACAGGAATTAATACAAAGGAAAATGAATTAAAAAAGAAATATACATTTTTTATCATCTAACTAATGCCTGCCTTGTTTTGGGAACACTTAATGGCATATTGATGTATTTATTTTAATAAATAATGATAAAAAAATATTATTTTCTGTTGTTTATTTCTTATTTTTTCAATCAATCAAACCTCTCCCCGTCACCGTTCCTCCGCAGACGATGCAGGGCAGCGACTGTATCTTCGAGGCGGTGGAGCAGCAGGACCTGGACACGGTGCAGATCCTTCTCTACCAGTTCTCAGCCGAGGAGCTGGACCTGAACACGCCCAACAGCCAGGGCCTGACGCCGCTCGACATCGCCATCATGACCAACAACACGCCCATCGCCAAGCTGCTGCTGAAGGCCGGCGGCAAGGAGAGCCCGCACTGTGAGTACACGCCACACAATACAACACAACGCCACACAATACAACACAACACCACACAATACAACACAACACCACACAGTACAACACAACACCACACAATACAACACAACACCATACAACACAACACAACACCACACAATACAACACAACACCAACAATACAACACAACACCAACAATACAACACAACACCAACAATACAACACAACACCACACAATACAACACAACACAGCACAATACAACACAACACAATACAACACAACGCCACACAATACAACACAACACCACACAATACAACACAACACCACACAATACAACACAACACAACACAATACAACACAACACAACACCACACAATACAACACAACACAACACAATACAACACAACACCAACAATACAACACAACGCCACACAATACAACACAACACAACACAATACAACACAACACCACACAATACAACATAACACCACACAATACAACACAACACCACACAATACAACACAACACAACACAATACAACACAACACCACACAATACAACACAACACCACACAATACAACACAACACCACACAATACAACACAACACCACACAATACAACACAACACAACACAATACAGCACAACACCACACGACACAACACACCACAAAACTACACAACACAACACATCACGGCACAACACGACACAACACAACACACCAAAAAACTACACAACACAACACAAGACTACACAACACAGCATAACACACCACCCAACTACACAACACAAAATTACACAACACAACACAAGACTACACAACACAGCATAACACACCACAAAACTACACCACACAACACAAGACTACACAACACAACACAACATAAAATTACACAACACAACACAAGACTACACAACACAACACACCACAAAATTACACAACACAGCACAGTAGACCACTACACAAGAGACAACAAAACTACACAACAAAATACGACACACCACAAAACTACACAATCCAACACAACACACCACACCACACAACTACACAACACAGCACAAAACTACACAACACAATACGACACAACACGCCACAACACCACACGACACAACATAAGACACAACAAGCCATGACCCACCACTACACACCACAAAACACCACGACACAACACAAAGCAGTACGACACAAAGACCTTGAGGAACACCAGAGAAAAATCCATGCTGGCGTTTGGTTTCAAACACTTTTGACTCTTAATAGATTTCTGCATTTTGGGCGACTATATGGCGATATATGGCACTTGTGTTGTGTTTCCTGCTGAGAAACCTCCTTGTTGTCAATACACTGTAGAAAGCCATCCATCCTCTGAATGTTCTAGGTTTCTAGTTTGTGGGTGTAAACTTTCATGAGGTCACAGCAGCTCATTTCATACGCTGAGCTCAAGTTTCACTGAATAATATCTTCATACATGAATAAAATTCCACCTGTGTCTTTGAACGATGCACTTTTAAATGTTAGATCTCTTCAGAACAAGACGGTTTTAATGAATGACCTTATTTTAGGTAATGGAATTGAGTGTATGTTTTTAACTGAGACATGGCTTAGCACTGATAGAAGCATCTCCACCTGGCTACAATTTCACATATTCACACAGGAAAAACAGAAGAGGTGGTGGTACAGCATCTACTTTGCCACCATCATTATCTCTTAAAGACATAACATTTGGTGACTACATAACTTTTGCATATCATTCCATCTTTTTTAGCAGCCCTCCAATACTGTGTATGACAGTTTACAGGCCACCCAAACGTTGCTCTTTATTTGTGTCAGATTTTTCAGAACTTTTATCAATCATCCACACCAAAAATGACCGTACTTTTTGTTTTAGGCGATTTTAATCTACATGTGGACACTCAATCAGACTCTTTTACGTTGGATTTTATGAACATGCTGCATTGTTTGAATTGTAACTAACGCATTAACCAACCAACTCACAACAGAGGTCACACTTTAGATCTTGTTATAATAATAATAATACATTTTATAACATATGGACTATCTGCAAGTGTGACCTCTGTTGTCGATGTCGGGATGTCTGACCAACTCTGTGTCTTTTTTACTATCAGTGGTTTTATTCAGCAGGACTTTACAGAGCAAACTGTGAGGAAGCACCATCTTAACTATGAAGTTGCTGCAAATTTTATCCATGTTTAAAGCAAAACCACTGCAGATATTTTACCTTCATCTTGTGATTTTATAGTAGAAATTTTTAAGAGGGAACTAAGGCTTGCAATTGACAAGATGGCTCCCCTAAGATGAAGAAAGGTAAACTCCAAACCAATACCTCCATGGAAAAATGAGAGAATCAAACAACTAAAGAGAAACTGCCTCAAAGCAGAAAGAAATTGGAAAAAGAACAAACTGATGATAAACTATGAAATATTACGTGAACAATTGTCAATCTATAAATTAAATAAGCAAGACAATTACACTTTTCAAAATTGATATCCCACAACAACAATAACCCCAAATTCCTTTTTTCAACCACTGAACGTTTAACCAATCCTGTTTTTAAGAAGCTGAGCACCTTGTCTACAAACATCAGTTGTGAAGAAACTGCAGTCCACTTCACAAACTAAATAGATACGATTAGATTGGATCTAGGTCAGTTTCAGTCTTCAAATAAAAACTCCCAAGATCCTTTGCTTTTATATGAGGAAACACTGGAGAAATTTGTCCTGGTTGATGCTGAAATGCTTGGTAAGGTTTTATCCCAGTTCAAAACCTCAACGTGTATTTTAGATCCGATTCCCACAGCCTTTTTAAAAAAAGTTTTAGTATTTCAGAGGAACAGTTGCTCACAATCAATCTACTATCAATCGTCTCTTCAGACGGGTATCTTTCCCACTAGCCTAAAGACTGCCTTAGTCAAGCCTCTGCTGAAGAGAAACAATCTAGATTGCTCAGTTATTAGTAATTACAGACCAGTGTCGAACTTGCAATTTTAAGCAACATTTTTAAGCAACAAGTTTTTAATCAGTTTTAATCAGTTAAATGATTTTATCAACTCAAACCACATTTTTGAAAAGTTTCAATCTGGTTTTAGGGCCAATCACAGCACTGAGACGGCTCTAGTAAAGGTGGTAAATGATCTTAGTGTTACTTGATTTAACTGCAGCCTTCGAAACAGTTGACCATTCAATTCTTTTAAATAGACTAAATAATTTGTTTGGCATCTCTGGTACTGTTTTTAACTGGGTCAAATCTTACCTGAATCTTACCTGAGAAGTTTTTGTAAGTATAGGTGACTGTTCATCCAGAAGTTTTAAAATGAATTGTGGTGTTCCCCAAGGTTCAACTTTAGGACCAACTCTTTTTAACCTTTACATGCTGCCACTTGGGGACGCTCACGAGACAAAGCATTAATTTCCATAGCTATGCTGATGACACACAGCTTTACATTGCCGCGTCTCCAGATGACTCAGGGCCAATAGATGCCCTTTTTAACTGTATTTTAGACATAAAACAATGGATGGCAGATCATTTTTTACAGCTCAACCAGGACAAAACCAAAGTTTTAACTATCTTTCTAACTATGAAACTCCAAGCACTGAATTTTAACCCTTGTCAACAAGTTAAAAACCTGGGAGTTATCAGTGATTGTGATCTCAGCTTTGAGCCCCATATTAAAAATATTACCAAAACTGCCTTTTATCATCTTAAGAACATTGCCAAAGTACAACTGTTTCTCTCTCTTAAGCCAATACAGAGACATCACCTTTTATCACCTGTAGAATTGACTATTGTAATGCTCTACTTTCTGGTCTACCTAACAAAAAATGAGATTGATTACAGTTATTACAAAATTCAGCTGCTCGTCTGTTGACAAAGACCAGAAAGAGAGCTCATATTACACATATTTTAAAGTCTCTGCATTGGCTACCTGTGTGTTTCAGAATCGATTTTAAGATTCTTTTACTGGTTTATAAATCTCTTAATGGTCTTAGTCCAGCTTATTTATTGGATTTACTTTTATCCTATGAACCCTCGAGGACCCTCAGGTCTTCTGGGAGCGGCTTTTTAATAATACCAAAAATGTTTCTGCTCATGCATCTTAGTTTTACAACATCTCCTCCTTTATTTATTTATTTATTTGCTACTATTTATTAGTCTTTTATATATATATTTTTTTCTATCATGCTCTACTTAATTATTTACTTATTGTTTTATCTTTTTTATCTAGCTTTTTAAAAAAACAACTTTTTATTGTTAATATTTTTTACTTTTATTTTATTTTATTTTATTTTACCTTACTTTATTTTTTATCTAATTAATTTCTAACCTGCCTCCAGTGTTTCCTCACTGCTCCATGTTGAGATGGCGCTTCCTCAGTTTGTGCTTTGTTTTTAATAGGATGGGTGGGATGGAGGGTTGGGGATGGGCGGAGGGTGTTTGCTTGTTTCTAAGTTTTGTTATTTTTATTGTTATTATTATTATTACTTTCTCCTTTTTTATGTAAAACACTTTGTGTTGCATCTCTCTTGTATGAAAAGTCCTATACAAATAAAGTCTGATTGATTGATTGATTGATTGATTGATTGATTGATTGATTGATAAAGTTGGGCTCATTGTATCCACAAGAGTTTCAGCTTTCCAGTCATACCCGATTTATGCAACTCACAGACTGTTTATGGATCCCAGCTGGCAGAAATATTCACATACAGTCAGAAGAGTTGATGTTCCGTGCTCTCCATCAGATCCATTCAGTCTGCAGCTTTGTTTGATTGGTTCTGTCTAGTCTGACCTTTTAGTCCTGAAACTTAATTTACAGGTGAAACAGATCAGAGCGATGGTCACTGCCTGTTGTCATGGTGACGCTGATGTAAAGGTCTCGACTCTGAGACGTGCAGCGAGGTCTGAACATAACGTCTGGTTGTTTCCTGTTTTTCACTCTTTGAGTCAAAATGTCAGCAACGGGTGGTAACATTTTTCACTTTTCAAATTTGCCCATTCTTTCACCTACATTTGTAATATTGTTTGGCAAACTACCGTCATGTATCTGCTCTCATAAACATCTTAAAGGTTTTTTTTACACCCAAACCAACTGTAAGAAAAAAAACAGCAGTTAGCTAATAGATTTTATGTCAATTTAATCAGAATTTCAGCCTATCAACTGTTTAATGTTCATTGTATTCTATTGAGCATGTGATCAGCAGACAGTGGTGGAATGTAACTTCCAAATACTGTACTTAAGTACAATTTTGAGATACTTCACTTGAGTATTTCCATTTATGTAACTTTATACTTTTTATTCCACTAAATATAGCTGACAGCTTAAGTTACTTTAACCTGAAAACATTATCAATTCAAAGTGATTAGACATTTTTACGTTTGGTTTTTAACATTTCTTTGCTGTATTTTTAGTCTTTTTAGGGCCCGAGCAGGCAACGACCTGCGAGGTCCCTATTGTATTTCGAATGATTATTCTTTTTATTTTTATTTTTATTATTTTTATTTTTATTCCCCCCAAATGATCGCATTTTTCAATGCCTGAACATACCCCAAAACTCACGAAACTTTAAATATAAGTAATACCTGGCGAAAAATTTTATAATCTATTGTCATCCTGAATTTCCACCACTAGGTGGCGCTATAATAAAGGAAAGCGCGTTTAGGCTAATAACTCCCACATACTTTATCGCACATTCAGAAAACTTATATCCACGCGTTCACTGAGTTGTGCTGAATCTCGTGATATAAGCCACTCCCATTTTCGCCTACCGCTTTTTTTCGCAAATTCGCGAAATGTCGCAAACCTATTTTTTCGAACTCCTCCTAGGTAATTTCATCGTTCTGCACCAAACTTTGCACACAGCATCTATGGACCCTCTTGACAAAAAGTTATTAAAAGAATTTTGATTACCCAAAGAATACTCAAGTTATTAAATAACAACTTCCTGCAGGTGGCGCTATTATCAACACAAAACACAAAGTGTTGCATATCTCCACATTGGTGTGTCTGAATGACATGAAACTCAGGTTACTACTTCCCCATGAGCCCCTGAGGCTCTCTGCAAAATCTTGGGCGATGAACACTAGGTGGCGCTCTTTAAATTGAAGTATTTTATATCTCCAAGTCGGTTGGTCAGATTAACACCAAACTTGGTAGACTTATTGTCAATGCCCTCCTGAGGATAACCCTTGAACATTTTATTGATCGGCCCCTAGGTGGCGCTCTGGCGGCAGTTTATTTTAATCAGTGCCACTGTGCCCAGACCATAAGACTTAAGGCAATGAAATTCATAGGGGTGGTATAGACTGGTCCCTGTAACGCACAAACCCCGACGGCAGCATGCCCCGACACGCGTGTACTGCGAGGGCCCGTTCAGTACTGCGCGCAGTCCTAGTTTAAAATGTATTTTAAATACATTCAAGCCCATAACAGTATATTAAGTAGTTAAAATGACCCCCACCTTGACAACAGTAAAATTCTGCTTTCATAAATGCATCAGTTAAAATATTCCAATAATATATTTGGAATATATAAATAAATCTGCATAATGAGTAGTAGTAGTAGTAGGACTTTCACTTGTAGTGGCTTTGTGCCGAGTCCTGTTCATGTTTCTCAGAGATGTTCCATAATTCCAAAATTTTCTGCTGCCGACTCGGCTGTTAACCTTTATTAGACGTGTGTTTAGCCCGCTGTAAATTGTACACACACACACACACACACACACACACACACACACACACACACACAAACACACACACACAAAGTGAGAGCAGAAGAGTTGATAATGTAATGAAGAGACTCTTCATTTAAACGACAAATAAGTTATTGTTTAATAGAAAAACTGCTACACACTCTGTGTGTGTGTGTGTGTGTGTGTGTGTGTGTGTGTGTGTGTGTGTGTGTGTGTGTGTGTGTGTGTGTGTGTGTGGATCAGACAGGGCCTGTGTTTGTGTCTGCAGCCCAGTCTGGGTCTCCTCTACCTGGACCTGAATGAGCCCGCTATCCCCCCCTCCTCCTCCTTCTCCTGCCCACACACACACACACACACACACACACAAACACAGTTTTTCCCTCCATCAGTCCCCTGGTTGTCCTCCATAAACCCTCCAAAGACAGGTGGTTCTTACCTTACTGAAGCCCCCGTCAAAACCCCGCTTTCTGCCTGTGTGTGTGTGTGTGTGTGTGTGTGTGAGGTGAAACAGTGGCTGGTTTACAGCGAGCGGGGCCTCCTGCTCCTGCGTGACTGAACAGCTTTAACGAGGTTTGTCGTTTAATGGTTTAACTTTTCCAATGATGCGTGTAACGCCGGGGCAATTACAGCTAAGTGATTTATTGTACCGGGAGGAGGGGGGGAGTGAGGGGTAAGGGGCGGGGGGTGGCAGCAAGCACTCTCCATGCAGCGGCCTGGACTCAGGGCGGCGGTACAATCCCATCCTTGTAAACAAACACAGAGTAAACATTGCTGCAGGGCCGGCTGCTCTCTGTTTATGTCATTCCTCAAGTGCCAAGTAAATCAGTCAGTCGGCCTGACAGCACGCCGTGTGTGTGTGTGTGTGTGTACATGTACGCTGGTCACTTTCCATAAGAGTGTGTGCTAGTTTTAAAAATCTTAGTCCTGCTGCTCTAAATATGACTTCAGTAAAAGTAAACACGTGTGTGGGGACGTCTGCTGAAGACAGAAAAATATGTTTTCAAGTATTTAGATATTTTAACTCAATTTAAAAACGTGTTTATGCCTGAAAAATAAGAATTAAAAAAAACAAACAAGAAAATAGTTTTTAATTAAAACGATAACAATAATTTTCAAAAATGTATATGTGTATGGGGCGGCTGTGGCTCAGGCTACTGATCGGAGGGTTGGTGGTTCAATCCCTGACCATGGCAGCCTACATGTCGAAGTATCCTTGAGCAAGATACTGAACCCCAAATTGCTCCCGATGCTGCGTTCATCGGTGTGAGAGTGGTCGCAAAGCGACTAGAAAAGTGCTGTATAGGTGCAGGTCCATTTACCATTACCATTTATTTTTTAGTAGTATACATTTTTTTAAATTTATATTTTTAAGAAATGTAAATTTTTTTACATTATTAAGAATTTGAGTGGTGGAAATAAGAAGCATTGAGATCCATTCAAAGTCAAATGCATTAAAAATTGTAGCTAAAGTAAACCAGTGAATATGGATGTCTGTTGATGCCAGAAAATTTTTACAAACAAATTCTAAAAATAAAAAAACTAAAAATATTTGTAAAACAATATGAATCATATTTAACAACTACTATTAAAACATTGATAATACATATTAATAATTTAAAAAGCTTTTTAAATAAAACAAATTAAATGCATGGCATGCTTTTATGATAATTTTTAAAAAGTAATATTTTTTAAACAAAATTTTTAAAACTGGACAAGTTAATACTCAAATGTGTTTAAGTTAGTTTCTATCATATCTACATGTTTCATGCACTGATATCTGAAGAAGATTATTATAATTGTTGAACATGTTGTTGTATGTAATGATCAAGATTATATTTTGTTCTTTTGGTTCCAAATCTTTTTGTTATAGTTTCACGTTCTGCAAACGCCTGCCTACGTTTCAGTGCGTGTGTTTGTGTGTGTTTGATTGTGTGTGTGTGTGTGTGTGTGTGTGTGTGTCACCTCCTGTTGGCTGTGTGTTAATTTACGAGGCCCCTTGGGCCCCTGGGGGTGGGGGGGTCTATATTTAGCCCCTGTCAGTGAGACAATGTCCTCCTGTTTGAGACGTAGCAGCCTGTTAATTTACAGCCTTTTCAATTAGCAGCCGTTAGCGGCTAACGGGGTTCTGACAGACCGAGCACGCCAGGAAGTGACACCTCCAGCTGCTGACTTTCCCAACAGCAACCGCTGGACAGAAGGAGTCAGGAGCACAGGACAAGTTTATTTCAAATTTACATGGAGACACAAATGTTTCAAAAATATTAATTATTAAGAAGAAGCATTTTTTATACAATTATAATTATTGTAGTTTTTAATGTTTTTAAATGTTTATTGCAAAAAGCCTGTGGTGAAGTACCTGCATTCTGTCTGCTGTCCAGCAGGCGGCGACTCCACAGGCTGCAGAAAGAAGTCTATCAGGAAAAAATGACCTTAGTAAACATTCTCATAATGAGTTTATGGTCTCAATCGTTAGTTTCAAGTCTTCTTCCATACAGCATGATGTTCATTTAGTAAATTTTGGTCCCATTTAGAGTCTAACAGACCAGGAAGCAGGGGAGGGGTTAGGGCGGGGCTACAGCATGATTGACAGGTAACTACCACAGGGCAGTGTGTGTTCGTCTCAGACCTTCTACTGGAACATCTGGAGCATTTTTTTTCCTAAAAACTTTTTTTCAGTGTCAAAGACTATCTGAGGAGTCAAATGTTTATTTAGAACAACCATCGTCCCTTGCTAACTGAGCAGGATAGCCAGCGTTCGTGTTAGCTCATGGCATATTTTTGGCACATGCACAGGTTGTAAAAAAATGAGCTTCATACCCCTAAAATCTGTCCAACCAGACTGAAAAGGTCATATAAGTAAATAATGATTTAAAAAAAAGATAATCAAATTCTACTAAATAAACACATAAAACATTTTGATCAAAAAGATTTCTAAACATAGAAACATGAACACCATATTTCTTCACACTTTTAACTATTGGCATTCTTTAGTTTTTGAGAGTTTTCACCTGCAAACGAAATATTTCCTAGTGCCTATAGTTTGATGTAATGACATCATCAAAAGCGGAAGCCATGATGACACTAAATACATAAATCTTAACTTTCTGCTGCTTAACAAATTAACTGTCTAGTTGTTATGGTTTTTCTTTTAGTTATATTTAAACAGGTTTTCATTGGGTTAAAGTTTTGACTCAAGGAGGAAAACCCAACACAGTTTTACACGTACACAGAGAGAGAGAGAAAGAGTCCTTTAGTCCCACGTGACGGGTTTTGTCGTACGTGCGACTAAAGTGGAGCCCTGTTGTATATGGCAGCCTTCAGGACTGACTGAAGATACTGACATACAGGCATACATTACCTCACGGCTGTTGCGCCCTTCCAATGAACGGCGTCTGGCTCTCTTACCTGTTCGTTCAAGGCAATCCAGAGTCTTTGTGTTTATTGTTCCCCGTTGGTGGAATGCACTACCAGTTCCTGAAGACCCAGCTCTTCAGAGAGGACCTTCTCTCCTAGCACCACACCACAACTCTACTCCTTAAAGAATCATCACTAGCATTTATTGCTGCACTAACGGCTCTTATCTACTGTGGCCCTGAGTGCTCACAGCCCTGCAACTTAAGAAAACACATGCAAATACACAAAACACAAGCAAATTGAGACAACATCTTCATCAATTTGACAACACAAGCGCAGCATTTAGAAAAAGCACTGCAAAGACCAAAACACAACACAATAAGACAAAGCGATGCAAATAGATTACATTATCTATACATACATATATACATTATAACGATCATGTCGTGCTAACGTTAGCCGGCGATCGATAGCGTGTTAGCATTAGCGAGCTAGCAAGACCAAGGCCAACTTGATGCCGTTGAGAGATATAACATCATAACTTTAAATTATCATTATCTTGAAATAACTTGATAATATCACAAGTGTGTCCAGACGTGTGCATCACTTTTAAGTGTCCTCTGGAAACATTTCTGTTGTGCTGTGGTCTATTTGCAGCGCTTTTTTTTATTGTGTTGTGTTGTGGTCTTTGCAACGCGTGGTCTTTTTCTAAGTGCTGCGCTTGGGTTGTCAAATTGATGAAGATGTTTTTTTCAATTTGCACGTGTTTTCTTAAGTTGCAGCCCTGTGAGCTCTCAGGGCCAATGTACTTATCGCACGTATCGCACTATACCTTAAATGTAAATGTGACTGAGGACTCTCAGTACATTCACCAGGGTCGAGTGTATGTGTCACCACATGTGTGCTCTTACAGCAGCTCTTTTCACAGATTGGACTATCATTGTATCTTTGATGCAGCAATTGTCACTGTTGTGTTTATTATATTGTATATTTTATAATATAAAGAACTAGAGGAGACAAACAAGCACTTTAGGAGTGCTTGGAGCTGCTGCTTGTTCTGTATCGGCTGCTCGCCACACGCACCCAGAACAACGACAGCTGTTATCTCAGCAGCACAAACCTTCAGTTCCCTTTATGTTTTACGGTCTTGTGTTTTGTTCTATGTAAATGGATGCTCTCTGGTGTTTCTTTGCACAATCAGTCTGCAGATATCTGATCAACAGCTAAGTGTGTTCTGTGTGTGTGTTCTTGTGTGCTGCTGTTTGTGTTTATGCTGCTTTCTTGGTCCCCGAGAGAGGAAAAAATATATGTGTGAATGGACTTAATTTCCTTGCAATGAAAGACACAATGTTTCCTTTATTTTGTTTTCTGTACTCTCGTCTATCAGTGTTTCTCACAGTTACTTTGTCTCCGTCCCCTCTCCCTGCAGCTGGACAGACAGCGTTGGTCCTTTTATGGACACACGCTCAGAGACAGTTTCCATGTTTTTGGCCTTGATTTGTTCTCACGTGGACGCTGCAGTGAAAGGCGGCCAAGCCTCAGCCTGAGCCGGCCTTGACACAGCCCAACCTGCAGCCTCCAACTCCTCCACAAACCCTTTTACTATTATTGTTAACGAGAGACACGAATCCATCCAGAACACACGTGCTCCTCCTGCTCAACCTTGTGCAAATGCAATGAAATAATTGTTTTGTAATTTTTCAAATGAAAACACAACCACTGAAAAAGCAAAACATCTGCAGATTCGTGTTAATATTTTAGTGAACTTTGTGCCTTTTTGTTTCCTCACCAGCATCTTTTAAAACCTCACAGATTTGATTAACCTCTGAATATTATTTTAAAGTCATTCAGCTTTTCAATACTAGACCTCTGAGCACAAATTCACGAGTTTATCACAAAGCTTTGATTAAAACCGTCTTTCACATGAAAACATAACTGCTTCAAAAGTATTTTTAGCTGCTTTAATGAGAGGTTTGCTGACTCAATATGTTTCAGAGTAAATATAGTGTTATGCTTTTCTTTTTAGGTTAACCATTTGTGTTACAACATACTTTTCGCTGATATTTCTATGAGACAGCTTAATCCTCCACACGGCCAACATTTTCCTCTAGTATTGTTTCTAGACAAACAACCCATTTGCCTTTAACATCCTGCCAGGGGCTTCTTCTCAGCAGCAGCGTCTGCCTGAAAGTAGCCAACACAACATTACGCCAAACATTTAGTTGAACATTTAGCCAAAAGTTTAGCAGAACATTTAACCCGAACATTTAGCTGAACAGTAAGCGAAACAATACATTGAACATTAATCCGTACATTTAGCCAAAAGTTAGCAGAACATTTAAGCGAACATTAAGCCAACGTAACATTAACCAAACGTGAAGCAGAGCATTTAGTTGAACGTTTAGCCAAAAGTTCAGCCAAAAGCTTAGCAGAACATTTTGCCGAACAATAAGTGGAACATTTAGTCAAACTTTAATCCATACATTTAGCCAAAAGTTAACAGAACATTTAAGTGAACATTAAGACAACGTAACATTTAAGCGAACATTAAGCCAACGTAACATTAAGCCAAACATGAAGCAGAACATTAAGCCAATACAACATTTAAATTAATAAGCCAACACGACATTGATGTGACACAACTGATAAACTGCGACTGCCATCAGTCATCTTATCTGCTGTTGAACAGATGGAGGTCAATACATTGTCTAAGATGAATACTCATCGGATAAATAGCTGTTGGTGTTTCAAACATTCTTCATGCTCAATATCATGTTGAAAAGGTAAAATCTAGACCCTCATCTGATCCCCTTTGGTATCATCTCACCGCTCTGTGTGTGTGTGTGTGATTCCTGTTGTAGTTGTGAGCGTGGAGAGTCGGGAGGCCCACCTGAGCTCTCTGGTGTTGGAGGCAGAGCGGCGTGCGGCGGACCTGGCAGCTCAGGCACAGAGAGACGGCCTCTCCCTGGAGGCCTGCCAGAAGGACAAACAGCTGAGAGCCTGGGAGTGGAGGAGCAAGCTGTACAAACGCATGAGTACAGGCTTCCAGCATGCACGTGAGTCACACCTCTGTGTGAGAGTGTGTGTGTGTGTGTGTGTGTGTGTGTGTGTGTGTGGTCCTCTCAGTTACAGCTGACCTCTCATCAGCCATTTGTCCTCCAGGACGTTACATTTACATTTGTTTACATTCATTCATTCATTATGAATGAAGAATGAAGCTTTTACAGGTCAAGGAGAAACCTTTGAGTGGCGTTAATTTCACCTCCCACCAGACACAAGAGACCAGATGTCACATGGTTATGAAATAAATTGTATTTTTATAATAATAAAAAAGTGGTGTAGATTCCAGAGGCCTAAAGGGCCACAACCTCTGATTGAAGTAGCTTTAGCATTTCTTATTAAGGTTACAAGTAAATCACACAGCCACAAAGACGCAAAACAAGGTGCAAAAGACATGAAGGAGTTGCAAAAAGAGGCAAAATACAAATAGAAACCATTTAAATGTGTTGAAAAAGGCAACGCTAAACAATGTGTAATACAAGTACAAATTTAAAGAAGAAAAGTAAGTAAGAGAAAAGTATATTTATTCATTGTGTATTGTGTCTAACTTTAGTAAGTTTAGTGGATCAGAACATGTCGGGTTTGGAACTATCTGCAGATACAAAACAACTCCAAAGAGAAGAAAACCACTACACTTGTTTTGTATGTTTAGTATGTTTCTGTTGTGTGTCTCGTTAAAGTTTAGTCCATGTTGTCTCCTCTCTGTGCCCCTGCTCAGGAGCCCCGGAGGCCCCGTCTATGGTCCGTCTGAGCGTGAGCAGTAGCAGCACGCTGACTGTCACCTTCCAGGAGCCGCAGTGTCTCAACTCCACCGTGGTGACTAAATACAGAGGTACACACACGCACATAGCACAATGTACTTAACTCTACACTCATATCTAACACAGTGACGTGAATGGAACTCAGATTGTTTTCTTTTAGTTTTAGCCTGTTTTGTTCAAAATGGTGTCCCACAGGGGTCCATACTGGGCCCTATTTTATTAACAATTTATATCACCAATTTGTGTAGTAATTTTATCAAAACCCCTTATTGTTTGCTTCCTTTTATAGATAATTGGCGTTGGTGGGGAGTAGATAGTAGTAGATTTATTTACTTATTTTACAAATTATGTGCTAAATTACCTTACCCCACCTCACCTAAATTAACCTTTTTTTCTCAAGAATCATAAAATCAAAATAATAAAATCAATCAATCAATAAATCAAAAAAAATGTTCATAAATCCTTACAGAATCCCACATAAGACTTTCAGAAAAAAAAACTTTCTTTTAAACGATTTAATCTCAAGTCATAGTTACAGTTTCTCCAGCAAAATCTAATGTTTTGTTGTTTTGACCTATTACAGAAGCCTAGAAAGTCTATTTTCATGGTCACTTAGGTCACATAAGTTGGTGCAGCTTTTTTTTCGATTTATTTGATCGGGGTTATTTGAAAAACCCCCTGCAGAATTTTTTGTTATATGGTTTCAAAAACCTTTGACATTTTGGAGATTTCTGTATTTTTTTTCCTTCTGTATATTTAAAGGTGGCAGAGGATTCCATCATCCTCAAAAAGTTGAAGAGGTTAACACCAATTCTTATTCATGTGTCTGCGAAGGTCTGCACAGACTGTTCACATTGTGCACAGAATTGCACAATGAAATGCAGTCATATTCCTCTGAGAAACACACAAACAGAAAAATGTTTAAAAAATGCTTAACAACTAATAATATAGTCATTTATAAAAAGCACTAAAGGTAGGAATAAAAAGGAAACAATGTGTAATATAAGATATCTTATTGCGACTTTAACTCGTTTACAACCTGCAGCAGATGTTAACCTGCTGTAATAATTCATATGTCAGCATTATAGTATAATTCTGTGACTTCCACACGAAGTGAATAAAAGACTGACTGCTGTTCACCTGGAAAACTGCATGCTGCGTTACTATGACAACTGGGAAAACTGCATATCAATTTGTTTTTTTAATGAGATGTATTTCTTCTGTTTTTATATGTTTAATACAAAATAGAGCTTACACTTTATACTTCTGTGATATTGATATATAATAAAGAGACATAACAGTAACCACCACATCTATACAGATATAAGAGGCAATAATATTAAGCACAGGAAAAAAAGTTTTTAAAAGATTAAATGTCTTCAGTACCACTCCTCTGAGACATAAGCAGAAGCAGAAGCTGGAGGAGTAGGTTGCATATCGACTGT
The DNA here is from genome assembly GCF_030273125.1 of Centropristis striata. NCBI lineage: Eukaryota > Metazoa > Chordata > Actinopteri > Perciformes > Serranidae > Centropristis > Centropristis striata. The sequence continues at coordinate 26,521,000 of NC_081537.1, read as the reverse complement.
GTACGAGATAAGTTATTGTAAAAGAGAGAGAAAATAAAGAATAACAAGTGCCGAGTCAGTGGTAGATTAACGATGTTGTTTAAGAAAAATAGCGTTTTTTTAATTATGTAACTCTGATGAAGATGCACGTCGTGTCACATCTGTGTGCTCTGGCCTATGTTTGTTTTTTTCTATATAGAATAGAATAGAACAGAATAGAACGCAATACAAGGAAATTTGTAGCTCTGCCTCTTATTTGGTACTTTTAAGACACAAGAATAAACCACGAGAAATACAAGAAAATATACTGAAACGCAATATAAGACACTAAAAAGGTAATAATTTCAAAACATTCAAATGTGTTAAGAAATTTTAAATATGTAAAATGCACAGTGGATTTTGAAGGAGTTTAAATACAGTTGAGTTTGATGCATTGCTTTATTTAAGTATGTAGGAGGACATTAAAGTGAATATTATAAGCAAAATTTGCAAAGAGATAGTATGATGATAAAAAGTGGCATTGCTACTGCACGTAGTAGCAGCATGGTATGTGTAATGAATAAATAGCAGCATGGTGTAAGTGTGAAAACAGTATAAGTGATTTAGCTGTGGTTTAATGTCAATAAACTGATGAAAAGGATGCTGAAATATCAACAACATGGTGCTGATGTGGAAAACGTCTCAATTTATGCTTTTTCTGGTCTGGCTGCAAGACCACCAGAAAACTACTTTTAAAATGACTGTTTTCTGAATGGAGTTTGGTTCAGCAGAGGTACACTGTGCAGGGGAGAATCAACGCTTAAAGCCTTTAGCAAGACACAAAGCTAATGTATCGTGAAGGCCAAAATAACACTTTAAAATTCATTTTTATTGTCTCTGTATTTATTATTATGATGTTTCCTCCAGTGGATAACAAAAGATAGCTTATAACACACTGAACAGAGAGGAAGAGACGATTAAAGATGCCCGGGGGCGGCGAGCCAAGCAGCGAGAAGGTTAATGTCTGTTTCCTCATCTCAGGAGGAACTATTGATTTTTAATGAAAAGACCAGTAGACCATTTACTTAACCTGTGTGTGTGTATGTGTGTGTGTATGTGTGTGTGTGTGTGTGTGTGTGTGTGTGTGTGTGTGTGTGTGTGTATGTGTGCACACAGTGGAGTGGAGCTGCCTGAAGGATTTCTCGCTGCTCGCTGGAGAGACGGTGTTGGATAATCTGCAGAGCCTCAAGTGCACCATCAGCAGCCTCACCACGGTAACAGCAGCATCCCTCCTCCACCCTCCTCCTCTACTTCTTCTTCTGCAGTTTTGTGTCAGCTGCATCACTGTCTGACACATAAACGCTCCGGCTGCGGTGCATCTGCTGTTTGCCATTTAGAGCGTGGATCAGCCTTCAGACGTTCCCACAGCCGCCTAGAGAACATTTAGACACAAACACGGCGCCTGAATGGAAAGATCGAGACACGGCGTGGGCGTTTAAAGAGCCGAGTCACAATCCACTGCTCACATGTTGCTGTGAGAGAGGAGGGATTTACAAAATCCCCATAAAAACACACAAAGACACACAAAAGCATCATAAAGAGAAACAAAACCACCACAAAGAGCCACAAAGAGACACAAAACCACCACAAAAACGCACAAAACCACCACAAAGAGACACAAAACCACCACAAAGATGCACAAAACCGCCACAAAGAGACACAAAACCACCAAAGATGCACAAAGACACCCAAAACCACCACAAAGACACACAAAACCATCATAAAGATGTATAAAGGGACAAATAACCGCCATAAAGACACACAAGACCACCACAAAGACACACAAAACCACCACAAAGAAGCACAAAGAGACACAAAACTACCACAAAACCACTACAAATACACACAAAACCACCACAAAAAAGATTTTGAAAAGACCACAAGGAAACTGCAATTGACCACAAAGGGATACAAAAAGAACGCAAGAACTTACAAAACTGAGAAGGGATGTGAAATGACCACAAAGAGAATTAAAACACTGCAAAGAAACAAAAAAAAATACTGAAAAGAGACAAAACAACCACAAAGAAACTGTCAAAGTTGACAAAGAAACATAAACTGACTACAAAGAGACGCAAAACGACAAGAAATGATCACACAAACCGTCAGAACATTTATGAATTTCCAACACAAAGAGGGACATCAGATTCATTACTTCACATTACATTTCTCCAGTTTTCTGCAGCTCTGTAACCACATACAAAATCCTTCAGTGAAGAAATAAAACGGAAGAACTTCACAAGAAGCTGCTGCTGATTTCACACAGAAAAATCTGTTTTCAAGGACTGCAGCAGAATGAAGACTTCTGTCTGATGAGTCTCTGAAGTGATGATCTGCAGCTCAATTCTTGAGAGGTGAGACGTGTCAGTTAGCAGCTGATTTCTTTTGTTGTAAATTCAATCATTACCTTAGCCTTGCTAACGCCAGACTAATCACAAATGAGATTAATCTGGAAATCAGCCATTCATTTTTCCGTAGAAGAGGCGTGGTTTACGATCCTCAAGAGCCGTTTATTGGGCGCTTAGATTGTCTATCAAAAGCGTCTGTAGGTAGCTCTTAGCCAATCGTATCAGTTATACCAGATGACGTATGAAGAGCGACAGAGATGAATGTTTACATAGCCAGACTAGCCCATCTCTACTTTGAGACTAAAATGCTCAATTGTGCTTCTGCAACGTTTTTCTGCAGCATGTTCTGGCTCTGGCTGCTCAATAGTTTCAGCTCAGTCTACCGACAGTGTTGGTGTGTGTGTGTGTGTGTGTGTCTGTGAGAGAGTGTTGCTTGCTGCTTTGCTTCTCCAGTTCTCACATTCTGCAAGGTTCTTTATTTTTACGCCTTATCCCCCTCATGTCATTCAGCCACACACATCCACTGATTTTATGGGCAATAGACGAGCTGCTGCGGGTCTCTGGGCGGCTCCGCTGTCCCCCGGCTCGTAGCCAGATCACCTGCACTACAGCAGCGGTAGCGGGGCTAGTTGGTAGATTAGGCTTTGGCCAAATCCTGTCGGAAGCAAGACTAAAACATACTTTTTCATGGTGAAACAAGAGTGTAAAGTCAATTGTTCTTCTTTTAAAATAAACTTTCGCTCTAAACTATTTAAAATGCCATCAGCTAGATCGAAAGAGAGCTTCGTGTCAGCTGCAGCCATGTTGGATCCGTAAGAAAACTACAAAACTACAAGCTTCCGTCTGCTGAGTAGTACGCGTCATCGTCTTGCCGTCCCTCCCCGCTCTGTGATTGGATCCCTAAAACAGGGCTAAGAAACCTCTGTAGTTTCCAGACCCTTTCGCAGTTCGAAATTAAATCGAGCGTGCAAGGCAGTCTGGGTATACCCAGGCTATCATTACCTGGTTGAACCTGAAACATTCAGCCAGCAATGTTATTTTTTTTACTTTGACCTACTGGATCAACATTTTGAACACAAAAAAAACACTACATTTAAAAACAAAAAAACAAAACATAAAATCTGATTTTGAAAATTGTGTTTTTTTACTTTTTACACAATCACGCTCAATGAAGAATTTGAAATGTTGCAAATTTACATTTTACATTTTAGTCATTTAGCAGACGCTTTTATCCAAAGCAACTTACAGGAAGAGTCAAAGCAAACATTGAAGGTATACTGCAAAAAGAGCTATTAGTGCATCAATAAGTGCTAGTGACAATTCTTTTAGGAGGAGAATTATCGTGTGGTGCTAAGAAGGAAGATGCTCTCTGAAGAGATGGGTCTCTTCCCCTGCTCTGGTTGGAACTGGTAGTGTGTTCCACCAGCGGGGAACAAGAAATGCAAAGAGTCTGGATTGCCTTGGACCAACGGGGGGCAGAGCCAGGCGCCGTTCATTGGAAGAGTGCAGCGGTCGTGAGGTACCATATGTCTGAATCAGGGCGTTCAGGTAGGTAGGAGCAGTACCGGAGACAACTTTGTAGGCCAGCATTAGAGATTTGATGCGGGCTGCAACAGGTAGCCAGTGGAGCTCAATGAGCAGCGGTGTGACATGTGACCTTTTTGGCTGGTTGTAGACCAGGCGCACCGTCGCGTTCTGGATCATCTGAAGCAGTTTTGTTGTGCAGGCTGACAGGCCTGTCAGGAGGGCGTTACAGTAGTCGAGTTTTGAGATGACAACAGCTTGTGTCAAGAGTTGAGTGGCATGTTGAGTTAGGTAAGGTCTGATTTTTCTGATGTTGTAAAGTGCAAAGCGGCATGACCGGGTAACTGAGGCGACATGACTGGAAAAGGTGAGTTGGTCATCAATCATCACACCTAAGTTTCTCACCACCCTGGTGGGGGCAAGACACAGGGAGTCAGTTTGGATGTTGATGTTGTGGTTTATTGTAGGTTTAGCAGGGAGGACCAGCAGTTCAGTTTTTGAAAGGTTCAGCTGGAGGTGATGTGCCTTCATCCAAGTGGCTCCATGTCAGAGAGGCAGTCAGAGACCCGTGCAGAGACTGATGGGTCATCAGGAGGAAATGACAGATATAGCTGAGTGTCATCTGCATAGCAGTGATAGGAAAAGCCATGTGAGCGGATAACCTGACCCAGAGAGGTGGTGTAGATAGCGAATAGCAGGGGTCCCAGCACTGAGCCCTGGGGAACCCCTGCAGAATGAGAACTGAGGACTTTGCTGCTGTTCTTGCTTCTTTTAAGGCTTCTGTCACAGACAACAGAACAGTTTCAGTTGAGTGACCGCTTTTGAAACCAGATTGATTTGGATCAAGAAGATTGCCCGTTCAATAGTTTTGGAAAAGAATGGAAGAAGTGAGACAGGACGATAGTTCTCGACTTCAGCAGGGTTGAGAGAGGGTTTCTTGAGAAGAGGTGTTACCCTAGCTGCTTTGAATGCAGTGGGAAAAGTGCCGGAGGACAGTGACGCGGCAATAATGTGTGATAGCTGGCGTGATGGTTGGGCTAATGAACTGAAGAAGGTTTGTTGGTATCGGGTCCAACGAGCATGTAGTAGGACGGCTACATGTCAACAGTTTGGATACCTCACTCTCAGAGAGGGGTGTAAAGCCAGAAAATGAGGTGCTAGCAACTGATTCAGTGCCGCCCAGCTGAGATACAGAAAGACATGTTGTAGGACTTCTACATGTCACAGTCGGGTGGGGAATGAGCTGGTCAGAGAATTAGCTGCTAATTGCTGCAACTTTGCCTGTAAAGAAGGATGCAAATGTGTCCGCGGTGAGGCAGGTAGGAGGGGGAGGCGGCGGGTGTCAGTGACACTGTTGACTTTGTCGTTGTAAAAAGCAGTCTTTGCATCAGTGATGCTGCCTGAGAATGACAATAGTGTCTGATAGTTTATGAGATCGTCGGCAAGTTTGGATTTGAGCCATTTTCTTTCAGCAGCTCTGAGCTTGGTACGCTGTGAAAGAAGGGTATCGGTCAACCATGGGTGGGATTGGTTGGGTCGAGCAGGCCTTGTAGATAAAAGGACATAGCCTGTTCAGACATGAGTTCAGAGTAGAGCAGAGTGAGTCAGTGGCATCATTAGCCTTCAGAGAGGAGAATGTGCTGAGTGGAGGTAGGGCAGAGTCGACAATAGAGGAGAAGTGGGCTGGGGATAAGTTCTGGAGGTTACGGCGGAACGTAACCATTGGTGCAGGAGCAGAGGGATGCTCTGATAGAGTGACATTAAACTGGATAAAAAAGTGATCTGACAGGTGGAGAGGCGTTGCCACCAGTGCATCTGTGGCACAGTTATGGATGAGAATTAAGTCAAGGTTCTTGCCAGCTTTGTGAGTAGGAAGACTTTGGACCAGCTGGAGGTCAAAGGAATGAATTAATGACATGAAGTTATTAGAGTCTGGACTGTCGAAGTGGATGTTCATGTCGCCCAGGACAAGCAGCGGACAGTCATGATCAGGTATGGAAGAGAGCAGGGTATCTAGCTCATCTGTAAAGCCTCCCAGCTGGTCTGGTGGACGGTAAATGACAACAACGTAGGCTTTAACAGGAGCAGTTACTGTTATGGCATGGTATTCGAAAGTGTCATATCTGATGGAATGTAGCAGAGGGGTGAAATTCCTTTTATTGGAAATTAGCAGGCCAGTCCCGCCTCCTCGCCCAGAAGGACGGGGGGTGTGGGAGAGGATGTAATTAGTGGAGAGAGCAGCAGGGGTGGCTGTCTTCTCAGGTTTGATCCAGGTCTCAGTGAGAGCAAAGAGCTAAAGAGAAAGGTGGTTGGTGTAAGCCGTAATAAAATCGCTTTTGTTTACTGCAGATTGGCAGTTCCACAGGCCCATGGAAAAGGAAGTGACATCATGTGAGGACTATTTGAGGAGCCGAAGGTTAGTTCGGTTTCAGCACCTTTTGGCAAGATTTCTGCGTGGACCGGAGACCACAACAGGAATGGAGTGGCACATATTGTAAGACTGGGGAGGGAATAGGACTGGTTCCCTTTGCTCAGTTAACTTGCACAGGTAAACTTGCTTATCTTAGCCTCGTCCGTCTTACCCAAGGACGGCTGACGCTTAAGCAAACGCCCCTGTTATACTGTGATTGGAATTGAACGCGGCTGTTCTTGCATTCAGGCTGATTGTGACAAGCGTAGACCGCCCTCTGTCAGAGCTGTGAATGGTTTGAATTTCCAATTGAAGTGCAAAATTGCTCACACCTGGGGGTTGTTCCCAACCCTAGATGGCCACTTAATTGCTCACTTGCCCTCACAGAGATGAATTCTTCAGAATTCAGAAAGGAATGCAGATTTAGGCTAATCACAGAAAATATTCAGAGAGATTCAGACCGCCCCAGCTGAAAAACTCTTACTGCCCAGTCAGTATAGGTTTTTAGTGAATTCTGTATATGTTGCCAGTATATACTTCACTTCTCTCAACGCAACCATAGGACTTTTGCCCGAATTGGGTAGACGAAACTCTGATATTTAAAGGGAGCAGCCTTGTTTTTGGATCCCGCCCTCTGCCAGAGCTGTGAATGGTTGGAATTTCCAATTGAAGTGCAAAATTGCTCACACCTGGGGGTTGTTTCCAACCCTAGATGGCTACTTAATTGCTCACTTGCCCTCATAGAGATGAATTTTTCAGAATTCAGAAAGGAATGCAGATTTAGGCTAATCACAGAAAATATTCAGAGATTCAGACCGCCCCAGCTGAAAAACTCTTACTGCAAATGTGAACCCAGGTTGCAAATATACACAAAACACACAAGACACAATCCTACAACTGAAAGACACAAAACATCTTTAAATGACACAAAATTACAACAAAAAGACACAAAATGAAAACAAAAATAGAAAGCAAAAAACACACCACAAGGAGACACAAGCTACCATCAAAAGGTGTAAAATGATGACAAAAAGACCATGAAGACAAAACAACTACAAAAACACAGATAAAAAGACACAAACCAAGTATAAAAAGAGACAAAATGACAACAAAAAGACACAGGATGACATACAAAAAAAACACCACAAAAAGACACAAAACAAGAAAAAATATGCAAAAAGACAAAACAACGACAAAAAGACGCAGAATGTCCATAAAAAGAAAAAACACCTCAAAAAGAAAAAACACCTATAAAAAGACACAAAACGTCTATAAAAAGATGCAAAAAGACACAAGACAAAAAAAAACACCTACAAATGGACAAAATGACAAGAAAAAAACAAAAAGACAAAACATCTAATAAGACACTTAAACACCTATAGAAAGAGACAAAACTATGGCATGGAGTTTTAAGCCAGTCCTTCAGAGGGAAGCTGACAGCAGAGCTCCACACTGCTTCGTTTTTATACTGTGAAGTCATCAAGTCATGTGTCAGATTAACGCGCTGTTCTGTGTTTTTGTTTCAGGGTCGTCTGTACTACGTGAGAGTGTTGGCCTATAACATGAAGGGCTGGGGTCCTCCTACCTCCTCCCTCCCTCCATCTGCTGCTCCCTCCAGTGAGTTCACCTTACACTCTTTAATCCTGATACTCTCATTTAATACAGCAGTTTAAAACATCTCTGTAGGTCGAAACGTGTTATGATAACGTGATAGAGGGAAACAGGAAACTAAACAAACAAAAAAAATCAATCAAAATAGATATAACAATAATAACAGTAATTTATTTTTTAAATTACAAATGACAAGTAATGTCCTGTATATTTGTGTTTTCTTAATTATTTTATCTGTTGTTTTATTATTTTTTTTATCTTTTCTTTGAGCTGTTTTATTTCTTTGTTTGTGACACACTTTGTTACGGCAGCTTTTAAAGCTGTCTTTCTCATTTCACTGTCTGCATATTGTTCATGGTATTTACCATTCATTTTGAACATTTTGATAATCACTTCAGCTTAACTGGCGAACCTCGCTTAAGCTCAGACACTAAACAAGTGGTTAGCGGTAGGAAAATGATCAAAAATGCTAGAAAACATTATATACAAAAATGAACTGTAAAATGAACAACTATATACAATACGTACAGAGCTCACTAAAAGAAAGAAAAACAGAAATGGACAGCACCTGAATGCTGATAAGTTAGCGAGTTCACTCTGTAGGTGAGCTCGGTGGTCAGCAGTAAACACTGAATCATCTGGATGTTCTCCGCTCGGGAACATCGGTTCTGTCTCTCCGTCACGACTCGCTTTCTCTCTGCACATTCAAGTACTTTAGCCTTGGGCTGAGTGTGTATGTGTGTTTTTGACACATTTGTCTGGCTTTGAAAGGATGTGTGTGTGTGTGTGTGTGTGTGTGTGTGTGTGTGTGTGTGTGTGTGTGTGTGTGTGTGCGTACGTTTGTTTGTGTGTGTGTGTGCATATGTCAGCTTTTGCATGATTTAAAAAGGAAGGGAGACATCCAAAACATGATTACTCCTTTTAGGCTCGCCTCCATCTGCGTTCTTTTTGGGTTTTTTTTTAAAAATGAAAACACCAACGCATGTTACCACAGTTAGCTATGAATGTCAGTGCTAGCTGTGCTAAGTTGGAAATCACAGCACAGAATGTCCTGTTGTGGACTGTGGGTTAGTTCAGATCAGAAAGTCACACAATAACACAAACAAACACACCAAACCATCATCTGAGAGGTAAAACTACTGTTTTTATTAATGGAGTCTGGGGGCTTTGAAGCGATCATAGATAACAGCCTTAGTTCCTGTCAGAAAGAGCTGTCTGACAGCAAGGTAAAGAGGAGGAAGTATTATAAATGTAACATACACTAACTGATATAAAAAAATTTTAAGGTGACAAAAATGTGTTTATCTGCAGCCCCTGTCCACAGCAACACATATCACTCTCTTCAAAGCCACCAGACTCCTTTGACAAAAGCAGTAATTTTACCTGTTGTTTAAAGAAGTGCACATTTCCAATAGCCGCACTGTACTATGAATACTGTCAGTATCAACACTGCGATGCTAATAGACATACAGACCAAAAACAACTGCAAACAAACAAAGAGATGACTGAAGAGACACAACCAACCACAATGAGACACAAAACGACTACAAAGATGCAGAAATTGACTGCAATCAGACAACAAGGGAAACAAAACGATGGTAAGACTGTAGAAAACAGAAAAGGAGCTTTTTTTAGCGTCTCATTGAGGACGTCGTCTCAAAGTTTGTCCTCTGGTCGTGTGTTCAGATTGGAGGGAGAGCGACGGCCGGGAGCCCAGGAGGAGGGGCCACATTGAGGCCATGGAGCGTCTGCTGCAGCAGGTCCGAGCTACGCACACACACTACTGCTGCGGAGGTGAGTGTGTCTGAACACACACAGGAAAGGGCTAGATGTATTTTCACGAAAATGTTGCCATATCAAAGTTGTCCCAGATTTTTTATTTATTTAATTAAATTATTTTTTTTTATTTTATTCATTATTCTTTCTTTTATTTATTTGACTTTATGCCTCCCCACCGTGCTGCAGAATAGCTTATAAACCCCGCCCCCTAGTGGCAGGCTGCAGTATAGCTTATAAACCCCGCCCCCTAGTGGTGGCAGGCTGCAGTATAGCTTATAAACCCCGCCCCCTAGTGGTGGCAGGCTGCAGTATAGCTTATAAACCCCGCCCCCTAGTGGTGGCAGGCTGCAGTATAGCTTATAAACCCCGCCCCCTGGTGGCAGGCTGCAGTATAGCTTATAAACCCCGCCCCCTAGTGGTGGCAGGCTGCAGTATAGCTTATAAACCCTGCCCCCTGGTGGCAGGCTGCAGTATAGCTTATAAACCCCGCCTCCTAGTGGCAGGCTGCAGTATAGCTTATAAACCCCACCCCCTGGTGGCAGGCTGCAGTATAGCTTATAAACCCCGCCTCCTAGTGGCAGGCTGCAGTATAGCTTATAAACCCCGCCCCCTGGTGGCAGGCTGCAGTATAGCTTATAAACCCCGCCCCCTAGTGGTGGCAGGCTGCAGTAAAGGGTATAAACCCCGCCCCCTGTAGAACATGATTTGTAGACCAGGATGTCTCTGCACCACTACAGTAAGATTTGACACATATTTTGCCTTTAACAAATCCTGCACCTGTGATTTGGATATTGCACTGGTGCATATTCCAATTTTCCAGTTTGATAAAAATCTGGTTGGTAATATGCACCTAAAATTCTGCCTCCACCTGGCACATTTCAGTGTAAGCTTATGATGATATAAGAGTCTAAATCGTGTTGAAAACGAAACCTTGAACAAACACAAAGTTTGTAGAACGGATAAAAAGAATCTGAAAGCTTGTGGCAGAAATATATCTTTAAAAACTGTCTTCTTCAGATCTCTTTTGTCCCTCACGAATACTTCCCCCGACTCCCAGTGTGAATGGCACTGTGAGGTGAAGGTGAGGTGGAAGAATAAAGACGTTCAGTCTCTTACGTAAGTGTCATAGTTTGATCAGAAGATTTAGTTTCTATTTGCATTTGTTTAGTGTGAAGACCTCGAATCAAACAGCCGTCAGTCATAATCCCTGAACACATCGCTGATTGGATGAGCTCAACTTTATTCTGAAACCTGTGATTCACCAGAATACCACCTGAGTGGGTGTTTGGTCTCTGTCTGTCTCCGTAGCTGCTAAAAGCTCCACAATTTTCACCAGATGCTCTTTGACTGTGTCTGTGTCTCTACAGTTTACCTGAACACAGTGTTTTTCTGATACTGTTACATTTTCCTTGCGGTGTTCTTGTTTTTCACCTCTCTGAGGTGATACTAGCATTAATCAACAATATTATCTGGATACAAGCGACGTTTGTCCAAAGTAAAATAAATGTACAAACAGCTTTAGGTCACATTTTACTCACTGTGTCCTCATTTTTCTCAGCAGTATTTAGAATATATATAAAATATAGATATCCTACAATTGTGGCTAGAAGTGGGAACAACTCAAAAATGTCTTTTGTGCAGAATAATACAGTTATAATGACATAAATCATAAAAAATAATAATAATAATTGGAGTAATATGGGATCCATAAATTCAACACTTTCCCAAGTGCTCACAAGTGTAAAAAATGTTTGATCCAAATATTCTAAATATTAAACTATTACCATGTTTCCAGTATATGCTGTCCTCTCCTCTCTGCTCTGTGTAAACATATTTTCAGTGAATATTTGCCACATGAACGAGGATCTGGTTAGTGCAAAGGATTTATTTTAGACATGTTCTAAATGACATATTTAGAATAAAGTGATTTTGACAGAAATATCCCAATTTAAAGCTTCATTTTGTTTAGTAATTCTAACAGAAACTTACATCACACATGATCTGTAAGAGGACCGTCTGTAAAGTTCAAACTCTGACCATACTATATACTTTTTGAACCTCTCAGCAGGTTTTGATGTTCAGAGCAAGAGAGCACCATTTCCATGTAGAGACACAAACTTAAAGCGGCAGCTCAGACGGAAGATCTCTCCATGTTTCCAGCCTCTGTTGTCCTCTCCTCTCTGCTCTGTGTAAACAGCCTGCAGTCCTTCATGGCTCCACAGTCTCGCTGAGGAGAAACTATTTCAAGTTTTTACACCATCTGGTTAATGATAACAGCTGATTGTTGGACACATTTTAAATTAAATATCATTTAAGCTCAGACTGAAGTATTCGTCACACAGGATTCATGCAAGCACTATCAGAAAGTTGTACAGTAATTTCTGTTTTCAAAGTTGTAATAATAATAATAATGTTTCTAAGTTGATGACTAAATTTCTTCTCCAGCTTGACTCCAAAACATTACACAAGCATACCTGCGGCAGGGAGAGCCTCTCTCTCTCTCTCTCTCTCTCACACACACACACACACACACACACACTCTGTCCTTGTTATTTCAGTAACAGGTTGAGGTTCTCCGGCTGTAAAAAGTCTCAGTGTGTCTGCGGCGCTGGAGGCTAACCGGCTCTGACAGGTGGATAATGTGACAGCAGCGCGGCGGCCTACTGTGCTGCGCCTCACGTCACTCTGAATAAATAAAGAAATGAAAAACACAAGCGGAGCTGATTAATGAGGAGAAAGAAGTTTCAGTTCAGTCTGAACTGTTCGTGTTTGTTCTCATCCGTCGTTCATGCTGTTATTAATGTATGTTACCTAATTACTCTTCTCATGTAAATAAAACTGATTTAAAATAAGCGTTCATATAGCTACCTGGCAGAGCATCACTGTACTGAGACTTAAAAATTAAATATAAATTAAAATTAAGTTTGTTTATCAATTGAGCAATAAAAAAAATTGTTGATGTGAGCTAATCCTAGTTTTGTAAGGTCAAAAGTTTCTAACAAAAAGTCATATTTTTGCTGCATAGTTGTTTCAAAACCTGATGAAACACTCCGGTTACAGTTTAGGGTTAGGGTTTAGTATTTTAAACGCCTGAAACAACTTTTCAAAAAAGTACAAGTACGTTTACGGTATACTAAGCTCAAACTTTACGATGTGGAACAGGTCTTTATGCTTTCTTCAAAGCCACCAGACTCCATTGAAAAAAACAGCAATTTTACCCGAGATAATCTTCCTTACTGCTTTTTGCTAAGACTGAAAGGGCATTTCCACTTCAAAAACCTAGAAAACAATGCCGCTCTGGTCTTAACAACAAGATCCACCACATTATACAGCATCTATAGGGGAACACACACACACACACACACACACACACACACACACACACACACACAATAAAGTAAGATATTCAGGCTATTAAATGAGCTCTTTGCTCTACAGTGCTGGTTTTGTACCTGAACACTGATTAATCTCACATTTATTTTTGGCTCTCTCTCACATACACACACACACACACACACACACACACACACACACGGTGGGTGTACATTACAGCTGGGATAATGACTAATTGAGCATGTACTCCAAACATAAATTCAAACACACACATTAATGACTCTTGTAGTTATTCTGCACAGCGCTGACAAATCCTCTGAAAAACATCTCGACTGTTTGTGTATGCGTGTGTGCGTGTGTGTGTTGGCAGTGACCTCAGTGACATCATAGCTGTTGACTCTGACTCGGTTGAGTGACTGTGGGTTTTTTTCACCACACACACACACACACACACACACTGTGTTTGTTCTCAGAGCTGGACTGAATCTCTCTGTTCCTCGTCCACTCGACTTGCTGAGAAAATCACAGCTACATGTTCAGATACTGCCGGGGCAAAAATCGAGAGCTTCATGAAAGGACAAAATAGTTTTAGAAATTATAAAGTCAAAGGTGAAATCACTTTTCGCCATACAATTGCCAAAAATACAGAAATCTGCAAAATGTCAAGATTTTTAAACCAAATCACAGCATGTATTTTTTCTGTTTTGTTCCTCAAGATCTTGGTGTCTTAAAATGGGATTCTGGAGGGAGTTTTGACCATTTTTATCAATTCTCGACAAAAAAAGGCAAAAAATTTGGCATGAAAATGGACTTCATATACTCCTATCATAAAGTTCTAATCCATTATACACTTGAAACATTTTAATGAATTGCTTAGTAAACACAGTGCCAAGCTGCATCTCAGATTATTGTTCAGGTTCCAGCTTTCAGATGATGTAAACCACTTCTATGTGACATCTACCGTTGACCTATGTCTCCCCCTAAAGATCTACTGCCCACCAACGCCAGTTATCTATGAATGGAAGAAAACACAAGGGGTTTTGATAAAATTACGACATAAATGTGTTATATAAATTGATAATGAAAGGGAACCCAGTATGGGCCCCTGTGGGACACCACAGGGGCCCATACTGGGTGAGGGCTGAGGGTTTAATTTCTAGCTTTTTAAATATAAACAAATTAAGTCCCACATGTTCTTTCTTTTTATCTTCTGTATTTATTATTTTGTGAAGATTTTGATGTTTCCCAGAGAAACAATCTGATTGACTTTGGTGACCTCTGGACTCTTCCTCTAAAATGTTCTCCTGTATGTTCAAGTCCTCTACTCCTCCTCCTCCTCCTCCTCCTCCTCCTCCTCCTCCTCCTCCTCCTCCTACTACTACTACTACTACGTCTCCATCCTGTTCTCCGTTTGTCCGGTGGCTTGTTTGTTTCCAACATGTTTGTGAGCGTCAGACGTCTGCCGTCTGTTTACAGGATGGTCATTATGTGACGCTTAAATTAGCCGGAGTAGAAAGGGGCGCTGCGGTCTGGAGATTGGCATCGCTGAGCGGCCGGCCACCATCCTCGCTAGGCCGGAGGGAGAGACAGAGGATAGAGAGGGGGGCTGTAGAGATAGACAGCCGAACGAATGAACGAGAGATAAGATAACGTTCAGTCAGAGTAACATGGGAGAGTGACTCGACCCTGCTGACCTCATAAACGCACAGAAACACTCACACACACGTTTGTTTCTGTTTCTCAATCTTTGTGCACAAAATCTCACTTTTAAAGATTAAAACTAGGAAATAAATGTCAAGAAGAGTTTAGCCTCTCACCATTTTCAAATCCATCAGAAGAAGCAAGATCTGTAAAGGTTACACTTTAAAAATTGAAGCATGCAGGACGTAACCCTGACTTAAAACTGATCAATAAAAGCAGAAAGTAGATGTTTTTCTTCTTCTCTTTTCTTCAGACACCTCAAAGCTCCAGAACCCAAGCAGGAAGCAGTCGGTCTCCAGAAGTCTGAAACATCTTTTTAACTCCTCCAACAAGTTTGTGAAAACACTGAAAAGGTTTGAAACTTTCTCTCATGTTCACATTTAAATTGTTAACATTTCTGTTTAAATCTTAAGATCTAGTTTCAATCTAAATAGAGTTTGTAATTTTTTCGCCCACTGAAAGTCTAAAGACATAAATACATGAAACAAGAAGCAGAGAATGTATACTGAGAAACTAATCCACACAGCAGCACACGCACATCCTGTTAGTGACAGGAAGTGGCTTTTTGGAGGTTAATATATTAGGTAGCCTTCCCATGATGCACTGCAATGTGTGTCTGCAGGGGGATCTACCTGGCCGCTGTCTTCTACCATAAGGACAGTCTGCTGGTGACGGCAGAGGACCAGATCCCCATCGTGGAGGTGGATGACTCGTACAGCAGCTCCCTGATGCAGGACTTCCTCTGGTTCACCAAGGTAACAGTTTTTTTACCCAGCATGCAAAGCAGAGCGTCAACTTTTTATGAATTAGTTTTCGTTGATACTTTCCTCTTATCGATTTGGTTCTATCTATCTATCTATCTATCTATCTATCTATCTATCTATCTATCTATCTATCTATCTATCTATCTATCTATCTGTCTGTCTGTCTGTCTGTCTGTCTGTCTGCCTGCCTGCCTGCCTGTCTGCCTGCCTGCCTGCCTGCCTGCCTGCCTGTCTGTCTGTCTGTCTGTCTGTCTGTCTATCCATCCATCCATCCATCCATCCATTTTTATTTAAATAGTGAGCATTGACTGACACTGAACATACCGAATTGATATTTATTTAGCAATTTATTGTGTTTTTATTTATTCTCTATTTTCTCTGTTATCATTCCTAGAATTGGTTTGGTAATGTAATTTATTATATGTATAATATATACTAATTTATAGCAATGTCATATATTAGACATCGGTGCAATATCTATATAAAAAGGTCTGTTTTCCTGCCGCCGTTGTTAAGTTCAGTTTAAATAGGTGAAGCTGGTGTAACAGACTCCGACACAGCAGAATCTCTCTTTCCACACCTGTTGAATAAACAACATGCAGCCTGTTAATCAGACACTTTGGTTGGAAGGTGTCTTTTCACTTGTGATGGAGCTGTTAATCGAGACACTCGACGCTGTCACTTCCTCTCAATGTTGATCAGCTGCAGTCTGCTGTTCTCTGCAGTAATCAGCTGTTTTATATCCGACCTGCTGCCCCCGAACACATCGCACAAATAAAAGCACATTGTTTCACAAAGCTGCAGTTTATTGACTCTGTCTCTCTCCGTCTCTCTTTCTGTCTTTGTGTCCCTGCAGCTGTCCTGCATGTGGGAGGACGTCCGGTGGCTGAGACAGAGTATGTCCGTGTCCATGTCGTCGTCCTCCACCCTGCAGGCACGACACAAGATGCTCACTGCCGCCGGCCAGCTGCAGGTCAGCTCCCGAAACATCCGAGACATGAAACTGAAAGTGACGTCATGCAGCATTTTAAACTTGCACTTAGTCACAGATTCACATTTGATTTATTTCAAAGTCATTTATTCCGTTTGTTCTGTTTTTCGTGTGCTTTTCAGTTGCAGAGACAGACTGTGTGACATGTTCTCTAAATCTTTCTAAAAAAAGTAAAACACATTATGATAACCTGATATCTATGAAGAAGTAATTTAATACGTTTCAGCTCATAAATTGATTTTATATCAGTATATGTATCTGTTTGATTTTTTGACTTAAAACATAAAAGAATACAGCTTTAATCAGTGAAAAATCTTTGTAAAATAGTTTGTAATATCATAAAAATGTTAACAGGTTTAATATCTGCAAGGGAGCTTTCAACACAGCAAATAAAAAAGTAAAAATAGAAAATACTAATCATGATAATATATATATATATATATATATATATATATATATATATATTTATTTATTTTTTTTCCCTATTTGCAACTTTATGAATACAAAATATTCATGAATAGAAATGATTAAAACATAGAAATATGTAAAAATATATATTTATTAAAAATAAAATGAAACTATTATTTCATACTTTGGAAATAAAATAAATAACTTACACACTAACTTTTAATACATAAAAATAATACAAATTCAAATATATTTAAAATAATAAATAAAATATATATTTTTAAATAATTAGAATAATAATAATAATAATAATAATAATAATAATAAAAAAGAGACCAATATGTCATGCTTTGCAAATAAACAAATAAATAAATAACAGTAAATATACATAAAATATATTAAAAATTAAATATAATACTGATTATTAAATAATTAATTATTTTTAAAAAAATAAAATAAAATGATTATAAATTAATCCATTTGCAAAAAAAATGTGAATGTATTATATGTATTTAAAATAATAATAAAAACAAACTATTATACTGATAAAATAATAAGTGAATATAAATAATAAGAATAAATATATATTTCTGAAAAAATAATAAATACTTAACTAATTATATATATATCATTTTAATATTATAATCTTGTAACATGTAAAAGTGTGTATTTACCTGCTGGTCCTGCAGAATCTCCTGGGGACTCACAACCTGGGCCGTGTCCACTACGAGCCCATCAAAGATCGCCACGGCAACGTGCTGCTGGTGACCATCCGCGACACGGAGAGCCAGCACTCGCTGTTCAGCGGGAAATGGATGCAGGTGACCAAACTTCAGAGCCAGAGGAAGTCACTGTCCACGCCAGAGGAACCGTACGCCCTCGACATCCTCATCATCACCATACAGGTGACACATATACACATTTGTATTATTATTATTATTATTATTATTATTATTATTATTATTATAAATAAAGATATTTCTTACAAAATGTAACTCAATTATTAGATTTTTTTTTTTTTTACAAATTTTGTTAAATGAAATCTTTTAGAATATTGACGACAAAAGCTCCCAAAAACAAACATAAATAAATGTTTTTTTATATATTCATCAAGTTTTAAATTTATTTATTTTTAATTTATTTGTTTTTGTTTTTATTTTAAATTGTTTTATTTATATACTTTTGCATGTTTTTTTAATTCATTTTAAGTGTATTTATTTTTGCATTTATTTTAAATGCATTTATTTATTTATTTATTTTACTTACGTATCTTACTTCTTTCCTCTTGTACGGTTATATTCTGTCTATTTATCTTCTTTGAGTTAACAATTAATTAAGAATAATTTTATCTGATGCTTGAAACAAGTTTGAGCCTAAACCGACACACGTTTTATTTCGGGTCCTTAAAAAGTCATGGAAAAGTTTTGAAATTTTGTCCATGAAAATGTGTTTGCTGCTGAATTATTGTTTTCCCTCCAATTTATTTCGTTATATAACGTATTTATTTCTGTATTTTTCTATGTGTTTTTTATGTGTCATCTTTCTCTTAATCCTCTTGACACACAAACAAACCTTTATCCTGAGTAATAATGAGTAATTATTTCATTATTATTCATCGTGTCTTGTACAATCGTATAGTTTTCCCAGTAGGAAATATACAGACACTAGTGTTGTTGTTCTGCTGCAACAAACAGACATTTATTGTCCCTGTCCTCTGTGTGTCTCTGTCCTGCAGGACATCTTGGCGTACCAGCGGCGCAGCACACACCGCCTCGCCCCGGGACTCTACCTGGGCTACCTGAAGCTCAGCAGCTCCGTGGACCAGATCAGAGTCCTGGTGTCCCAGCGGACCCCAAACATGCTCTGTCACACCCGCATACGAGACAACGCCAACGTGTCCAGGTACAGAAACACACACACACACACACACACACACACACAAACAAACAAATCCATGAGTCATGTTCTGCATAACCAGGAGAAGACAAAAGGTTTTAGTTTCATAATTTTAATAATATTAAAAGATAAAAATAAAGCCACAAAACAGCTCATTGCTGCAGCGTCTGAGTGGGCAGATGGAGTCGTGACGGAGAGATTCAAGTGAAGAGGACAAAACGTTCACATGATTCACTGCTGAAGGAAGCACAATGTTCACAAAGTCTCATACTCTCTGTCTCACGTTTCTATCCTGATTATTATTTTTCAGGCACTTTACAACAACACGGAAGCTGCAGCTCCCAGTTTCAGCTCATGGTTTATCTGTTTGACTACAACTTTACTGTTCTAGTTCACTGTCCGTGTCAAGTGGCCCTCACTCTTGTTAGGTTTAAACTGCAGCTTCCTTCATTTGAAAAGGCAGCTTGCTGCAGAAGATTGGACTGGAATTCACTCAATGACCAAAGGCGTGATTCCCCTGAGTACTTTCTGAGTACTTTTTGGAAAGCGGCTTAGTTTTTTGGCTCCGCCTACTGGTTAGTTCCCCATGGCCTCTGTTCCCATACAGGTACCTTTGTAGCTGCTAACCAACGGAGTTCGAATGTGACAACAGACCGACGTGGCAAGCAGTGTTGCCAACCTAGCAACTTTGTCTCTATATTTAGCAACTATTCAGACTCTTTTTCAAAAAAGCGACTAGCAGCAAATCTAGCGACTTATTCTGGTGTTATTGGAGACTTTTGGAGACTCGTTCCTACTCTTCTTAACGAGTAGCAGGCGCCGTCCCAAAGCACTGAGAAGCGGCCCAGTCCTACCGCAGCAGTCTCTCCCAGCTGCAGTCAGCAGAGCAGGAGCTGTTAACCCTTCAGCGTCCAGTTTGCACCAGTCTGCAAATAAATCAAGCATGCGCGAAATCGCAGCTCAGTAGCAGCTCAGAAAAGTACCTACCAGAGGCAAACACCCCTTGAGCCGCTAACCAGTGAAGTTGGGCGGATTTTGGACAGATCCTCTCTCCCAAGCCACACCCATAGCAGCTCACTAGAGGGAAAAGTACCTAATGGAAAGGCGCCTTGAGATTCAGCTTTCTTTCTTTTCTCTCTTTTATTTTGAAAGTTTCCAAAGCCAATCACAGGTGAAAAACCTTAAACACAAACACAAATAGAAGGTCAAGAAAAATGTAACCCAAGAAACCATAATCAATCAATATAACTCAAAATAAATACTTGATTTCAGGCTAGTTTTTTAGAGAAAAAACTGTTGAAAAGCAGCTGTACACTAAGATTAAGATTCAGTTTTGCACCCACACACTGAAACAGAGAGCAGTGAATTTGTACAAACCAGTCAACACACCATGCTTAGAAGCAGTGGGCAGCACATTTCTGTACCCGGGGAGTATTTGGTGGTTAGGTGCCTTGCTCAATGACACTTCAGTCCCTGACCTGTCAGTCCTGGTGATTCGAACCGGCAACCTTCCGGTTACAAACCGATTCTCCGCGATCTGCCCATGAGTTGATGAAGACCAAAAACACTTAAAACAGAGAGAATATTGCACTGACAAAAAAATCTGTTATTGTTGGTTCAAGTCTGGTTCGTCAACCTGTAAAGTTCGTAAAGTCTACGACAGATTGTGTTCGTAGAATGATGAATCTCCTGCGGAGTCGAAAGAGATTTTTGCATCCGATGTTATTTGTTCATGTGTCAATGAATAAATGTTTCCTTTAGTCGTCAAAGCAACATGACATAGATATTTCAGTTGCTTTCACTTCTAAAGTCTAGTGGATTCATAGTTTGAAGGCTGTTGTTTTTGTGTGCTGTTGTCTGACCTTTACTTCATTGCTACACTACGTCTGTCCACGAGACATTTTCCAAGCCTGTTACTACCTTGCCTGGTGTTGAGACTCAAGCAAACTAATCCCAGAATGCATTGTGTTTTGGCTTGCTTCCTTGCTCTAGTTTGGACTGCTGTCTGACCTGCAGCGAACCAAACTCAGGTGCACTTGGAAGCAAAGCGAGACCCTCATTTTTTAGCGGACCTGAGTTCTGTTCTTTGGTCCGCACAAGAGTTGGTTTGAGAATTCAGATCTGATAAAAAGCACCGGAGTTCGTTTCAAGCAGACCAAACAGCTCAGGTGAAAATGCCCCCAAAATGTCTGAGACTGTCAAACCTTCACACTGTGATAAGATGTTTTGAAGTGGAGGACAGTTTTAATGAATGTGCTTCTGTTCCTACAAACGGTCTAAAGACCGCTAATTTCACTGTAACTGTGTGGCTGTTAGTGTGATCTTAGTTAATTGGACTGTTTTTCCATTGAGGTTCATTTGACTAAAAAGTGGGCAATTTTGCACCGTTTTTCCTCTTTTAAATATATCCAGACAGCTCAGGAGCACAGTTTGAGTTGCATTTCACTCACTGTGGGTGCTTTGAGAATGAAACGTTTATTTTTGTCTTATTTGTGCAGGTTCAATGGCCTCAAAGCTGTGCAGTCCGGTCCTGCATAAGCCTGCTGGTGTTTTATCTGCCGTTGTTTACGTCTCTGAATCTAAAGTTTAGTCCACAGCAACAACTCGTAAAAATAGCTTCTGGAGTTTCAACCTGAAGGAAGGTCTGAGGAATGAGAGCTGTTCATTCAGATCGGCTCACATTTAACAAGGACACGGATCTGCCAGTATAACACTACACAACCACTACACACCGGTGTGTGTGTGTGTGTGTGTGTGTGTGTTTTGTGCTGGATCCAATCTGATTGGCTGTGAGCCGTTTGTGGGCAGGTAAAAGTATCTCTGCTCGTTGGCATCTGTCACAGGAATTTCTGGATGCTGGATGTCACACGTCCACGAGTGTGAGAGGAAAAGTGTGGGCGCGTGTGTGCGTGTTCCTTCCTGACAGTTTTGGTAGAGAAAGAACTCAGAGAATAAACGGGAGCAGGTGAAGGTGTGAACAGAGCCTCAGCAGGTAAAAGATTCCACCTGTTCCACCTGCATCTGTGTGAACACGGACTTTCTGTTCGGTGTTACAAAGATTTAAAAAATTGATGAATTCCAAACCAGAACTTTCTATTACAAGATAAAAATTGTGTGTCATGAATTGAAGTTGCTGAGAGTTTTGTGTTTCCCTAATATTGTTAATTTGATCTTTTTTATGCCAACATATATATTTATTAAAGAAAGCAGATTTAACCCTCGAAACCTGTTGAGTTTGAAAAGTATGTCTTTCTTTTTTTTTTTAAATAACCAAATAAAAACACAATCCATCATAGCAGGAAACTGTGAATACAGGCATTTTCGTTGGAGATTTTAATTTCCTACAGCCTTTGAACGCACCATGTGTGACAAACACTTCTGTGAAAAAATAACCAAAAATATGCTTAAAATTGTGATATTTCTTACATCATCTTCAAAATCACTTTATTCTAAATGTCTTATTTAAAACGTCCTAAAATAAACCGTCTGCACTAACCAGATCCTGTACCAAAAAAAATAACAGTTTCTCCTCAGGGACATTGTGAAGCCATGAATGACTCAGCTGAGACAAATAGTCACGTCACAAAAATACAAAATTAATTATATTGGGGAGGACTTATCTCTGCAGCTGATATCTCAAACACTCGACAATCAAGACTAATAAACATCAATGGAGGAAAAATATGTATTTTTTACTTTATCTGGAGGTGACCTATCCCTTTAAATATCTGTGTCCAGGGAGGAGTGGGACTGGATCCAGACGCTGTCGGCTGCAGGAGAGAAGAGTGAGGAGGCGGAGCCTAGGGCGGAGAGCCACGCCCCTTTACTGTACTACGAGCTGCAGACGTCGATCAAGTCTCTGCTGAAACACCTGAACCTACCTCTGCCCCAGGTACACACACAAACTGTACATTTTAATTTTTTATCTGCCTAAAATGCAAATATAAGACATGCATCACACTGTGGAAGGAAAAATCAGGACTTATATAGAAAGCTATTCCTATATATGTATTATGTATGTATGTTATGTATGTAAATATATTCAAACTTCATTTGTACAGCAACTTTCACACAGGTTAGTGCAGTTCAAAGTGCTTCAGAGATGACTGACCAGTAGATAATGCATAAAATCATTAAAAATGATGAAAATCGAATAAAAATAATAGTAAATGGGGGAAAAATCAACAATCAAACAAAATAATTATAGTAAAACCAAGTGAAATTTAAAAATTAGACAAAAGTCAAAACAAGAATAAATAATAATAATAATAATAATAATAATAATAGTAATAATAATATGCTATAAAATATGAAAAACTAGATAAACTGATAAATAATGAGATAGATAAAATCAAAAAGGTAGGATAAAATGACGTGAAATTACAGATACAATTAAATAAAGTAAAGTTTAATACATTAATTAGATTAAATATATTAGATAAATCAATAAAAATAGTTGAGTAAAGAAACACCTTAGGGCTCGAAGAAGAGTAATTATAGTAAAACCAGGACAAATAAAAACTGGATTACAAAGTAGACAAAAAAACAAATCAAGAATAAAAAATATAATAATAAAAGGAATAAAAGGAAAAAACTGATGAAATCAAAAGGACAGAAAAAAAGATACAGTTAAATAATATAAGGTACAATTTTACGACGTAAATACAATTAGATAAAAAGCAATGGAAAAAATGTCTATAAACGCTTCTTGTTGAAATTCTTGGATGAATAACAAACAGCTGAGCGTGACTCGGTACAACATCACGTTATAGTCAGAAAGTGGTTTGTTTAAAGGCATGTTTATAAGGTGTGTGTGTGTGTGTGTGTGTGTGTGTGTGTGTGTGCAGGCACGTCACTTCCGTCTCTACAGTCAGGAGGTGGTCGAGCTCGGTCACGGCGTCTCCTTCCTGCTGCTGCTGCCGGCGGCCGACGATGTTTGCTCCGCCCCCGGACAGTCCAACCCCTACACCCCGCTGTCAGGGTTCCTCCACCTCCCCCTGCAGATGTTCGAGCTCGGTAACTACACACACACACACACACACACACACACACACACACACACACACACGTCTTTAAATGAGTTCTAGAAGAAGAAGATTACTTTATTAAAAACAACAATGGGGAAATTCAACCTCTGCATTTAACCCATCCTTTTTACACACAAGTGAACACACCATGCAAGGAGCAGTGGGCAGCACATTACTGCGCCCGGGGAGCTGTGCAGGGGGTTAGGTGCCTTGCTCAAGAGCACTTCAGTCAGTTCCAGTTACAAGCCCGATTCCTAACCTCTAGGCCACGGACTAGTTACTTTACAGAAGATGTTTGATGTGCTGATGTTGAATGTTTTCAATAAAGTGAAATTCTCCTCCTTCTTACGTTAAACAAACTCCTTAAAATCAACTATTTACATTTACATTTAGTCATTTAGCAGATGCTTTTATCCAAAGCGACTTACAAGAAGAGTAAAAACAAACAATCAAGGTATAGTGCAATAATAATTAGTGCATCAATAAGTGCTAGCTCCTTTTTATATATTTTATTTGTATTTGTTTCAAATAAAAGTGTTTAATTTTCTGATTCTGATGTGAGGTCCTTAAATGTTTTATTTATTCATTTTTAAAGGCTTAAAGGATTTTAATTTATTAAAAATATTTTTTTTTTTAAAAAGGTTGTCAGGTCTTTAACAAATCATTTTTAGTCCTTTTTTTAAATTTTATTCTTACAGTTTTTTGGATCTTTAACTCAGTTATATATATATTTTTTAAAGATTTTAAGGTTCATAGTTTTTATTTGTTTTTATTTTTTTAAAGGCTGTTATGTTTTTTATTGGTTTATAGATTTTTTAAATAGATTTTTAGGTCCTTAGGTTTTTATTTTTTACTCATTGTTAAAGGTTTTTAGGTCTTAACTGTATTTTTTTGAGATGTTTTTTTTTATCCTAGTTTTTTGTCTGCTTGCTTGTTTGGTTTTAACCCACAACAGCAGTTTTTCTGACCTTTTAAAGATGCATGCTTCAGCTTTCACCATCTCCAGCTGTATAATGCACCGTACACATGAATGCAGTCGTGCTGCAGCTTCATGCAGGACATCTGCACTGACTGAGTGTGTGGAGGTGGACAGACTGAGCTGTGTTACACACACACACACACACACACACACACACACACACACACACCTCCGTCTGCAGGGAGAAGCACTAAATCAGTCTGCAGGCTCCAGCAGGACGGCCTCTCTGCTGACCCCCACACACACACATAAACACACACACAAGAATGTGTCAATAACACCCATACACACTGCACAATACTCTCTCTTTGTACACACACTGACCTCGTCAGCTGCTGCAGGGAGCTGAAGAAACATTTTCATATGAATCTCTGAACATCTGACCAGACTTCTGCCACTTTTTAGCAAACTGCACCAAAAAAGACCTACAATTTCACAGATTGTTGTCAAGATTTTATTTATTTATGATCCAGACCTGTCACTGGTTATTGTCCAGATTTTCATTGATTATTGTCCAAATTGTGAGTGATTATTTTCCAGATTTTCACTAACTGTGGTCCAGATTTTCAACAATTACCATCCAGATTTTCACAGATTATCTTCCAGATTTTCACTGATTATTAACCAGATTTTCACTGATTATTAACCAGATTTTCTCTGAT
Source organism: Centropristis striata (assembly GCF_030273125.1). Classification (NCBI taxonomy): domain Eukaryota; kingdom Metazoa; phylum Chordata; class Actinopteri; order Perciformes; family Serranidae; genus Centropristis; species Centropristis striata. Next base: position 26,495,549 of record NC_081537.1, on the reverse strand, counting down.
TATTAACCAGATTTTCTCTGATTATTAACCAGATTTTCACTGATTATTAACCAGATTTTCACTGATTATTAACCAGATTTTCACTGATTATTAACCAGATTTTCACTGATTATTATTCAGATTTTCACTCATTATTAACCAGATTTTTACTGATAATTAACCAGATTTTCACTCATTATTAACCAGATTTTCTCTGATTATTAACCAGATTTTCACTGATTATTAACCAGATTTTCACTGATTATTATTCAGATTTTCACTGATTATTAACCAGATTTTCTCTGATTATTAACCAGATTTTCACTCATTATTAACCAGATTTTCACTCATTATTAACCAGATTTTCACTCATTATTAACCAGATTTTCACTGATTATTATTCAGATTTTCACTCATTATTAACCAGATTTTTACTGATAATTAACCAGATTTTCTCTGATTATTAACCAGATTTTCTCTGATTATTAACCAGATTTTCACTGATTATTAACCAGATTTTCACTGATTATTAACCAGATCTTCTCTGATTATCGTCCAGACTTTCTGTCCCCTCACATCCAGTATAAAATGTTGAACTTCATGCTTTTATTTCGATTGGATTTATTTGGGTTTTTATGTATTTGGGGTTTTTTTTATTTTAGCCTTGTTTTAATTTGAATTGGGCACAGAGTGACTAGTGATTTATTGTTTGTTTGCAGCTTTTGTTTTTTTGTCTTCAGAACAATCAGAAGATAAACCGTCACTAGACATATTAACACATTTATCTCTTCTTTCTTTCTTTAGTCCACTTCTGCACCTACAAAGAGAAGTTCATCAGTCTGTACTGCCGCCTCTCCTCCGTCCTCGACCTGGACGCTCTCATTACCCAGCAGGCACTGCGGGAGGCCATCACTGACGGCGAGGTGGCCTCAGCCAAACAGAGACACCAGCTCATACTGGACTACATCCAGGTGAGACACAAACACACCGCTGGATCCTCTCTAGAGCTTCTGTCACACATTTCAGCCGGATTAAGATTTTCAATAATGTCCTCATCATCTACTAGAAAACTGTTTGATCTCCAGCCTCTGTACAGCTTTAAACAGAAGATAAAATAACTTTTGGAAGATAATCTTCCATAATTTGCTGTAGCCACATGAGTGTTTGCACGCTGAAGAAAACTCTTTCAGATAAATCTCTTCATATGATCTAGTTTTCAGTCACTTTTTTTTTTACCAAATTTCACTATAAACACAGAGATTTTTACTGATTTTAATCAAACTTTTTACTGATTATCATCAAGGTTTTCACAGATTTTTAATCCAGATTTTTGCTGATTTTCCATCCAGATTTTATCAGTTTTTTCAAGGATTTTAATACAGATTTTCACTAATTATCATCCATATTTTCACTGATTATTGTCAGGGTGAAAGCTTTCATTCAGTGTCCAGTAGAAAACTATTTGATCAAACCATAATTTTCTGCAGCCAAATTACTTTGTGTGAAGTTAAAGAGAACAAGCTTCATATTTTAATCAAACAGACCCTCGCCTCTTCACCTCCAGTTTAGAAAATAATCGACTACTTTGCAAAACCTTGCGACCACTACATATTTGGGACACAAGCAGGACTTGAGACTGTTTGTCTGGTTTCTGTTTCTCTGCGTTTGTGCTTCACCATCAGCTGCAGAATGTTTGGAGAAAATGGAAAAAGTTTGGTAACTTGTTCATGAAAACATGTCACGCTCACTTGATGATGTAACAGTGGTGGGAAACACATCTGCAGCTGATCTGAGACCAGTTTGATTCAGTCTGTCTGCTCTGTGTGGTTTCAGCTCCCGTTCACATCTTGACCTCCAGTCAGACTTTAATAAATCTCATCTTTTAATACGATTTTGTTTCATATCCAAGAAAAATAGCGCTAAGACAAACGAGCGTCTGATCCAATTGGAGTCGTTTATTGATGCAGTAAAGTGTGACCGCTGCTCCGTCACACGTCCACGGGTGTGAGAGGAAATCTGTCTGTGAAGAGCTCCCGCCGACCACCAAACCACAAGGGTGCTCTCCTGTGTGTGTGTGTGTGTGTGTGTGTCTGTGTCTGTGTGTCTGTGTGTGTATGTGTGTGTTAACATCTGTCTCGCTCTCTGTCTGCGATTTTAGAGCTTGGAAAAAAGTGGCCCCCCGACCACAAACTGCTCCGAGAGAGAAGGGAAAAAATAATACCAATCAGAGTGTGTGTGTGTGTGTGTGTGTGTGTGTGTGTGTGTGTGTGTGTGTGTCTGTGTCTGTGTGTGTGTCTGTGTCTGGTGTCTGTGTGTGCGTTAAAGGGCCACGTCTGTCTGTCAGTGTTTGGATTTCTATACTTGTGAGGACCGGTGGTACATTTACTTTTCTTTTTACTTGAGTACTCCCATTTTATGTAACTCTATACTTCTACTCCACTACAATTAAGAAGTAAATATTGTACTTTTTACTCCACTGCATTTAGCTGACAGCTTTAGTTACTTTTCAGGTCGAGGCTTAACATAAAAAACATGATTAATTTACAATTATGATTATAAATTAAACTGTATATAAAGTAGTTAAAATACATAAATGCATTAATAATAATAATCCAATAATATATTTGGAATAAATAAAACGAAAATGATACTATAAGTACATTTCGATGCATACACTTCACAGTGTGGTGTTAGTACTTTTACTGCAGTAAAGGATTTGAATACTTCTTCCACCACTGGTGAGAACCGTCATTGTCTTAATGCAAATATTTTAGCTGCTTCAAAACCTAAAAGGAACCTTAAAAGCACATTTTTACCCACGATTTTGTTATTCCACATGAATGTCCTTGCTCTCCAAAACTCCCTCACTCTCAACACTCTGCTTTTCAGACTTCACTTTTCACTCCAAACAAAATGTTCCAACTTTATAAAGACATCAAACACTCAACACTCAAATGTCCTCTCTTTTCAAACTCCTCACTTAAAGTTTCAATAAGGAGGTTTTTTTGGGTTTTAAAACAGATTATTTTTTATTACTGAAGCCTCTTTATGACCTTCAGAAGCAAACAAGAATATTTGCAACAGTAGATCAAAAGTAAAGTCACATAGAAGTGGTGTACATCATCTGATTAGAAAATGACCTAATGAAGTCATTAATTAAATGGTTTAAGTGTTTAAGGCTTTAGAACATTATATTATGAGTATATGAAGTCTCATGCTCAATTATGTCTCTTGATAACATTTGTTACACACATATAGGGCCAAATTTTGCCTTTTTTGTTGAGAATTTAACAACTTTGGGGGGAAAACCCTCCAGAATCCCACATTAAGACCCCAACATCTTGACGAACACCAGAGAAAAAGCCATGCTGGGAATTGGTTTCAAAGACTTTTGACATTTTGTAGTTTTCTGTATTTTTCGGCAATTGTAGGTCTAGGTCTCTAGTTTTTGGTTGTAAAGTTTCATGAGGTCACAGCAGCTCATTTTATACACTGAGCTCAAGTTTCACTGACTAACATCATCACACGTGAATAACATTGGGCTCATTGAGTCTCAGCTTCCCAGTCATACCCAATTTATGCAAATCACAGACTGTTTAGGGACCCCAATATGCAGAAATATTCACATGCAATAGGACAATATAACACATATTACTGCAGGAGGAAAAAATGCATGTGGAAAAACTGCATGAAGTGTAACGAGGAGGCTTGTGGGTACTCATAGAACGAATTTCATTCAGATATCTGGAGGTCAGAGGTCAGAGGACCGCTTTGAAATTTAGCTGAATTTAGCGGCTATTTCACCTCCTTCCTGACAAAATATCATATCAGAAAAAGCATGTTTAAAATTACTCTTATTGTTTTAGATGTTCTCATTCTCAAAGACTCAAACTGGTCCTCACAACGATAGAAGTACAACAACGCACACACACGCAGTGTCTCAGCATGTCAGATCTGGGAGGTCCTGACTCTGTGTGTGTGTGTGTGTGTGTCTGTCTGTCTGTGTGTGTCTGTGTGTGTGTGTGATGACACAAGATGACGTGATGCCGTCCTCTATCCTCTAATTGGACAGTTTGTTTGGACTCACCACATGTTGATGGAGGGAAGCTTCAGACGGCGGTCTGTAGAAACGTCTGCACACGTGTGGCTTCTTCTTCTTCTATTTCACTGCTAAAAACATCAGAGGAAGAAAAGCTGCTTCACTAGCAGTCAAAGATTTTTAATCACTAAAAGAAATTGCAAAAGAGCTGTTTTTGTGTCACGTAACCAGATTTCTACTTCGACATGTCGTTGTATTCAGTCCATCAGTCATCATTGTTTGTTGCTTCTTTTATATAATTAGTGCAGTTTAAAGTGTTTTACAGGGAAAAAAAACATTAAAAAATCCATTAAAACCAGCAGAAATGAGAAACTAACTGAAATGATTAAAATCAGGGATAAACTGATATTAATATTTAACACTTTTTAAATAAAAATGTTAAATATTTAAAGACGATATTGAAAAGTTCTCTTTTATAAAAAATAATTGATGAAATACAATGTGTTTCTCACACTTTCAGTGTTTTAAACACAGGATTTATATGTATTGATAAACGTCAGATACTTTCTGAATAAGACCTAATGTTCGGGAAGAGACTTGACTGTCTTCGTCTCCACTCTGGCGTCACGTAGAGTGAACACTGTCGGGAACTGATGCAGTATCCACAGCACACACACACGCACACACACACACACACAGTGAGGGAGGTTTGTGGGTCGTGACGATGAGCAGAGCGAGCTGCTGGAGCTGCACTTCGTCCTTGGAAACGTCTCGCTGTCCGTCTGTGTCTCACGTTGTCTTAAATCATGAAGCTGTGAAGCTGCTGTCGGTCTGATCAGCTGCAGATGGAAAGTTCCTTATATCACACACACACACACACACACACACACACACACAGCTTTCCTCTGGAGGTGAAAGGAAACCTCCTCAGAGTCTCATTCCTCCACCGTCTGTCAATCTGAAAGGAAAACTCACTTTTTCTGACTCATTGTTTGTTTAGTTGTTGTTGTTGTTGGGTCTTATTATCGGAATATGTCTTCTATGTTTAAAGGTTCAATATGTGTCCAAAAGAGAATTTTCTCCAGGAAGCTATTTCAAAATCAGCTGAATATTTGTGTATATGGAAGGTATTTAAATCTGTTTTTTGCATTAATTTCAAAGCACATACACAGGTATAATAACAATAACAGCAAAGTTGAACGAATGAAATGAAATAATATATTATTATCTTCACAAGTATGTGAACAATATATGTGAATATATAAAAAAACCTTTGTCATTGCCCGACCAATACCAGAAGCCCGATTTATTCTGCTTCCTGTCACCACTGTCGTTTTTACAAAATTCATAAATTCACATAAATATATATTTAAGTCTAGTCTTCACGGTTTTGTTGATGGGTGATGAAATAACCTCCATATGTTCGACATTCTTTACCAAAATCGGAGAAAAAAAGTGTTTTTAATTTAATGAGGAAAATGTATTCTTTATTTTATTTGCTCTAAATCTTTGGACATTCTCCACACAAAAAAAGGTTTCCAGGTTCTATCTGGAGTTCTTTCATTAGCTCGATATTTTGTCTTTACAAAAACAAGAACATCTATTTAATATAACTATTGAAACCAACGATAACGTTTAAACCCCAGAGACTGCCATAAATAGTTTTTCGACAGGAAGTAAAACAAATCGGTTTTCCGGTAAAGATCGGGCAGTGACAATCCTCGTAAAATTCACCATAGCGACGGCAGCTGATGCTCATGGGTATTGTAGTATGTAGAGCCATCAGACAGAAAACATAAACGTAAAGTATGGTTATCATGTTTCGGTTGGCGAATATCAAAAAGATTGTTAAAAGAAAATTTAAGAAAATAAATGTAGTCTCACGTAAAGACCAACAAGTCCCCAGGAAAAACATTCTGTTGGTTTGAGACTGAAAAATAAAGAAAATATTATACTTTAAGTTAATTTACTTTTGGTGAAATTCCAGTTAATGATGTTAATGTGTTGATTTGTTTGTTGTTGTTGGTAAACAAAGTAAGCAGGGACGTGCAGCCTCTCTGTGGGACGAGCAGGAATCTCCTCTCCTCTCTCTCCACCGCCGGAGCCTCGGCATTCTTTCCAGCCGAGTCATCGTTCTGTGTGTGTGTGTGTGTGTGTGTGAGTGTGAGGGAGAGAGAGAGTATGGCTCTCCTGCTTTCTGTCAGACAGTCAGCTAATTGCTGCTTAACTTTGTGTCAAGCTTCATTCGCTTCAAAAGTGAACACACACACAATTTCACTCAGGATACTTTTTACTTTCACTTATAAATCAGAAGTTACACTTAAGGTGTTTGCACCTTCTTTAAAGGTTCAGTATATAACTTTTATTAAAAAAAAGAATAATGTTTTGTTGCATTAATCCACCACATCTGAATAAAAACAACTAATCAGAGCTGGGGAGTCTCTAACACAGTGTCAATCACTGCTATAAATACAGCATTGATTCAGTGTTGGAGATGGGGCTCTGTTCATTCCTATGAATCAGCGGTGCATGAAGCCTAAAAAAGTTCTTCTTCCATGTTTTTTTTTTTACCTTCTAGACTTTTCAAATGGTATCAGACGGAATTAAAATATTATGACGTGAGGCAAATATTGTATATATAGAGTGACCTAAATAAAATAAAAAGAATAAAAAGTTTTAGCTCTATTTTTGACTCCACTGAACAATATATCATCTGCATAGAAACGGACTGATTGACATTGACTAATATTGTCATATATTGTTATAATTTAAGGAAAATTTCACCAAAAAGAAGATTGAATCAATTATACAAGTAACACAAACTTATGCTTGAGTCTCATTTTGGAAAACTTGAGGTGTTTATCTTTGTTTTCTGAAAATAAACATTGCATATATTGAGATACATGAATAAAATAAAATAAAACATTTCAGCTCACTGACTCTGCACATAGAACAAGATGTCATCTGCATAGAAATGGACTGATGCGTGACGTATAGTTTAAGGAAAAATGAACTAAGTCACTTTATGGAAAACTGGAGATGTTTCTTTGTTTTGTTTGGGTGGGAAGTCTATATTGTATACATTAAGAAACCTTTAATTAAATTAAAGGAATAAAATGTTTCAGCTCTACTGTAAACAGATCTGACTCAGCACATAGAACAAGATATCATCTGCATAGAAACGGACTGATGTGTGAGTTATAATTTAAAAGTTCAACATAAGTGAAGACAGAATCAATATACAAGTAAAAAAGAACCTATGCTCTAGTCACATTTTGTAAAACTGGAGATGTTGACGTTTGTTTTGTCCCCTGACAGCAACTGGACGAGATGCGTCGCGACCTCCGCTGGATCACTGACGCCCTGCAGTACGCTCGCTACAAGCAGCCTCGTGGCGGCGTCCCGATCACCTGCCTGGTGGACGCCAGCGCTCCGGAGAGTGACTCCAGCCAGCCGAAGACCGACTCCACCTCCTCCAACATGGACTACCTGCCCACGCCCTCGCCCTCGCCTGAACTGCGCAGGAGGAAAGCCATCAGCGGTGAGTTGTCGCTCAGGAGAAACTGTTTATATTTCAGTTAAAAACATGCTTATCAAACTCTTTCTGCCGTCAGACTCGCTGCTCGGCTCAGATGAAGACGGCTCCTCTGAGGTTTTCCTGCCGACGGACAGCGACTACGACTCCAGCGACGCCCTGAGCCCCCGCGACCTGGACCTGCTCTATTCTCCAGCCCAGGATCTGTCCCAGCAGGCCGTGCACTCGCTGGGCGGCAGCGCCCCAGACGTGCTGCAGATCCACGAGCTCAGGTGGGTAGTTTGTCTCTTAATGCATCAAAAAAATCATTCTCAGGGATAAACATAGCCACTTTAGCTGCTGTTAATTTAAAACAAATTTAAAATGTCATGATTTGTTCATACCTGTGAATGTCCAAACTTCCTGGAGTACAACATTTTCTCCAGGTTTTTTCATTATTTATTTATTTTGTTGTAACTCTATTGAGAAAAGAAGCTGAAATTATTATTTTGTGAAGACACTTGTAGGATCTGAACACTAGTTGTTAAAATTATAAAAAAATATCTTGACATTTGATGTCTATATCCTGAAAAACTCAAAGGTCAAAGTAAGATTTTATTTTAGTTTTAAAAAGATTTTAATATTAACCCTGTTATGTTCATTTCTCAGGAACAGCAATAATGTTCATGGGTCGATTTGACCCAGGGCATGTTTAATTATCCAAAAGTGTCCCAATAAAAATCCCAATAAACATTGTTTATGTTTCATTAATAACTCCATTACTAACCATTTCAATCAATATTTAGTGCAATGGTGTTCTTTACCTCTCACAGATCATGGTTCAATGAGGATAATTGACTAATTTTTTAAAACAAAAAATGCATGTTAAAACTTTTTTTATGTACATTGGAAAGACCTGCATATAAAATACAATGGTTTTACATGACATTGATTTTTTCTTTTAAATTATTATTTATGAAAAATACTTTTAACTCATTTTTTTTTTTTATATTTTTACTGGAATGGGTCAACATTTTAGGAGGGTTAAAGAAAAGGCAAAAACTTTAGGATGCAAGAAAAACTTTACTTTTGCTTTAGAAAAAAATCAGCAAAAGTAATAAATAATAGAAAATAAACTCACCAAAGTCAGAGACAAAAACTGCTCCTGATAATGGAACATAACTTCTTTCTCTGTCTCCATGTTTTAAATCTGATGACTCTTGTTCGTCTCCACCTCTCAGGTACAGCGTCTGTCCCCCCTCAGACCTCCCCGTCTCCCCCGTGGTGAAATCAAAAGACGCTCCTCTCTACTCGCCCCTCCTCCCCCACTCCCCCTCCCTGTACAAAGACTTCCCCCTCTGTCCTTCCGTTGCTCCTCGCTCTCCGTCCCTGTCCAGGACCCTCCCCACGTCGCCGTCCTTCCCCCTGTCCCCCAGACTCATCAAGGACCTGCCCCTGCCCCTGCCCATGTCCCTGTCCCCGGGTCTGTCCGACACCACCAAGACCCTGGAGGGGCTCTCGCTCCACCAGGAGGGCGTGATCACCCCGCTGAGGGCCCTCGCCAACCCCCCCGCCAAACGCAAGCTGCTGTCCAGGAGCCACCGGGGACAGTACTTCAGCGGACCCCAGCGCTGGCTCCGGGGCCACAGCGGGGAGAGCCACACGGGGTCTTTATCTGAAGGCATCTACACCAAGCAGCTGGACCCGGAGCTGCCTCCGCCTGTGGACGCCACCTACGTGAGCCACGCCTCCTGCGTCCTGGAGAGCCGGAAGGGCCGCCACCGGGAGCCGCGGCCCCACGTCCGCAGGATCTTCGTGGAGCCGTGCAAGGAGCTGTCGCCGGACCATGAGAGGCGGGGCTGGGAGGAAGAGGAGGAAGGGGAGGGGACGGAGGAGCCGAAGGCTGCGGGCGTGTCGGTGGTCGTGGCGCAGGTGGAGTCCGGAGGGGAGGAGACGGAGGGAGGCACCACGCAGGACGTAGACTCGGACGACCAAACCAACACCCAGGTGTCAGAGATCCTCAGCAGCACGCTGTAGAGCCGCCACAGGCTGCAGGTCGGTTCACACCACACAGCCAAATGTTTACAGATTCACTAAACAGCCCTGCTCAGGAAACAGACACGCGTAAAAGTTCATTTAAAATTATATTCTCTTCTCTTTACGTTAAGGAAGGAAGGAGTTTTCTCTGTGGTGATAAATTAATGCAGCGTTGTGTGAACTCGTCTGTCGAGGGACTAAATGTAGCAGATGTTCATTTATATGTAAAAGTCCCTCAGTTCAGCTTCAATTTACAAAAATAACAATCCACATGAAATTAAAAACACATTTTCCAGTTTTTTTTCCCCCTGTATCCGTCTGTTCATGTTTCTCATGATATACGCCAAATACAGTCATGGAAAAAATTATTAGACCACCCTTGTTTTCTCTAATATCTTGTTCATTTTAATGCCTGGTACAACTAAAGGTACATTTATTTGGACAAATATAATGATAACAACAAAAATAGCTCATAATAGTTTAATTTAAGAGCTGATATCTAGCTATTTTCCATGGTTTTCTGGATAATAACCAAAATCATTATCAAGAAAACCATGGAAAATGTCTAGATATCAGCTCTTAAATGAAACTCTTATGAGCTATTTGTGTTCTTATCATTATATTTGTCCAAACAAATATACCTTTAGTTGTACCAGGCATTAAAATGTGCTGTAACAGTTTCAGCTTTTTCAAAAGTCGACAAAGTTTCCCTTTAACCTCTCACTCTGAACAGGTGAGGGAGCCATTACAGTCCTCTGAAGCTTTGTATCTTACTCAACTCTGCTCACTTTTCCAATCAAACGTGGTTTGGATTTAAATCCCTCTGTCACAGGAGAAAATTATAGAGCACCTGAGGACACTCTGACGTCTGTTTCAAGGGGGTTTTAAAGTCTAAACTGAAATTTTCAATACAGGATTTCGAGAAATTGGAATCAACAAATTGCTTTGATAAAATGCTTCCAAACACAAACTCACAAAAGGAATCTCTTAAAACTTGGAACTCAAAATTCTTCTTCTTCTGTAAAAAGTGATGAGTCAGAACAAAGTCTTGTTTTGTTCACTGCGGAGTACAGAAGCCCCACGGTCACTTTATTTCCACAGATTTCTCAGGATGGCAACTTAATTATGTCGTCATCACCATCAAACAAAAGGTTGTTTTTATTACTTGACAGTGACGTCTTGGTAAGGTTAGCAGAAAGATTTTCGAAATAAGGTGTTAAAGTACATACAAAATAAATATATGGATATATGACTAAATGGAACTGCATATGTTACCTGTGTCCCTTATAAATTAAAAACAAAATAGTAAAACATTTGAGGAGGAAATGTCTTTATTCCCTCTCAATGGCACACAAACACAAAATGAAACATTTTAGTCAGGTGCAAATATGGTTTAAGCCTAAAAAAAATCTAACAAAAGGTTTCTCAGTGGTTTACAGTAGTGTCAGATGTACTTACAAACATACTAAAAGTTTACCAATTTTTGACTCCAAGAAAGACCCCATTTTCAAAATCGCCAGGTCTTTAAAATGACCATTAGTCCTTTTAGTCAGGCGGCTGAGCTAAATAACGGACAAAAGCTCCACATTTTTCCACATGCTCTCTATCACCATAAGTTTAAATTTTTGATGGGAGCCACTTCATCAAGTTTGTGGATTGGAGATGGCAGCCATATAAAATCTATGAGAACCAATATATCTTCCAAGCCACTTAGAAGGTCAATCTTGGTGTCAAAATCTACATTTTCTGGATCAAGAAATCATTTAAAGCTATTGAGAATATCACTAGATGATTATTTGATCCAATAGATTCATTTTAGTTCATTTTGGCCATATATTTACATCATTTCCAACTCATTAATATAGGTCATATATGGTACATATATTCTGAAAAATGAATGAATGAATGAATAACATGCATAGATTGCATGAGCACCTTGCACCACAGACACTTTACAGTGCCCCTTCAGTAATTGCAGATTTCTCCTTTCTCATATGGCTTTGCCTAGTGTTGGTGGTTTCCTGCCCATCTTGGACGCCATCTTGAAAATGACTCCTTTCTAGTGGTCAGATTTTGGTAAACTTTTTTAAGGACATCTAATACTACAAAAAAACTGCTGAGAAACCTTTTGTAACACATAATCACTCTGAAATGAATTCAGACTTGAAAACAAATGTAGTTGTTGGGATTTTACTTTCAAAAATATTTTAATTGATACAATATAAATGCTTGATCTTTAGAATGAGTGATACTTTTAAAATGTTTTATATTTCTTGTGAATAGAACCCACTTGATCTTATTTCCACATATGTACTTTGTTCACAATTTGTTTCGCGTTTGAAAACGTTAATGTCAGCTGATTCAACCGAAACATTATGAGTGATAAGGGGAAACAACCTCTTGTTTTCACGTGATAACGTGTTAATTAACTGGTATTCTCAAGATAGCAGGGGAAATTAAAGTGTTTGGGGCTTCCACTGTGTATTTCAGTGACTCCTGTTACATTTCATCAGTTACGTGTCTTAAAAATGATGAGATCATCCAGTCTTAAAGGTATATACACGCAAACACTGCATCCAGTCTTGTGAACGTCACTTTATATCACCACTCTCTCTCCCCCTCCTCTCTGTTTGTGTCTCTGTCTCTCGCCCACAGTGCTGATTGGTCGGACCCGTTCCTGACGACCCGCCCGCCATTAGACCTCCGCAGATTGTAAACTAAACTGAAAAAAAGTTGCTGGTTCAACTCCGCCAAGCCTCAGAACCCATGGCATCGACTGTTACACCTGAAAATAATCAATGCAACGACAAACCAAGCACTGCTCCTTCTTCTCCTTCTCTTCTTCTCCTTCTTCTTCTTCTCCTACGACCAGGAACTTTGCACACTTTGACTCCAACCAAAACAAAACAAAAGTTGGTTCAACTGATTGTTTCGTAAAAATTCTCTCAAACTGTCGATTATTTCAGAGCATGGATTCTCCTCTACTTGAAGTGAATGTACAGTTTGGTCTGTATGTGTTTGTTTCTTTGAGCTGCTCCCGTCCGGTTTTAATGTGGTCCATTTAAAGAAATTATAAATATATATATGAATATATGCCTCAGCCACTACACACAGACCACTAGAAGAAGTATTTTTGTAGTCGACGATGAGGATGATGAAAGATATTTTCCCTAAAGCTGTATTTTGTCGGCATGAAGTAGTTTGTAGTTAGTTTTGGACTGAAGCTTTGTGTCCGGTTTGTGCCTCCTCCTGGTTCAGCATGACCCCGTCAGGGCTCAGGGGGGTCTGAGGTCTGATGCTGTTTGTGTCGTTGCTTTCACTTCCTGTCGTGTTTCCTTTTCGAGGCTGCTGTCGTGTTTTTATGTTGCACCGAGAAAAACTGCAACTTTTGTGTTTTTAGAGAAAACTTTTCGGACGTGTGCAAGGCCTTTTAAAAGTGCGTTTTTAAATGTTTGCACATTATGGAATAAAGCTAATTGAATATATTTGATGCAGATTGGGCATTAACTGTGGCAGCTTCTATCTTTAAAGACCGACAGAGTGTTGATGATAAAGTAAAGTATTAATCTGCAGGTTGTGTTTGAATGAGTAGCACAGATACTGCAGTACTTATACTCACACTAGAACATCTGTACTGCAGTAATCTGCCGTTACAAGAGTTAAAGAATATATTAGTATTAAAATATTTGCTATATGATTAGCCTAGCTTAGCATAAAGAGTGAAAACGGGGAAACAGCTCTATGGAAAAGTTTCAAAATACCACGTATATCTAATTTCCTCTTCTTTACCGTTCTGTCAGACAGCTCGTTCTGTTAGCTACGCTCTCTTCAGAGCCAACACACTCCATTGACAAAAACAGTGATTTTAATACTGAAAATACAGATTTTTTTTGATTTTTTTTATCAAAATTACTCCCATAAAAGAAATATTCAAGCATAATTAAAAAATAACCATTTTGAAAACTTACTCAAGTAAAAATACAAAAGTGCTGAGTAATGTTGTTTACTGTGAGTCATTTTCAACCCAGTCTCACAAATCTGCGTACAAATAACACTGCAGCTTTGCTCCTAAGAATAGATTGACAAATCTATCAAAAAATTACTAACAGATTGTTTCTAAAAACAGCGACCCTGCCAGTTGTTGGGCGGACCGTGGCTTGGGGCCGGTTCGAATCCCAGAACTGACAGGTCAAGGACTGAAGTGCCCTGCGACTGTGGCTCAGCTAGTAGAGTGGTCACCCATTGATCAGAAGGTTGGTGGTTCGATCCCTGACCATGGCATCCTACATGTTGAAGTTGGGCAAGATACTGAACCCCAAATGGATCCCCATGCTGCGTTCATCGGTGTATGAATGAGTGTGTTAACTGAAGTGTAAAGCGATTTGGATAGAAGCGCTATATAAGTACAGTCCATTTATTATTTGCCCCCCCACAAAGCTCCCCAGGCACAGTAATGTGTTGCCCATTTGAAGGGTGTGTTCACTTGTGTGTTAAAAGGATGGGTTAAATGCAGAGGTTGATTGGGATTAATACAGTAATTAATCTTGTAGGAGATCGACACGTCATTATACATAAATGTTACAACGCTGCTGTTAAAAAAGGCTGCAGTTTCGTTGACTTTAGGCAACAAAACCACTGATCTAGGTTTCCTGCAAAAAAAAACCTTGTTAGGTTTTATAAAAATGTGAAGTGAAGTAGTTAAGAGGAAGACGTGACTACTGGAAGCGACATACAGGTGCATCTCAATAAATTAGAGTATCATAGAAAAGTTTATTTATGTCAGTGATTCAATTCAAAAAGGTGAAATAACACATTATATAGATCCATTACACACAGAATGAAACATTCAGTGTCTTCGTTTATTTAGTTTCTTCTAATTATAATGATTATGGCTTACATTTAATGAAGACCTAAAATTCGGTATCTCAAAAAAATTGAATATTACAAAAGACCAATTTTAAAAAGTATGTTTAATATGAAAAGTCTGTCCATCTATATGACTCAATACTTGGTTGGGGCTGTTTGACTGGAACTACTGGAAATTGACTTTTCCATCATATTCTAATGTATTGAGATGCACCTGTAGTTAACGTAAAAACGTGATGCACAGAAGTTAAGTGATGATTGAATCACATTGTTTATTACTGTTTTCACACGGGACATGAAGGCCATCGTCCTGGTGAAAGTCCTGGATTTGTTTGACCCATCCACCTCCCACCGACTCGCCATCATTCATAATTACTCCTAACATAAACATGGTGAAGGATTGCCGTATTGAAGGTGCTAAAGTCACGTTATTTGTACACAGATTCCAAAAAATGGGTTATTTAATACAAGTTCAAGTCAAGTTTCAAGTCTTTGATTAAGAGTCTGAACCAAGTTACTTTTTTTGGAAGAATAAGCTGTTAATCAGCTGGTCATCAGGTCATAAATACAGAGCTATTTGTGAATGCACTTTTTTTAATGTATGTTCATTCTAATTTAACTATTTCTGTTTAATACAAATATTTAACATTTTTGAGCCACATCAAAGGATCAGTATGTTTCCTCAGACTTCATGCTAAGCTAAGCTAACTCTAGTACTCTAGTACTAACTCTGTACTGAACACACAGATGTGATATTGATGTCTACCGTCACGTCTCACAATCAGAAACAAAGAGAATATCTTTTATTTCACAACTGTTCGTGAAACTTTATTTCAAGTTTTAAAAAATAAACCAAACTCTCTCGTTTGAATTCGATTATTGAGAAATCGATCGTTGAGAAAAGTTGTTCAGCTGTAAAGTGTTTTGGAGTCTGTTCGTCCATCATCAGGACGAGTCTGTTTATTTACCCAGAGGCTTTTATTCTGAAATGTTTCCACTCACACACGACTCAGAAACTGTTTGTTACCTTGTGAGGGCTCCAATCTTCAGCCTGTAATGTGACGTTTCATGTTTCACCTCCAGGATTTTTGTTACCAAACTTCTTTCTGTATATTTTTGAATCTTAATGAATCCAGTTTGACTTCTGACTTTTATTTATTTGCAGCAAAAGGAGGATACGTTGTTTTGTTTTTTTATGGACTGTGTTAAAAAAAAAAGTCTCATGCATTTTGACATTTTGCAACCTGAACTCACATGAATGGATGTATTTTAACAACTGAAATAAACTTCTCATGTTGGATGTTGTGCACTTAAACAGGAGATTTTGTCTTCTATCAGATGGTGAAGAAACTGAGGTTTTAGGTTATAAAATCACTGTTCCTCACTTTTTATAGAAGAAAAGAAGAAGAACATGAACACAACTGCTTCATCGCCTATAAAACAACTTTGTAAAAACTGTCTCTCTATAGCTCAGAGTGAACCAGAACAAAAACAAGACTCAGTTTTCATCACTTCTTTCTCCTCGCTACCGCCGCAGCCGCCGTATCTGAGGCATTCTGGTTATGTGAGTCTGCCAATCAGAGGTAACGTGACCCGAGAGCTGCAGCTGTACTGACTTATCATTGTTGTCTGTTTAAAATGTTTCTCTCTGTTCCTTTAAAAAGCTAAAACACCTGAGACCGTCATCCAATCAGCAGCCGTCTGGTGACCAGTTGCCATGACAACAAGAAAGATAAGTGAACCCTCTTTGAGGCTTCTGTTTTTCAGCTCACTGAAATATGATTTAAAAAAACAATAGAGGAAAGACAAATAATCAGAACCACACAAACGGATAATTGATAACCATAAATAATCAACTTTATTCATGTAGAACTTAACAAGGATACAAAAAAACACAACAGAAAGACATAAAAACATTTTTTTAAAACGAATTACCTGAAATATAATATTTTTTACTCGGCAGGCTTTTCCTTAAAGAGTTCGTGTTTTTACTATCCAGTCAAACAAAATTGTTAAAATGTTTATGTGAATCCAAAACTTCTTTAAAAGCTTTGAAAGATTTTTTACTTCAAATCATATTTTTAGTGGCTGAAAAATGTACACACTTTAAAAATAAAATGTACACACTTTTATATAATAATAATAATAATAATTGCATTTGATTTTTTTTAAACATGTTTTAACGCAAGGAAAAAATTATCAATTTTTGTCGACCAAAATTCACCAAAACCAAAACTTTTGTTTGAAAATCCAGAAGTTTCCTTAATATTTAATTATTTAATTATAATATTTAATGATCAAATATTTAAAAGGCAAATAAAACTTTTAGATTTGCAATAAAAGTATTTCATCACAATAAAACAATGACATTAAAAGTCAAATTCATTCTGCTCGCAAAAAAATAATAATGTATTGCCGTGTGATACCGGCTTCGTGCATAATAAATAAAACAAAAAAAAACAAATAACCAATTTATCTCAGTTGCTTTTACTTTTTTCTTATTTTTGCTGCAGATAAAAACGTGTCACTGCAGCAGGTTTTTCTCTTAATGTGAAACATTAAAATCATAAAATCCAGAAGTTTGAAAGCAAATAAAACTAGTGTTAAAAGTTTTACTGAAGACACAGAAATATATTTTTCCGTCGCTTATTATTCTCAGTTGCCTTTACTTTAATATTTCTACTGTAGTTAAGATAGTATCACTGCAACAGGTTTTTCACAATAAGAGCCTGTCATGTCTTTGATAAAAGGCTTCTGGGAGGCTTTTAATATGAAACATAAAACCAGTGGCGGTTCTAGACCAATTTTACTGTGGGGGCCAAGCAGGGGCCAGTGTTTAATCAGAGGGGCACATTAAAAAACTGCAAAGATGATATTTAAGCATCCAAGTCCTTGATTTTAGGTTATTTAAAAATCTAATTTAAATATATTTGGAAGACACAAATACATTGATTGAAACAAAGAGACTTACCAACAATAACAACTGTTTTTGTTCGACAATGACATTTCTCATTTTTGTGCACAATTGATTTTTTTCATTTTGAAAGTGCAGTACAGTCAGAATTATCTTTTTTATATATATATACACAAGCTTTTATTGCACAATTCAACTATTGTACAATGTACACAATCTGGGTTCCTTTAGTGTACAATGAGATATTGTTTGAACAAAAAATAGGTAAGAATTGTTCCGTCATTCATCGTTATAAATTGATCATTCTATTATTAATTTGACACAGGGGCCACAGCAGGGGCCAAGGGCTTCTTCACAGGGGCAGTGGCCCCTGTAGGCCCCTGTGTAGAACCGCCACTGCATGAAACTCTAAAATCCAGAAAGCTAGTTCAACTTTTAGGTTTGCTACAAAAGTCTTTATTTAAACATAATACATTTTTAATCACAAATTGATTCAACTTTCAAGATAACTTTTTTATTGCAGTGTGGGAAGTTTTGCTCTCAAACCTGTTCTGTTTTACTATAATATTAAGACATAAAAGTCAAACTAGAATACTTAATAAATAATTAATAACATTTTTAAAATTAATTTGGATTTCCTGGATATAACTGGAGACATTTACAGGCTGAAATAATCCTGAATGTTAATTCTCAGTGAACAACATCTGGTTCCACATCTGCATATCACAGAGAAGATAAATCAGTATTTTCCTGCTTTATATCTGATGTTTTTGGATTAATATGATTATGTTTAATCTATGGAAATGCTTTATATTCTGTGAGATGATATAGTAGTTGAGTAAAAGTTCTCAGTTACATTCCAGCGCCTGTTGATGTGTGTTCTGACCCGTCTCTGCCACCTTGAAGCCTTCTCGTCAAATGGAGCGTCCAAATTGCTGCGGTTTGTCTGAAGCATCAAAGGCGTCCGGGGTCACGAACTGTTTGTGCTGCGAGCTGGGAGGCCGTCTGATTGGCTGAGGAGATTAAACTCAGAAACACATGGGTTAGGGTAAGGTTAGTGGACGAGCCACTGATCCACTGCGGTGGGCTGTAACACCGCCACGCTCCGGAAAATCAAAGGAAAGTGATTCAAAACATCAGTGTGTCTGAGTCTTTTGATGAAAAGTGAACGTGATCTCTGTGACGTGATGTCTTCACCTTGGGACAAAAGTGACGATCTGTCTGCTTTTGTTGTTTGATGATCAAAGTTTCAGTTTATTTAAAGATATTTTTAATCACTAACAGATTTTCACGCACAAAAAAATCCGCATAAAGTGATCTGTGTTAAAGTATCACATCAGAAAAGCTGAATGCAAACAGCCAAATTTAATAAAATAAAGCTTTTACTTCCGAAGAAGGGTTGAACCTGGAATTATCCCAAAACTTCTGACGTGGTGAATATGTAACTGATCACCTGCTTCCTGTCAGTGTCTTCCAACAACAATACCAGCTGACATGAAGGAACAATTCAAACTGAAGGCCTCGCTCCACTTTATCTCATAAATGGTGAGATGTTCGAGGTGTAGCGAGTTGTTTTTCTTTATTATATTAAAAGTTTGCTTAAAATTTGTTTCACAACCCGCTACGCTTGTTGTGGTGCGGACACAATAAAAAGAAAGCTTCTTAGAAAGGTGAAAAAGTTCCTCCAGTCCAAAAACATCTTTTGCTGCTGCAGACAGCTTTGGTGAGCCAGGGCTCAAATTTGAACCCCACCTATGTGTTGACAACCAGCTGTATCGTGAACGTTAATGTTCACAGAGTTGCCGATATAACAACACGTTAGTGGACGATTCCCCTAGAGACAGCACCACATTAATCAGAGCGCTTAACAGCTCCGATAAAGCAAAGATAAAGTACAGCTTCCGAATGCGCATTGTGTAATCATAGATTGTCTAAATAATGGATGTAGTAACCGTGACGTCACCCATTGGTTTTTGGACTGCATCGAGTGCATCGTTACACTCGTCGCCATCTTGTTTCCGATACGGGGAGCAGACCATATCTGGACTGTGGAGGAGGGAGAGGGATCTGATCACTGACTACAGCCTCTCTACACCTCAACCTGACTGAGAGAAGCTGCTGCTAATTCATGTTAGCATTATCTGGAGCATTAACTGAGATGTTCATTTTGGCTAGCAAAAAACAAAATGTACATTACTGACCTCAGAAAAATGAACAGCGACTCCTTGGAGTGTCTGTTAGTCCAACCAAGCGCTGAACAAGACATTTTTACTGAACAAAACGTTCAAATAAACTTTCATTAAGTGAAAATACAGTGAAAGGGTCAAAGTTATGAGACCAAACCTTTTTTGAAAATATATATAACTTTATTGACACGTTGCCGTGGATATGCATTGCTCTGCTTCTCTCCTGATGATGGCTTGCCTTGTTAGCCACCTGTCAATCAAAGGTAGCCACGCCCCAAATCATACGATTCTTTATCTTTTCTTCTAAATGGGGCCATTATTTACACAGTTAACATCATATTGTCTTGAAGAAGATGTTTTACTAGCGATTGAGATCATAGTGTAATAAATTAAGTGAGAGGTTTTCTCATTTTGTATTGAAATGAATGGACCCAAATGCTTCTGCAACTTTGGTCAGCACCCCCTGCTGGAATTTTCGCTAGAATGCAGCTTAAGGCACTTCCTGGTTTGCCTCCCTGCTCAGACCCGGAGGTTGCCACTTTGGTATAATGTTAACTAACATGGCGTCCCTCAAGGTGGTTGATGTTAATTCTCAGATCACGGGCGCATAAAAGGCAAAAGGTGATTAAATTGCTCAGCTAGCTCAGGCGTCTGATGACTGGCAACAAACACACCATTGGCACCATCCCCACTCCATATTTCCATAATTTTCCGCCATGCACGGGTGTACCCGTACATACAACCCTACACTGCTCCGAGCGGTTATATGGTACTATGAAATGTTTCTTGATGACAACACAGACCATAAAACATTCGTAATAGTGTTGACATTTTTGATGAAGCTGTTTTCTTACAATAACATAAACTACAGACCGACGCCGTGTTAAGATGATAGGAAGAACAGCTTTATTTCGACCGGCTTTCAGAGTTTCAGAAGTTTGGTTGAATATCACAGATTTTTACCTGTAAAATTAAAACTTTGGAAAGTTTCACTTTTTTAGGATATTGTGAGGTTTATTACGTGTGTCTAACTGAAAACAATCTTTAACTTTTCCACTTTGGAGGGTGGTTTCAGATTTTTGCGTCTTTAAGCCCCCAAAACGCCGTCACCGTCTAAACGAAAGGCACTTCCGATAAAATATTTTGTCGTTTTCACCCGCGAGCGTCCTCGTGTGAACGGGGCCTAACTTAAGATGTAAGTTACAGTTGTAAAAACATAAATCTTCTGTTAGTAGCATTGATAAATGACTATAAATATGATGAAAATGTAACAATGTAACTGCTGCTGTTCTCTCCATAGACTCTGTCCCGGTGCCTTCAGGGCCCTGTGGAGACTTTTCTTCTCAGACCTCCAGATCCATCAGAGCGTGAACTCCCTCAGAGCTGATATGGAAGTGAAGGATGAAAGGTTTACAAAGAGACAGGAAGTCTTATCTCGCTTCCTCTCCACTCAGATATGACAGTTTAGCGGCGCCCGGCCATCATACAGAAAATTACCAACAAGCGTCTTTTTAACAGCAGACGTGAGGACAGGGGGTCAGAGGGGGAGAAGAAGGAAAAACACGAAGGAACGTCGACCTTCTCCTGCAGGTTTCAGACAATCTGATCCAGTTCAGGTTCAGTCTTCAGTCAGAGGACCTTCTTCCTGTTTCAGTCTTCTCTGGTTCAACATATTTATTCATTATAACTTTAATTACTCTATTTAAGATCAATATGTTCACATAAGTTATCGATAAACCTCCAATTTAACCACAAAATATAAAAATTAAACTTAATTTATACACACTTTGTCAAAATCTATAATTAGAATCATGAAATAACAAATGTTTAGTAAGAGAAAAAAAGGGTAAAAGATAAACAAAAATATATTCCTTGAAGATGAAGCTAAAATATAATAATTTTGTAAATGAAACTGTGAAACTAACCCTGAAACATTAATGGAGAACTGATAGTCTGATAGTTGATATTTACTTGTTAAACTGCCAGTTTAAAATGTTTCCATTGTAGACATTTAGATACATTCAGCGATTTGTCTGAATATTTTGTAGGTAAGAAAGTACCTTTTCAGCCTCTTAAATCTGGAGATATCTCTGGTTTTTATTACAATAAGCAAAACGAGACATTTAGGGCCTGTTTACACGGCAACGCTCTCGGGTGAAAACGACAAAATATTTTATCAGATGTGACTTTCGTTTAGACGGCGACGGCATTTTTGGGGCTAAAAAAACGCAAAAAATGCATAACTTAATAACGCTCCACAGTTGTGAGACAGTTTGTGTCTAAAGGGTTAAAAACCCAAAAGTGGGGGCGTCCCGGTGGCTCACACTGGTAGAACGCTTGCCATGTAGGCTGAAGCCTTGCTGCGGCGGAGCCGGGTTCGAATCCCACCTGAGCTCCCTTTGCTGCATGTCTTCCCCTTTGTCTCCCCTTTTCACTCTGTCACAGTCAATAAAGCATTAAAAAAAAAAAAAAAGTGTGCTCTGATCAGCTCATGCTGGCTCTCGCCGCTACGCGTTTACGTAACATCCATGTGCAGTCCAGGCAAACGACAACAAACATGTCGGACTATTTCCATCAGTCAAACATTCAAGTTGCCTGAGCAGCTCTGATAACTATCCAGGAGTCATTTCAGCAGTTATTTGTGCCTTTGTGGCCTTGTAACAAAAAATATTTGCAGCAATAGCTCGACCTCCTCCTCTGTCCAGACAAAATTAGCTGTCTTACTTCGTTTCTGGTTTTCAACTGTCGGATATTTCAAGCTACTAGCTACGAGAGAAGAGAAGTTAGCTCTTGGTGGTGTTGAGGACTACCTAGCCACCTGGCGTGCATACTACATCGAATTTCACAGACTTTTGCGTCACTGTATGCAGGCTGATTTCCCACTAAAGACGCTCGTCTAAAAGCAGAATAAAAAGTGAGAATGCAGCGCCACTTTGGCATTTTCTGTCCAGAACGTCTCCATCTAAACAGGCTCTAAAGACATTGCCTCTGACTTTAAGAAACTGGGTTGGACATTTTTATTTGAACTCTGTTGACTTTTTACAGACCAAACTATAAACCTGATTAATAGAGAAAATAATCAGGATATTCGTTAATAATGAAAATAGTTGCAGCCGTAGTATAATCAGAGAAACTGGAAAAATTCAGAAGAATGCCCCCTCCAGTCAAAGCGACTGTCGAATGTCGGTTGAAACTTAAGGCTGGTCCGTTGATTTGCATTATGTCAAACCCTATGAGTCCCTGAATGCAGCAGCAGTGTATAATTCAGGGACATGTGTGAGGTGGTGGACTGACGGGACATCTACAGAACATTAAACCCCGCCGTCTGCGTCCTATGATGCAACTTTGTGAAGTTTCCTGTAGCTAATTGGCCTCAGACAGCAGTCACACTCACATTAACCTGACAGGAACCAGTTCCCCTCATCCAGGATCTGTTAGTCCTGCAGGTCCAGACCAGGACAGTGGTCCCCTTTATCTCCCCCGGCTTCTTCTGCATCAGTGTCTGACATAAGAGCTGTTTTTATCGGCCTATAATTCGACGTTTACAACATGAGCAAACACACCAACAGTTGTGCCTTCAGTCTTTATCTGCCATCAGAATTCATTCATAAACTGCTGGATTAACATTTTACTATTAAAAAAGAAAAAGAAAAGAAACACTTTATAGTCGTTCTGTATGAAACAGACTAATTTTTATGTTTTAATCCACACATTTCTCTGAGAAAATGAAACATAATGAGCCAGTTAATCCTCTTTAATCCAGTCCTCTGTAATAAAAGGTTCACTTGGTTCAGGAGTTAACTGTCAGCATGTGGAAATAAACCAAACTACAGTGAAATTGTTGCATGATTTAAGCTTCAGGCTGATTTATTCAACCTGACATGTGATTTTATTTCCCTCTCAGTGGAAGATTTTCCACATTTTGAGGCTGAATAAAGTTTCATATTAACTGTGTGACTGATTTATGTTTTGGTTGGTCTCCATCTCTTCCAGCTGAAATCCTGAACACGTTTTAACGTCCCTGCTGAGCAGAAGAGCTGGAAGCCTCCATCCACTTCAGCTTTATGAAAAGACATAAAACAACAGTTTGACGGGATAATCAGGAGAGGAATCGAAGGGACGCTTCAGTCTGAACGATCGTTAGTAGGAACGCCTTACAGCGAGAGTTACAATAAATGTAAGTTAAAGTCATCAGAAGCTGCACTGGACCTCCGTCACACCAGCACTGCAACACACAGAACCATCACTGCATCCACTGCAACACACACCAACACTATCACTGCAAAATGCACCATCACAACCAAAACTACCACTGCAACACACAGCACTGCAATCATCCCCACCAGCAGTAAAACAACACTGCAAGCAAAGATAACATTGCAATCATTCAACTAATGATAGACGCAACACACATCACTCACTGCAATGCTGCTATACCATTATTTTATACATTAAAGCACATAAAGGTATATTAAGTAGTTAAAATGAGCCCTACCTTGACAAACTGCTTTCATAAATGCATCAATAATATGAATCCAATTATATATTTGGAATACCGTCAACCTGTTAAAATAATCACCTAACGAATTTTTTCAAGTTTTGCAGGAAACAGAAAAAAACTTCACCAAAAGTTTAACATATGACATTTATTGATCATTTCACTCAAAAAGGATGTAACAAAGGATGGCTATTGGCATAGTAATAACACTGTGTTTAAATTATGTAACTTAAGAGAAATAAATGACTTAGGCAATTTTTTTAACATAACACTTTATTTTGAAGGTGTCTACATAAGAGTGACACAAGCCTGTCAGAAACATGACATGACAAGTATCATGAGCATTAATGTTACTTCAAAGTGTCATTAATGTTCATGACACATCCCATGTCATGTTTATGACATGCTCATGTCACTCTTATGTAGACACCTTAGAGTAAAGTGTTACCAATATTAGTGTCAACAATAAAACACTGACAAACTAAACGATACCTAAATAATCTCCCTTCAAAATAAAGTGTTACCATATATTGCTTAAGTCACAAAGGCATGTTCAAAAAATTGCCTAAGTCACATTTCATTTTGACTTAGGCATAATAAATCCTCTTAAGTCACACACTTGACATAGGCCATTATCTAAAAGGGGTAAAATCACATGATCTGATCAACTGAGGATGTAGGCGATTTTATCATAGGTGGCCGGCGTCATGAGGAGATGATTTAGGCAAAAAAAATAAACAAAAAAAAAACAATATATATATATATATATGTATATATATATATTGACAAAAAATCACTTAGGCGATTATTTTAACAGTGTGTCGATATTTGAAAAAATCTGCATAACTTTTACTTTTGTTACATTTCGATGCTGATGCTTTTGTACTTTAACTTCAGTGAGGTTGAATGCAGGACTTGGTAGTATTAGTACTTTAACTGCAGTAAAGGAACTGAATACTTCTTCCACCACTGTGTAGTACTACTACACTTAATTATCATCATGTGTGCGTGCCAGTGCGCAAACTGTGGGTGTTTGAGCGGGATGGGAGGGACCGCCCTGCTGGATACTCAGCTGCAGTCTGAGGCGCCTTCAGTTCGGCTGCAGGAGCCAAAGAAGGGGGACCAAAGGAGAACCAGAGGAGGACTACAGGAGAACTAGAGGAGGACTACAGGAGGAGCAGAGGAGCAGCAGCCTGAGCGGCAACATGCGGACTGGTAGCAGCGTCCTGCGGGGCGCTGAGTCGTCTCTCCGGGGCCCGCTGACCGGGGCAGGTCGGGGCTGAGTCCGGACCCGGGTCATGGACTCTCTGATCCGCCAGCTGCTGTCTAAACATTTCTGAGAAGTTTTGGAGCGCGTGGGACTTGGGGAAGCCCCGGGACGCGCGTGGAGAGGATTACCTGTGAGACATGGATCACCTGTTGGCCGTGTTCCTGCTCGCGCTCTCTCTGGGCTTCAGGATCGAGCAGGGCGCGTGCCAGCACTACTACCTGCTGCGGCCCGTGCCCAGCGACACTCTGCCCGTGCTGGACATAAAGGAGGACCCGGACCCGGTGCTGGACCCCCGGGAGAGGGACCTGAATGAGACGGAGCTCCGGAGCGCTCTGGGCAGCCACTTCGACCCGCAGTTCATGTCTCTGTCCCCGCCGGAGGACAAGTCCGCGGCCGGGACCGAGGACCTGAACGAGGCGGAGCTGCGGCAAAGACTCTCCGGGGCCATGCCCAAAGAGATCCGGGCCCTGGACTTCGAGGTCCCGCACGGGAAGAAGCAGAAGCCGAGCAAGAAGCTGCGGCGGCGGCTGCAGCTGTGGCTGTGGTCGGTGACCGGCTGCCCGGTGCTGCACGCCTGGAACGACCTGGGCAGCCGGTTCTGGCCGCGCTACCTGAAGGTGGGCAGCTGCTACAGTAAGCGATCCTGTTCCGTCCCTGAAGGGATGTTCTGCAAAGCGGCCAAGTCCACTCACTTCACCATCTTGCGGTGGCGGTGCCTGCAGAAGAAGGGGGGCCTCAAATGCGCGTGGATCCCGGTCCAGTACCCGGTTATTACCGAGTGCAAGTGCTCGTGCATCAACTGAACTCTGCTGCTGAGAAAAAAACTATTTTTATACACACGCAGCGAATCATTTATCATTTAAACTCTCAAGAGTCAGAAAAAATGGTTTTCATGCTACAAAGTGAAGAAAGTTCTTTTTATTTAAAATGTTTATAAACATATTCATGTTTTAAGAGGAAATTAGATGTTCAGACTGACTCTGAGAGCAGATGACTTGTTGCACTGTGCAGTGTGAGATTGTATATTTGATGTACATGTTTTTATTTTCTGACAGAACTTTGTATAAAAATGAAGCTCAGTATTATTAATATAATCACATCTACTGTATCTGTTTATATTTATACTTTCTGAGATTAAAAACGAGAAATATGAAGGGTTCTACTCCAAATATCACAAATACACTGCTCACAGTATAAAAAATAATAATATTAATATGGACAGATTATTATTAATAATAATTATTAAGTTTGAATTGGAACTCTTGATAAAAACTTTTTATCTTCAGATGCTGTAAAATAAAAAGGGACAGTTTTATAAACTCGTGACTGAGATTCTTGGTTTATTTAGTTATTTATTTATGGCTTCACAAACAGAGATGGAGGAAATACTCAAACCCTTAACTGCAGTAGAAGTACTAATACCACACTGTAAAAATTCTTGGTCACAGTAAAAGTTCTAGATGGAAACCGTTACTTCAGTAAAAGTACAAATACCACAGTAAAACACTCTGTTGCACAGTTCTTTTAAAGAGAAACCTGGTCAAACACTGGTCCAGTGTGGAGACAGATCAGTGTAAATTATCTTCCGGACGATTATCAACCATCAACGTATGTCCACTTTGTTTCGGACGCTGAGAGGCTCAGGTCATTTGTTATAATTGTATAAAACATTACAGAAAGATGGAGACGCCTTGTTCTGAAAATCTTACAGGGGGACTTATTGTAAGTAAAGAAAGTTTTCAGAACCGGTGGTACAATTCCCACAAAAACATCATATGAGTGATCCTGTTAACTGGTGACTTCCTGTTGAAAGTGTCCCTGGTTACTGATAATAACTTCTTTGCCAAAAATCATTGTAGAAGTTATACTTTCACAGTGCAACAGAAATAGACTGTAAAATCTAAAATTGTATACCACATTGAATTACCATTAATCATGAAACAGTACAAAATATTGACTTTATCTGTCATAAAATGTAGAAAACAAACATTTTGGTAAAGTTAACCAAGAAATACCATTACGCCACAAGCAATTACCCTAAACATGATGGGATCATTCTGTCTAAATTACAGATTTTGCTGATGTCTGCATTTAAATTAAAAACCCATTATCATACAGCAGAAGCATAGCGTAATGTCTCATGTATTCTCACTGGTTTTTGTTTTTTTCATCAATGTTTGGCATTAATAATTACCACATGAGATTGTATTTTAAATTGATTAAAGTAAAATGAAACATGTTCTGTTTGTGCAAATTTCAGCGGAGTCACCAGTTAATACAGTCACTCGTTAAACCGTAACACCGGAGGCCCCTATAAAAAAAAGTCTGTGCTGTTTGTAACTTTGATTTAAAACTAGTCGTTTAATTGACTACACGCTATTGAAAAGTGATGGATGTATTCTGTCGTCACCACATCACTGACCGAGAAGGTGGACTATTGCATGCACTTTTTTCTGTCAGTTAATAATAAGGTTTTACAACAGTTGATGCCGCAGCTTTTGTCCAAGAGGCTGTAATTTTTATCTGCAGCCTTTTTAAAAAAAACACAGTCAAAAAAAAATAAAATTATATATATATATATATATATATATATATATATATATATATAATTTTATTTTTTTTTGACTGTGTTTTTTTGCTGATGCTGTGTTTGCATTATATATATATATATATATATATATATATATATATATATATATAATGCAAACACAGCATCAGTGGAATTTAAATGTATCTTTTTTTTTTACTGTAGGTAAAAACACACAAAGATATACTATATGTACACACATACATAGACAGTCGCAGAAAGACAGCAGTGACAACAGTGTGTGTGTGTGTGTGTGTGTGTGTGTGTGTGTGTGTGCGTGCATGTGTGTGCACACAGGTTTTAGCAGGTAGATGAGTGGGAGAACAGTCGGATGTAACACTAAAACATTTCGAGGTTTTCACTCTGCTGTGAAGAGACAGACTGCAGCCGCCCACACACACACACACACACACACACACACACACACACACACACACACACACACACACAGGGATGCTTTAGCTCACAGTTTGTTATTTCCTAATGATTTCTTCTGTAATCTGGCGCAGATATGGAAAGAAAAAGAGACTGAAATGATCCTGCATGCAACACAATTCAACTTTTGACTACATTTTTTTTTAGAAAATTACTATCTGTATAAACGAATACGTTGGATGCTTTAAGTACCACAAGAAAAAAAATGGTATACCTTAGTGTATTAGAAATATAATTGAACATAAACGTTATGCGAGTCACTTTTATGTTTTGTGCTTAATTTGAAACATACTTACATAATATTTGTAATTTTGAAAAAGTAGTGCAAAATAGATGTCATTAAGTTCAACTTCAATGTACTAAAAATGCAGTACACTAATAGTATACTTTATTGTAGTGTACTTTAATTTTACTTTTTTGGAAATGTATTTAAGTATACTCACTAAATGTGTGCTTTAATTTAAGTTCACATTAAGCTACTTCAGTTTGCTTTAAGTTTTTGGAGATTCAAATTCTGATAATATTTCTTCAGTTAGTATAACTTCAAATGCATGATTTGTTCTTGTAATGTAGTATTTGTATACGCTGGTTTTAGTCCCTAAAGACTACCTCAGTGTATGCAGCAGCTGTGTGACGTCACCCCCATCAGCCAGCAGGGGGCAGCACTGAGTCTCTGTCTGTCACTCAGCCTCCATTAAAATAAATGACTTGTGTCAGTGTGACAACATGTGAAGGTGTGTGTGTGTGTGTGTGTGTGTATGTGTGTGTGTGTGTTCACACTGCCCCACAGTGTTCACACACTGTTTATACATACCGGTGTGTGAGGCCCCTCTGTCTGTCTGTCGCAGTTTGTTTACTCAAACTTTATTTTGGGAAAATTCCACCTCGCTGCACGACTCTGCACATAAATCACTGATGCTGCTGCAGCTTCTGTCACTCACACACACACACACACACACACACACACACACACACACACACACTGACCTGCAGACGTGCGTAATGAGTTGTGTTTTAAGTACATTTTCACAAGTGTTTGCACAGTTTTTCTCCATATTTCAGACACACATTTTAAAGATAACAGGTAACATAATAACAGTCAATATTACAGATAACAGGTAATATTATAGGCAATATAACAGATTATAACAGGTAATATTTCAAGTAATATTGCAGGTAATAACAGGAAGAATTATAAGTAATATTACATGTAATTTTACAGATAATTAAAGGTAATATTATAGTTGATATTACAGATAATAAGAGGGAATTTCAAAGGTAATATTACAGATGATAACAGGTGATATTATAGGTAATTCTACAGATAAAATGTAATATTACTATTACTAGGTAAAATTATGGGTAATAATACAGGTAACAATAATAATACAGAAAAAAAATTCTGGGAAATAAGTAGGGGGGTAAAAATGCATAATTCCATCACTCAAAAAATAAATGCAAAAATATATAAATCTAAATAATAAAAATTAATTATTACATGGGAAAGTTAAACTAACTTACATTAGCTCTGAGAGTCCTGTTTGTTGACTCACCCACCAAACCTTGTTGTTCTTTATACGTATCTTCGCTGCAGCCATAACGTCACTTCCATCATAGCATCCTTCATAATGACTACGACCACTAGAGGGCGCCGCAACTACAAACATAAATATGGGTCATTGTAAGCTTGTGTACAAACAACACGTCAGTTTTGTCTGACGGCAAGATGAACCTTTTTAAAGCCACCAGACCTGTTTGACAAAACAAGTCATTTTACTTGTAGCAGAACACGGGAGTTGCTGGTTTGTTGCCTCCACAACAACTTATTGTTTATGTTATTGGGTGACTTTGGTGAATCCAAACTTACCCTTTAAAACACGAAATTCACACAAATAATACAAGCTAACGAACCAATCAAGGCAGCGGTAGAGCAGCAACTCCTGTGTTCTGAGGTAAAATTGTTGTTTTTGTCAATGGAGTCTGGTGGCTTTGCAAGAGCAAGCTAACATCGTTATTTCACGCCACGTAAACATAAACAAGGCTGTCTGACGGCGAGGTGAAAATATTCCACCGCCATCTCCAGTTGGTAAATACCAACTGTGAACCTCATGCAACCACACTATAAAAATATTCCTTAAACCCATTTCCTTAATTTGCGTTTTTTGCTGGATTTTTTTCATCGTTGGCACACAGATTATTGATGTTTGCTAGGTTAATTTTAATGAATTTGTGCCATTTTGAGTTAATAGAATTAATATAAAACTAGGACATACAGTAATATCATTAAAAAACAGACAAATAATACAAGTGACGGATTAGAATATAAATACAGTAAATAGTCCATGGGAGAGCCACTGGTGAAGCCCTGAACTGCAGCCACATCCTAAAACACTGTCTGATGATGTGAATCGACACATTTTCATTCTTTAGGTACTTATTGTTTATTTCAAATACCTTGAAAATGGCAGAGAGGCACACAGGCTACAAGAATCTGAAGCTAGTCAGCCAATATGAGCACCAGAAAGTTATCAGTCATCACATGAAAAAAAAAACATATTTACAATATAAATTAACACATAATTCAACTCCAAAAGACACTGTGACGGCAAATGTATTAAAATGGTATAAAATTGGATATAAGTGATAATGGAATGTCAGCTTACATTTATACTGTGTGTAGTGCAAGGAATACTGTCAATAATACAAATTAAAAAACAATATAATTCACATTCATAACAGCTTTGGTCCAAAGAGAACTGAAACATGATGGGATGAGAAGTTACCGATCACAGACTGATTTTTTTTAATTTAATATTTAGATTAAACATGCTGCCCTGGATGAAGCCACATATTTAGTTTGGATACAGGTCCGACAAGCACAACATGTCCTACTCAAACTAATCATCACAAGCAGCTGAACGGTGGCAGTGGGCTGACAGACTGGGAGGAACCTGAGGCACTGGAGAGGCGGTGTCGTACACCTACACCTCGTTTACACCTGATAGTAAAACACAGTCTGAGAGAGGCTGCATCACTGGCTGGACAGGTCACATGATTTACCACATGGCCATCATGGTACGACCATGCGGTGCAGTTGAAAGCTCTGGCAAAAGAAAGTGAGTGGAATTTGGCTGAAATTTAGGGGAAAGAATAAACCTTCAACAAACCAACATCCACACCAAACTTATTCAAAAAAGTTACAGTTTAACACCAACCAACTGTTATTACTGAGTTCTGTGGTTTTACTAAGCAATTTGTTTGTTTTTTTTAATGCGAATTATTCCCCACAAACCAAACTCGTTCAAAAAAAAGTTACAGTTTAACATCAACTGACTAACCTTGGTGAGGTCTGTTGTTTTTATAAGCAACTGGAACCTTATTTCTTCAGTTTTTTTAGTTCTAAATGCTCCACTACAAACCAAACTCCATTCAAAAAGGAAACAATTTAATGCCACCCAACTGTCCTCTGACTCTGTTACTGGTAAAGTGTGGGTTGAAAGTTTTGGCAAACAAAAAACCTCGTAAGTGGACTTTGAGTAACAATTAAGTTGTCAATGTACTATATTTGAGTGAAATAATTGACTTTCAACAAACCAACGCTGTCTGAACCAAACTCCAAACTTCACTTCCTGCTACTTGACTATCCTTAAAGAGATCAGAGTTTTTTCTGAGCAACTTTTTTTCATTTTTAGAATTTTGTTCTCCACTGTAAACCAAACTTCATTCGAAAAAGTGATATATTATGTCTGTTGTTTATTCTGAGTAGGGTTGCAAAATTCCCGGAATTTTCAAAGACGGAAACTTTCCACGGGAATTAATGGGAATTAACGGGAATTTATGGGAATAAACTGGGAATTTTCTAAATTGAAGGTTGGCTCTTCTTAGGGAACTTAAATATAGTTGAGGAAAGTATATTTTAGCATAATCTTGACTAAAACAAACAGATGCCATTCAAATACACTTGAATATCCATGCCATTCCTCAATCAAACCCTAACCCACACAAAGGTTCGCAACAGGCTCACAAATGTGAGAGTGGAAAAGCTGGTTGGCATTGGCGCAAACCTAAGGCTCTTTGAGCCTGACACAGAGCCATCCTCAACAAGGCTGGAAAGTGACACTGAAGAGGAAGACTCAGAGTTGGATGTTGAGGAAGGGGACATGTTGTTGGATGTTGATGAGGAGCAGGAAGAGTCTATTGACTGAGCAAAAATGCAGAGGATTGCTTGAAGGAAGGTTTGCATGTTTAATGGAACGTTTTGGAGGAAGAGTGGCATTTTTCATTTAACATTTTGAATGGGACTTTGTGGAGATTTTTGGATGGGGGGGGGGGTGCATTTTTGAATGAGTGGGGTTAGGGGATGGGTGATATTGAACCCAACACTCCTGTTTTTGTTCATCCATGAAACAAGTAATTAGAACGTGTTCTACTCTACTTACAAATAAATCTGTTGAAATATCTGTTGAAAACATTTTGTATGGATGTTTTCTTATGACTTTTGCTTATATTTATGCTTGTATATAATATATTCCCAATTAGTTCTCATAAATTCCCATTAATTCCCATTATGGAATATATATAATATATATATATAACATAATACATATTATATTATATATATATATATATATATATATATATAATATATGGAATATTTCCAAAATTCCCAAGCTTAACTTCCCATGGAAATTTACCGGAAATTTTCCAGAAATTTACCGCAAATTTTCCGCCCCTTTGCAACCCTAATTCTGAGCAAGTGGGACTTTATTACTGGTTGAGGATCTTAATGTTATATTTAATTATTAAGTGCAACAACACAAACTAAAATAACTTCACCTGCATTGTTTTGTATCTGCATGTGTGGATACCACATGGAGAAAATGGTACAACTACTACACGAGGCTGCAGGATGAAATGCTAAACTTCCTCCTCTGGACTGCAGGTTAATATCAGGTGTGAACGAGGTCAAACTTCAGGATTCCTACATTGTTTCAACAAATACTTTGATCTCTCTGATGTGGTTTTTGTCTTCTACTACGTATGAAACATCACTTGATTACTGAAACCACAGAAAGTGAATTGTCTGTTTGGACAGCACAACAAGTCCCCAGACTTTTTGTGCATTTTGAAGCGTGTAAAGATTGGGGACCGACGGGATCCTGGGAACCCTCGGAGCTGTTGCAGGAAGTGTTGGAGGACAGTTCAGCTCTGGCGCCACCTTCAGTGATTCCGTGAGTTGAAGAACCCGACGCTTGTGGGTGACTCCTTCACCGTCACCGTGATGAAGTTGGCCGTGACGTCGGTGACAAACACGTGCTCCAGGAGGCTCCGGGCTGGCCGCCAGTCCGTCTCCGTGTCAGACTCGGTGGCGTCGTTGCCGAGGCTGGGCCTGCTGTTGACTGGAAACAGCGTGGCGTCGTGCTCCGACTCGCTGCTGCTGGTCTCATCCGAGTCTCCGGTACTGAGCTCGTTCAGGCTCCGACTCTGAGAGGCGAGCCCGTGTTTCCTCTCCTCGTGCCTCCCGCCGACGCCGCTCCCTCGACCGGCGGCGCTTCCTGTCATCTTCTTCGTCTCCGCCCCCCTGTCCTCCCGTAACCGCCCCTGCTCCGCAGCGCCACCTGTCGCCAGTCCAGAGCGCTGCCCGCCAGCTGTCGTCCGAGTTTCTTTGACGCCTCCTTTTACAACGACGCCGCTCCGTAAGCTCGACCTGGACGCCGCAGCTCCGCCATTGTTCCCCTGATGGCTGCTGCTGGACGGCGGCTTGCTGACGCTCTGCAGGTTGAGAGCTCGGAGGTTGAGAGCCTGGTTGGCCCGGTCTCGAGGCGTCGGCGAGGACGAGGCCTTGGAGAGGCTCTGCTGCTTGTGTTGAAGCGGCCCGGTGCCCTCCTGCCTCCTCTGGCTCAGCGGGGAGCGCTGCACCGCCGTCTGGCCTCCGCCGAAGCTGTTGTGCAAACCCAGCGAGCCCGGGCCGCCGCCTTGTTTCAGCGCGGACACCTTGTAGCCGTCTCCTCGGCCGCTGGCAGTTTCTGAGATGGAGCGCTTCAGCTCGGACAGAGAGTTCTTACTTTGCGGGGACGGGCCCGTTTTGCTGTAGGAGGACGAGGACGGAGACATGGAGCGGCTGGTCCAGATGCAGCTGAGAGACCCCGCCTTGGAGGTGGCGCTCTGTGAGAAGGAGCTGGCGGAGGTCTGGGAGGCGGAGGCGGCCTCATCTCTGGACATTCGGCTCAGCCCGGTGTAGGTGAAGCTCGCTGGCTGCAGAGGTTTCTTTACGCCGGGTCGCGGCTCGTCCCTCTGCGGTCTGAGCACCTGGTGGTGGCGTGGAGGAGGTGGAGGAGGAGGAGGTGAAGGAGGAGGCGGCGGTCTGCTCTTCGCTTGCCTTAACGCCCGCAGGTCAGGGTGGAGTGGCTTCCTCCCGCGCTTCTTCTTCAATGGAGGATCGGGTTTGGCGAGCACGATCTGAGGCCTCTTCTGGGGGACGGGGTGGACGCGGGGACCCGGCTTCGCCTTCTTCGTGTGATCTTCATCCTCTGAGGAGGAGGAGGAGGCGGATGACGACAGGCCGGAGGAGGAGGAAGACGAGGAGCGGCTGTCTTTAGTGGTGGCTGGCGCTGGCTGCTGAAACAATAAAGAATAAAATAACTGAATGCGTCTATGATTCTTCTGTACGAATTAAACTGGAGGAAAGACGAATTACCAGAATCTTCCGCGGTCGTCCTCTCGGCCTCTTTCCTTTCTTCTGGAACAGAAGCTCCCGCTCTTGTTCTCTGAGAAATAATAACACATAAAACATCAAATAAATGAAAGGAGAAACTGTCTGAAACTTTGTTCACTGATGATCCGAGTTCACTTTCATTTTGTTACGGTTTACTTACTTTGATTCTCAGAATATTAATCTCAATAAATAAAAAATCTGAATCATCAACAATTCTGAAAATCAGTCAATCTCAGAAATTACTTCTTATGTAAACTTGTTTTGGACTTTAAGTCTGAAAAAGTTAATGATTAATTTTCATTTAGACTTTTTGATATTTGATTGCACAAATGTATAAATAATGATAATGAATAACTTGAATGAAAATGAAGGTGCAGCCCTATTTATTCTACTGTAAAAATGTACAGAGAGAAGTGACAAGAAAAATTCTGGTGATCCATTTTCTAAATCTGATACAAATTGTCTCCTGTGTTTATGATTTCACAACAGTTAAAAAAAATGCTTTCATTTTTTCTGAAAAGTTGAAAGGCAACAGGCCCAGGTGAAAAGAATGTTTTGGCAGGTGAAATTATTCCCCCAAATTTTTTTACATTTTTCTGAAAAAGTGTCCGAAAATGTTGTTGGAATTTCGGCTACATTCAGAACACGTAGTAGACGTGCGATTCAGCCTCTTGTGGTCAAATGGAGTATTACAACAATAAAGACTTAGAAAAATGAGCCTGACAAAAAAGTGGCAAGACCTTTTTTACATTTTAAAAATAGTGAAATTAATTTAGATCAGATAAAAAAAATAATCAGCTGAATTTATTTTTATTTACTCTGACTTGCCTCTCAGGGCTTCCGTAGAAATGTGCCATTTGTTTTTAAATAATTTTAATCTTTTTCAACATTTGTTTCTTTCCGTTGAGAAACATCTGCTTCCATCTCAAAATGTCCACACACACACACACACACACACACACACACACACACACACACACACACCTCTTGTGGAAAGCTGCCAGCAGCCTCGGGTCCAGAATATTTTCTTCTGGCTCCCAACTGTTGTGCCTGAAAACATTAGAAACAAGACGGTTGAGTTAATAAAATCTCTTCATTTGTATTTTATAGTTTTAATTTCTGCGTGATGACTTAAACCTGCTGCAAGTGATTTTTATGACCATTTAGGGGCAGAAAACAAGCTGAAACCACAAACGCCAACATTTCATCACTTTATGAATGTGATAAACACAGCTGGAGTTCGTGAGCAAGAAAATACAAATAATTAACCAAAACAAACTAAAGAGGGGAACGTTTTTTTTCCACATTTCACACATTTAAATAATTAAAATATTAATGAAAATAATAATATTATTAAATCAGATTTATATAGCGCTTTTAAAATGTACTCAAAGTCGCTTGTTAAATTGTATTGCTTAAAATATACTGATCAAACTGCCTTAATGTTATATAAAATGACTATATTAAATTGTTATAATATTTCTGAAAATAATGATATTATATGGATAAATAATTACCATAGATATACTGGTTGGACTATTCAAATATTAATTTAAAGTCCTATTAAAACATAACAAGATATAAATATATTTATAATAGAGTGGAAGATGTAAACAGAGCAGCAGGATGCAGTAACACAGCTGTACACATGATGGATGTTTACTGGTGTAAAATTGGTTTGGAACCATAATTAAAATAAAATCAAATAAACTGTGTATTTTCAGTCTAAATGCATGTATGTGACGTAGTGCAGCCTGCAGCCTGTTTATATTCACTACATTTACAGTAGAAATCCTGCTGTTAGCATCAGCTGCTTGGTGTGAAAACGGCTCGGAAAAGCGGAATAAGTGGAGCAGAAATGGCTGCTGCAGCTCGGTGTGTCCGCTGTGTGTTTATCCGTCAGAGTGTTGAAGATAACCCCGTTGGTTTCATCTCCTCTGCGGGGATTAAAGCCCTCCGGCAGCGGGGTAAACACCGCGGTGGAGCCCGGCATTGTTTGGGGCCATTTTTTCACTGTATGTGTCGTTAGCATGGATGTGGCTAACAGTTAGCTATACTTACTTAGACGACCACCCTCTCCACTTCACCAGATACTCAAACTTTCCCTGAAAAACAGACACAAGCAGTCAGAACCGGGCCGGGCAGAAGCTCCGTTCCCGTAGAGCCCAGAGGCGGGTTTTCTCTTACCTTTCTCGGCCGTTTGCTCAGGATGCATTCCGCATCAAATACCTGGCCGACTGTGACCCCCTCCATTACTACAGCAGGCAG
Source organism: Centropristis striata (assembly GCF_030273125.1). NCBI lineage: Eukaryota > Metazoa > Chordata > Actinopteri > Perciformes > Serranidae > Centropristis > Centropristis striata. Next base: position 26,458,241 of record NC_081537.1, on the reverse strand, counting down.
CCCCTCCGAACGGCGAAGGAGCTCGATTTGACCCGCAGCGGCCACCGTACAGCCTGATCATCAGTTATAACCGTGTTATAAACGTATTGTACATAACGTCACACTGTTAAAATAATCGCCTAAGTCATTTTTTGTAAAAAAAAATTTAAAACCTAAATCATCTCCTCATGACGCCGGCCACCTATGATAAAATCACCTACATCCTCAGTTGATCAGATCATGTGATTTTACCCCTTTAAGATAATGGCCTATGTCAAGTGTGTGTCTTAAGCGGATTTATTTGCCTAAGTCAAAATAAAATGTGACTTAGGCAATTTTTTGAACATGCCTTTGTGACTTAAGCAAGATATGGTAACACTTTAATCTGAAGGTGTCTACATAAGAGTGACATGAGCGTGTCATAAACATGACATGGGATGTGTCATGAACATTAATGACACTTTGAAGTAACATTAATGCTCATGACACTTGCCATGTCATGTTTCTGACAGGCTTGTGTGACTCTTATGTAGACACCTTCAAAATAAAGTGTTACCATATCTTGCTTAAGTCACAAAGGCATGTTTAAAAAATTGCCTAAGTCATTTATTTCTCTTAAGTTACATAATTTACACACAGTTACTGTGCCTATGCCAATAGCTATCCTTTGTTACATCCTTTTGAGTGAAATAATCAATAAATGTCACATGGTGAAGTTTTTTGTGTTTCCTGCGAAACTTGAAAAAATGACTTAGGCGATTATTTTAACAGGGTGACGATAATAAGGTTTACTGCCGTGAAGGTAAATAATAAAAACAATGATATCTAATTATAACTAAATAAATGTACAGATTAAACTGCTCAACTTAACTGAAAATAATTATATTATGTTATGATAATATTCTTGAAAATATATTTGTTTAACTGCTCAATTGTAACTGAAAATGTTTAAAATATTATCGAAAATTTACTGGTTAAATTGTTCAAATATTACTGAAAAAATACATACATTTTAATATTACTAAAAAATATACCTATTAAAATTCTGAAATATTACCTAAAAGGAATTATACTCCATAATTATAATGTTATTGAAAATATACTGGTTAAATTGGTCAAATACAACTGAAAACAATTAGATTAGATTGTTTAATCATTACTGAAAATGTAAAGGTTAAACTGCTCAAATATGACCAAGATAATTATATTAAATGACAATAATAATATTGAAAATAAATTAATTATTAAAACATTACTGAAACCGATTAAGCTAATAGATTATCATGCAAAATAATTACATTTATTTATTGTAATATTGAAAATATACCAATATTTTTTTTTAAATGAATGAAATTATTTAAATGTCAAACTGCTCAAATATTACTTAAAAATAATTACATTATGAAAATATTAGTTTATATTAGTTAACCAGTTGAAATATTGCTGAAAAAAGAACTTAATTATCAAAATGTTATAGACATAAATGCTCAAATATTACTGACATTTTCTATTAAATTATTTTCTTTTCACTTTCTACTGTGGAAAGAAATATATTGAAACTCGTCGGTTGTACATGTAGGACTGTTTCTTTGCGGAACCTTTAGTCTGTGTCTAAAAGGGGAACTAATTCTATGTTGCACCCGTGTTATGTATGTTGTCCGTGAAACATGTTAAATGTGTTTGTGTCCAGCGGTGAATGACGGTGGTTTTCTTTATTAAAGGTAAGTTATTAGTACTTTAATCACTATTTTAAATAACCAAAACAAACCGTGTTTATAACGAAGTCAGTAGTTCAGTTAGCATGTTAGCTAATAAACCGGTGACTCCTGCAGGTCAGAGACGTCTAACTAATGCTGGGCTTACACCAAACGATTTCCCCAGTCCCAGACTAAAAACTGAAAGTCTTTAGTAAATCTAGGAGTCTTACTGGAGTCACAGCGCGGTCCCGTCATCCCGATCGTTAAGTGTAAGGTAGTAATCTGCGCTGTTTGATATCAGTCTTTTCCTAGTCTTTGGTTTGCGATCAAATCAAACGTGTTTGATATTATCGCAAGTCGCAGTGACGTAACACAATCAACAACCAATAGATGAGCGGGTCCAGACCGGCAGAAAAACCACTTCGACAGGAAAAAGTAACATCACAATAATGTCAGAAAACTCAATCCTAAATACAAATATAGAGATGTATTATATTTATGGCCACAAGCGGGATTTTGGGGGCGCTGTTTCATAGTAAAGAGAATAGTAAGCAGACCCGGTTAAAATGTATAAATAAATGTATACATAAATAAGTAATAAATAATTGATAATTAATGTGTGATCAACTAAATGAAAGTTGATAGAGCTGATAAGTATAATTATTCTTATTAAACAAATAAATTAAATATAATTAAATACGACATAAATGTACATCATGAATTATTTTCTAAATTTTCCTTTCCTTTATTCTTCCTTATCTATTCTTCTTGTCTATTTTTACTGTAAAATAGTCAACTTTTCATGTCAGAAAAACAGAAACCCTTTTTCAGCTTTGTGAGGGGCATTTTGTGCCGTCTTCTTTTCTTTTTCTTTTTCCAACACAAACCACTGCACACACAAATATTGCATGGTAGGTAAAAAAAATGCTAAAGGAAATCTAGTTGTAGTCTTGTAAATAGTGACCCTGCAAGATTCACAGTCTTTGTAGAATCTCAGTGTGAGACTAGGCTGGGACTAAAAACTCTAAACACTTGTCTTTAGATGTGAGCAGGTGTGAGCTGATAGTCTTGCAGGAGTCTTTCCAAATCTTTTCAAAGTCTTCTGGTGTATAGGTAGCATTACTGTTGGCTCGTTTTATTCAACTACAAAACAACTATTAAATAAATAAATGACATTTAAAACTTGCCCAATCAATACCATCCGAGCTAAACACAAAGTTTAACTTTTATGACCGTTTTATTACCTTCCTTTTATGTATTGTTAATATAGCAGAAGAACCTCGTTTAAGAACTGGAGAAATTAAGGTTTGCATGTTTTTTAACAAACGGACATAAATGCTACAATATAACTGAATACATGTTAAGAATCGTCAGTGTTCGATGGTGAATGCGGTGTTGTGTCCTTACTGGTTTCCAAACTAACTGGTGCCCTTACTGGTGTGTGCAGCTGTTTTCTGCCTCATTTAGCAGATTCGTCAAATATTTAATAAACATATACAGTCATGGAAAAATGATTAGACCGCCCTTGTTTTCTTCCATTTCTTGTTCATTTTAATGCCTGGTACAACTAAAGGTACATTTGTTTGGACAAATATAATAATAACAACAAAAATATCTCGTAAAAGTTAAATTGAAGAGCTGATATCTGGGCATTTAACATTGTTTTATTGATAATGATTTTGGTTATAATCAATAAAAACATGGAAAATGTCTAGATATCAGCTCTTCAATTTAACTTTTAGGAGATATTTTTGTTGTTATTATTATATTTGTCCAAACAAATGTACCTTTGGTTGTACCAGACATTAAAATGAACAAGAAATGAAAAAAAAAACTAGGTGGTCTAATAATTTTTTCCATGACGGTTCATGAACAATTAAATTGTGTCGTAGTGAATTGGAATCCAGCTCTAACCGATGTTGCAAACATTATATTTTCATGCTTTCTTTTTATGTGTAGGTGGCTGTGATGTAGTGTTCACTTTTACAACAATTTTATCCACAGTAGATAGGAGATGCGACCTGGAAATCACCAGTGAAATGTTTATTAAATATGTGACGAATCTGCTGACTGAGGCAGAACACAGCTACACACGTACGGGAACCAGTTAGTGTTGAAACCAGTAAGGACATAACAGCGATATACATGCGATCCACCAAAACATTATTATATATATCCGTTTAAGCAAGTAATCCCAGTGGCTTTTTAATGAAGAGATCAATTCATATTTTGGGTTCAGATCACAAGAATGAATGTGAATGTTTGGAATTAAAGACTTTATTTGGTTGTCGGAGATATTTAGTCCTATTAAAACAGCCACAGGAACAGTTAAGCATTAAGTTAATATATAATATAGTATTTTTGGTTTGTAAACAAAGTAGCATTAAAAATAACTTTTTTGTTTGTAAACAAGGTGACATTAAAATATAACTTTTAAATAGAGTTTTGGTTAGTAAGCAAGATGGCATTAAAATATAACTTGTATTCAAAGTATTTCGGTTTCTCAACTTTTGGGAAAATTCATTTGTTTGAACACATAAGTAAGTTTCAAGTGAAATAAGTAAATAAAGGGTTTTTTGATTACTTGACTGACAAAAATGTAATCAGCAAAAACTTTTGATTATTTTGTAACTGTTTTGGTAATTTTTTAAAAGCAAAATAAAACAATCATTTGATGGTTCCTTGCCAAATGATTAAAAAAAAAAAAGAAAAAATGTAATTAAATAATAATAATTAATTGCAGCCCTATTTTACAAATGATTCACATCTACCAGCCTTTGCAGATATTTTCTATTTATTTTGTGTGGAGGAATACAGTGTGTGTCTGCTGGTGTTTGTCCTCCACCAGGTGAGTTTCTTCCTGCCGTCCCAGCCTCAGGTGTGGACGTCCCACCATGCTGCTGCTGCGTCCGTCCCTCTGCTGCCCTCAGGCCTCCGTGTTGTTGACGCGATGCGTCCGGACGCTTCGGTGCGACGCCTCCAGGACGCTGCTGCAGTCTCAGGCTGAGAACTTCCTGCGGCGCCGGCTGCCCCCGCGCCTCCACGCACAGAGCCGAGGCACCAAGAGCCGAGGCCGGAAGTTTAAGAGCCAGGAGGAGGAGTGGAGGACGAGGAACAGGACGGTGCTGACGTACATCGCTGCTGCTGGAGTAGGGATGATCGGCCTGTCGTACGCCGCCGTGCCTCTCTACCGGCTCTACTGCCAGGTGAGGAGGACCACTTCCTGTTCCTGATGTCTTTAACCTCCACACCAAGGTTATTATAGTTAACAAAAACTAACGAAATAAGGAAAACTAGAATTGAAAAAACATTTTCGTTACCTGGAATAAAAATAAAAACGAGAGTTTTTTTTAAAAAAACGATAACTAACTGAAACTGTATTTTGTGGTTACAAAACTAACTAAAACTAACTAAAATGATAGTGAAAATGTCCTTCGTTTTCGTCTTTGTCAACTTTTTTCATACGTAAACCTTTTTGGTTGATATGAAATCTATTTAATCTATCTGGTTTTATGACTTAATAAACTTATTGGGGCTGAGATCGATCAGACAAAAGAAATATAGGAAACATTTATTGGGACCTTATTGAATCTGGCACCCAACAAATACCCCATTACAAAAAAACTAAAACTAACACTAAAACTAATAAAAACTAAACTAAAACTAGGCATATTCCAAAAAATAAAACTAATTAAAACTAGCAAACACATTCTAAAAACGAATTAAAACGAACTGAATTTGAAAACAAAAAATCACAAAGAAATTAAAACTAATGAAAAAAACAAAACTATGATAACCTCGCTCCACACCTGCTCATCATGTGACCTTTTTATCTTCACCTGGCAGGCGTCGGGGCTCGGCGGCACGGCGGTGGCCGGACACGACACGGATCAGGTGGAGACGATGAAGCCGGTGAAGGAACGCGTCCTCAAGATCACCTTCAACGCAGACACACACGCCAGCATGCAGTGGAACTTCAGACCGCAGCAGACAGAGATCTTTGTAAGTTCTTCTTCAGTGCCATTTATTAACATAAAAATTGACAATTTTTTTCATGGGGGACAGTGGATTTTTTTTTTTTTTTTAAATGAATGAAAACATCAAAGTATACATATAGATCCAACAACAAAAAGAAAGAAAGTACAACAGTCATGGCTACATGCGTCCATTATTAAATTACACTGTTTACAGATATAAGAGAAATGAATAAGATACATTTCAATTTTCAACTGTGTCCCATCGCGTCCACTTCTCCCATTTAGTCAAAAAGACATTTTCCTTCATTCTAAGTCTGTATGTCATTCTTTACATGTTATGGATTTCTCTAATGATTTCTAATCATTCATTTACAGCTGGTGGCTCGACCTTACACCATCTTCTTGTTATTGTTTTTTTACATGTGACCAGTAGTATTTTTATTAAATATCTGTCTTTGACCAGGACATAATGATTAAAATTCCCAAGGTACATAACACTACATTCTCTAGGTATTGTATAACCCAGGACATCTTTAATTATTTTGTGTACATTTCCCCAAAATGGGTTAAGTTTCTGACATCCCCAGAAAATATGTGTATGATTTGCTTCCCTTTCTCCACATGTACGCCCGCAAGCATGCTGGGAGCCTGTTTGTTTACTTTTTAATTTGGGAGTGATGAAGAAACAGGTCAGATTTTTCCACCCAAATTCCCGCCATATTCTGGAGTTTGTGGTTGTGTGCTGTACTTGACACATATTCTGCCACTCCTCTACGGTAATGTTAATCTTCAATTCATTCTCCCACTTCTCCTTAATGTACAGAGTGGAGACATCTTCTGAGTCTCTAAAGTTTTGGTACAGTACTGAAACTGCTTTCAGTTTGGTTCCATCGTATGTCCTGATCATTCCATCGAGTACACCATTCAGGTTTTTTACAGTTTGTATTTCCTTTATAAAATAGTCCCGCAGCTGTAAAAATCTGAAATGGTCTCTGTTTTCAAGGCCATAGTCCCTTTTCAGCTCCTGGAAGCTCATTATGTTTCCATTCTTCATTAGTTTACACATTGCTGTGAGCCCTTCCCTGCCCCAGTCCCTGACATTATAGTCATTTGCCCCCGGCTTAAATCCGTCATCATAAGCAAACCAACTTCCCAGTTTTATCTTTCTTTCTAATTTGTGTTGTCTGACCAAATCAAACCAGATAGTCAGTGTGTGTAGAGTTATCGGGTCTATCCATTCTTGTAGGACAGTGGATTTTTAAGAGAAGAAAGCAGGTCAACAGTAGATGTCACATAGAAGTGGTTACATTATCTGAAAGGTGGAACCTGAAGATTAATCTGAGATGCAACTCATCACTGAGTCAAGATGTTCCAGTCGTACATTAGAGATAAAATACGTTTATAAGTCTTTGGAACATTATGATATGAGTTTATGAAGTCCATTCTCATGTTTAATTATCTCTCACAAGTTGTTGAAGAAATTTTTGGGTTGATAATATTTGTGACACAGATTTGGTGCTAAATGAGTCAATTTATTATTTATTTGAGAATTGATAATAATGTTGAAAGGTCCCTCCAGAATCCCACATGAAGACACCAAGACTTGAGGAACACCAGATAAATCCAGGCTGTCATTTGGTTTCAAACACTTTCTAAACATTTTCTCTTGCAGAAAACCAGAACAGTGACATTGAAAAGGGAAACATTGGCACTAAAATATTAATAATGAAACACTGGCATTTATGTATTTATTATTACATACCATAACCATACCATTACATAACATCATTTTTTTTTTGTATTTTTGTTGTATTTATCAATTTCTCACGATTTTCACAGGGAGGTAAGGGTTTCAGGGGAGAGGGCAAGGAGAGAATGACACACCAGGTTCCTACAGATATTTGATGTTTTTAAAAACTTTTCAATTTTAAACATAGTGCTTTTAAATTAAGGTTATATCAGACGCTGATTCTACTTAAAAACAGATTAAAAAGCTACAAGTGTTCCACCTGTCACCCTTCTGTAGCTTGCTGTCACAACATCATGTTGGTTGTTTAAAGCAACAAAAACTTATTATATATATTAATATAATGTGATGAAGAAGTGAAATAATCAGTATCCTGTTTTTACTGTTTGTGCTTTATATAAGGGTCAGTGACAAATAAGGTGTGGCAAGATGTCAAATGGTGTAACCACAAAATGATAATAAATATGAAATACTTTATCCACCTACAGTGTATTTAAGTGGACTTATACATATACTTACTTCATTTAAATAAAACTATAGTATTTCTACATTTCCACATTTCATCAATATTGAGAGAACATATTCTGAAAACAAACATTTTTTCTAAAGTTTTGACAAATTATGTAAAATGTATTATACTTTACCATAATGTTGCAATGTAAACGTGGATTGTATTATTTTTCTCATTTAAGTTCACATTTATTTTCCTGTATATAATCAGATTTTTATGAAAAAAAGTGACTGGTTGCACCAACTGACACTGGGTTCGATCACGTCATTGACCCATAAATATGTAATTTATCACAGCTGTCAGATGCTGGAAGATCTTGAACATTGAAAATGCTTGGAAAGTGCTTGAATTCGACTTTAGAAAAGGTGCACGAACCCCAGCTTTTTCATATTTATTTGTATTTTTTATTTTTTAAAGATTATTTTTTTGGCATTTTACTGCTTTATTAGATAGTGACAGATAGAAAGGGGGAGACATGCAGCAAAGGGACCTCAGGCCTGATTCGAACTCGGGTCCGCTGCAGCAAGCACACGGCCTTAACCCTCCTGTCGTCCTTCCTTCTTTCCTTCCTCCTCTATCCTCCTTTACTTTCTCTCTTCTTTCCTCCCTCCTTCCCTTCTTTTCTTTCCTCCTTCCGCTATCTCCTTTACTTTCTCTCTTCTTTCCTTCCTCCTGATTTCCTCTCCTTTCCTCCTTCCTTCCTTCTTTCATCCCTCCCGCCTCCATTCCTTCCTCTATCCTCCTTCCTTCTTCCCTTCCCCCCCTTCCTTCTTTATTTTTCCTTCCTTTCTTCTCCTCCTCCCCTTTCTTTCCTCCATCCTCCTGCCTTTCTCTCTCCTTTCCATTCTTTCTCCTTTTCCTCCTCTCTTCTTTCCTTCCTCCATCCTTCTTTCTTTCCTTCCTTCTTTCCTCCATCCTTTTTTACTTCCCTTTGCGTCCTTCCCTCTTCTTCCTTCCTTGACCCGAGGACAACAGGAGGGTTAATGGTACGCGCTCTACCTGTGTGAGCTACCGGGACGCCCCAACTTTGTCATATTTTAATAGTTTTTTAATAAACCCGGTGATTTTTTTTTTTTTTTTTTTGCATGTGAAACCAAGTTGTGCACTGCTGTCCTGTTGGTCTGAAACCACACGAGTCTGTAACGTTTCTGTTGTGTGTGTGTTGTGCAGGTGGTTCCAGGTGAGACGGCGCTGGCTTTCTACAGAGCAAAGAACCCCACAAACAAACCTATCATCGGCATCTCCACCTACAACGTGGTGCCCTTCGAGGCGGGACAGTACTTCAACAAGATCCAGGTACTCCAATCCTCACCTTTTTTTTCCTGACCGAAGACTTTATTACAAGGATGATTGCAAATTGCAAAAGATACAACAGTGTTTTAGCATTTTTTTTCTCAGAAGGTTAAAAACTCAAACTGTAGATGTAGATGAATTCTGGTTTGTTATACCTTGAGACCTTTTTCTGAATATAATTTTTTATAGTTTTGCCCATGAATTCGATCAATAACAATTTTGTTTCGGCGATTTTTTAAATATGTCATTTGAAGAAATAGAATATATTTTAAGATCAGATTTTGGTTATTGTTCCTCATCTATTATCTTTACTTCTTTGATAAATATTAGAGAGTCTGCACACAAAATAATGCTTCAAAGATCATATATTTAATTTATTTACCACCTGATGAGGAAACAAAGACCTTGACGCTTAAATCATAAATTGGTGGTCATTAAATTCAGTATCTGTTCTAGAAATATGTTCTATATCTATATATCTTGTGTGCACTCTTTTTTGGTGTTTGACATATTCTTTTTTCTAATGTTTGTGCAAATTTTTAGACAAGTCTTGTTGAATTAGGTGATTCTGGTGAAAATTCATTTTACATTTTTTACATTTGGTAATTTTTTTCCTGATGAATGCGTTACTCACACAAGAGAGTTCTCGGACTCAGATTTTAAAACATCTGATGTTAACCTCTTAATCCAGGGAGTCCCTGCTGTTCATGCTTAATCTATTTATAGAAGATAAAAATGTTATACAGCTTTGGAAACATGAAGCTGTGAGAATCATAAACCAACAGGTACTGTATCTTGTCCAAGCTTCTGTTTTTTACAGTTTCTGACTATCATAAATTGTGTAATTTTGGTGATTTTAAGAGAGTTAATGATGAATTTGTTTCAAATTTTTTCTCATGTCTCTGCAGTGTTTCTGCTTCGAGGAGCAGCGTCTGAACCCTCACGAGGAGGTCGACATGCCCGTCTTCTTCTACATCGACCCCGAGTTCGACGAGGACCCGCGGATGGCCCGAGTGGACACCATCACTCTGTCCTACACCTTCTTCGAGGCCAAGGAGGATCAGAAACTCCCTCTGCCAGGGTACAGCTACAACTGAGACAGGATCCTGGTTCTGGTTCTAACATCTGTCAGAGGAGAAAGGAAGAGAAAAATCCAAAAATCTTTTTTTTTTTAAGCTGAAGTTTGGGCTTTTCATCTGGAAAGCATTGGCTCCTACAAAGAGACTCTTACACTGAAAATCTTTTTTTCTTTTTTGTCAAATTCCATTTCCTTTAATATTAAATAAATAAATATGCCTATGAAATAAATCCTAAAATAAATAAGGCAACAAATAGAAATAAATAAATGACTCAGTCTGAGGACTTTTATAAATAAAAGTAGACCTTTTTTAAAATAAAACATATTTATTCTATAAATATTTTGACTCCTTCATATATTTTTCTAAATTTATAAATTTATTTCATAGGCATATTGATTTATTTAGTTCCGTATTATTTACTTGAATAATGAATTAAATGACTTTCCATAATTTAGTTAAAAAATAAAAAAGGGCCACCACATTCATGTTTGGTGTCTCAGATTTTTGGGGTCGCTGTTCGGAAAATAAAATATAAAGATTTGAGAATAAAGTCGAAAAAGTTAAAGAAAAAGCAATAATAGAGAAAAGTGAAAGACTGTTATCATTATTATTAGATACTTTATTGTCCCAAAGGGTAAATTTTCATTTCTTGCTAAAACAATATGTAGCAAACAAGACCAAAGACACAGTAATAAAAATTGAATTAAAATATGTAAAATATTGCACATACCCTGTGAGATAAAAGATACAAATATCTATAATTGAGTATAATAGTATTACCTATAATTGAACTCAGAAAAAAACATTTAACACAATGCATTAAACAAAATTTACAATGCAGTGTGTATATTATTATTGTTTAGTATTATAATTAAATTCTCAAACAATATCAGATTAATTTATTTTCCTGACAACGGCCCTCATATTTTGTAAGTAAACCAGGTTCCTGGAAATCCTGGAATCCTTTAAGGCAGTTTTTCAGTCACTTTACATTTTTGAAATGAGTTTTAATCATCACAATCTGCATCTTGCTGTCACTCCATCTGCTGATATTTGAGCTAAACAAGGTTTGAGGTTGAATCTTTACGAGGAAAGAGAACGATGGACGAGTTTTTCTACCTTTCACTTGAACAGACGAACAAAACCTGTCACAACTTCAGAGACTGAACATTTTCTTGTGTCACTGAAAGACGTCGAGAACTTTAAACTGCTTGTGTTCATTCTGATGCCTCAGAGACTGTATTTGTATATAAATCATTTAATTATTACAGCAGATAATTGTGAGAAAGACTGAAGATGAATCAATAAATTATGACTTAAAAGCAATCTGAGATTTCACTGAGTTGACTGACATCTGAAGCTTTTAGGCTTAAACAGTTAAACGTTTAGGGAGCTTATTTAGTTGTTTTTTTTTGTTCTATAGTAACATAAAATAAAAAATAATAATATGAATGTTCCTCCCATAAAATGTAGAAAATGTGTAGTAAAATATTTTTTTTTTGCTTGTTTGAAAAAAAAAAACGTTTTTACACTTTTACAAACACTTTTATTCATTAATTTATTTTGTATTCTGTGCATTATTTGTTTTTAACACTTGGATTTTCTCATAGGTAAAATTGTTTCCTGTTTATTTTATGATACATTTTTCCTGAATTTGTTCTAGAAAAACAAACACATTGCAGTTATTTATTATATTATTATAAGGATAAAAGCTACTGTTTACTGTTTTTTTCCCCCTATAATTTAGGTTTAAATATTTGATGTGCCTCATTTTAGTCGCCAGATGGCAGCAGAGCAAAAGAAACACTTAAGTTCCCACTGGTATGAAGGATTTATTTGTTTTTACAGAAATCTGGAGATCCATAACTTTGCTCTTAAATGTCAATATTTGTTCTGAAACATATCTGACAGGAGAGAAAATTCAATATTGAGGTTAAAACAGCCTAAATTATTTAAATGTATTTAAAATATCTTTATTGAGCCCACAACTATATACAATATATTGTGTCCTTTTTCATTTTCATTAATATGAAATAATAATTAATGAGGCAATTATATTCATGTACATTAATACATATAATTCAGATGTTAAACAAATTAAAAAGAGGAAAACAATTATTAAACAAATTACATTCAAATTAACTAAGATCAAATAAATGTGTTCATACTAAATGTGTATTTTTTTATATAATTAGAATGATACATTAGAATGTAAAGCAGATGATATAAAATATTTAGAATTGTATTTTGAGATTGGGACAGTTTAAAAATAAACATTAAAAAGTAAGAAAAATTTAATTTAAATTGACAGATAAAATAAATGTAGCCTAAATACTCACCAAAAGAGACTAAATAATGTTTAATGATATACAACTTTAAAATTAGAATGTATGCAAATTATATAAAAGATTTAAGATTTTGTTTGAGATTGGGGAAAATAAAAAACTTAAGTGAAAGGGATAAAATAAACATTGACTAAGATAAGATAAATGTGTATGTACTCAATAAAAGAGACAAAATAAATAATTTATATTATCTAAAATTATACATCAGAATATTAAGCAGATGATAAGACATAGGATTGTGTTTTCCAGATTTGGGACAGTATCAAAAATAAGTTAACTAAAAAGAAAAATGAATAAATCAAACATTTACTATGATAAAAAATAAATGCATGTACACTTCATAAAAGAGAAAAAGTACATCTAACCCCAAAAATAGGAACATAACTAAGATAAGGGAGTCAAGGAGTATTGATTTCCTGAAAAATAAAAATACATTTTCCTCCAGTCAAAATGAAAAAGAAAAGTGAGATTATTTTGAATCTGTGGTGATGTGTCATGCTTTTATTTTGTAGGCTGCTCATCCCGTGCAAAGTGACGTCATTTTCCAGTCAGCGAATCAAACGTCTGCTCGCGAGTGTTGACGGACGTCTCCAAGTCCGGGCTCGGGGTTGCCCTAGCAACTCACAGGATGGACCAATCAGACCTCCTCCTCCTCCTTCTCCTCCTCCATCCCTATCCGCGACACCACCTCCGCTGGAGCAGGGGGCGGAGGGAGGGAGGCCAAGGACCCGTCAGCTCTGCTCCTCATTCCGGACTCAGCAGCCGAACTGAACCGCAGGATTTTTATTTTGTTTTACAAAAGCTTCGTGCGCAAGAGCGCGGCGCGTCCGGAGCGCGCGGATGGCACCGGGGGCGCGGTTGTTGTTGTTGTCGTTATCGGTGAGTCCAGCTGGACACTTGTAGCTCCTCTGGACACAATCTGAACCGGGTCACCGGACTGTGTGTTGCATGTAAACACGTCGTGGATCACGAAGGGATTTATTTAGGCGTCTTCTCCGCGCTTTGGAGAGGACAGTCAGAGGAGGAGAGGAGGAGGAGGAGGAGGAGGAGGAGAAGAGAGGGGGTGTTCGGCTTGCTGCTGCCGGGTCTCATCTCATGATGGGACACGGCAGCTGTCATCTGCCGCGAGCATGAGCCACAGAAGCAGCCCGGCCAGGGCGTACGACTTTCTGCTCAAGTTCCTGCTGGTGGGCGACAGTGACGTAGGGAAGGGCGAGATCCTGGCGAGCCTGCAGGACGGAGCCACCGAGTCCCCGTACGGATACAACATGGGTGAGTGAGTGGAGGGGGCGTGTGTGTGTGTGTGTGTGTGTGTGTGTGTGTGTGTGGAAATAAGTCATTTATTTTCTTAACCCTGACGTTTTCATGTTATTTTGAAGGTTTTACGCGCATGGATTTCCTGTTTTTACGCACGGTTTTACGCACGAGTGGTCAGTACCGATGCAGCTCTCAGGATAAAAACAAAACCACTTCACCCAAAGTTTAAGGAGGTGACATGAGGCACTTTGCACTGAATCTTAGTCTGAAACCAGCAGCTCTGAACTGGAAAATATCTGAACCACAAAGTCTTTATACTGGAGCATAAAGTATCTAGTTTGAGGCACTTGTACTCTCTTTCAGTATTTCTACTTATGCTGCTTTATACTTTTAACTGCACATTTATTTGACAGCTTTAGTTATTTTGCATATTTAGTTTGTGCTTTTAAATTCATACAAGTAGAGGTGAAACAGTCTCAAAAATCAAGATTATAGTGACCACAATGATCACAGATATTCTCAATATTGTTGTGGTTTTGTTAAAATATGCTGAAAATATTACAAAAATACAGATACATCTTCATTTATTTTTCATTTATTAATCGATTTATTTATGGTTTTCTCTTTGCATTTCCCCCCTATTTATTTATTCCCTATTTAATTCTCCATTTTATGAACTTTATTTATTGTTATACACTTTTTAATTAGTTTCTTTATTTTTGCATTTAATTTAATTTTTAACATTTATTTGTTTTTCAATAATAATAATAATAATGATAATAATAATACAATATATAAATAATACATGCATTATTTTCCTGTTTATGTGTTTATCAATTTAGTTTTGCATTTATTTTGTAAACTTTTTTACATTTTTGTATTTTTATTTTTACATATTAATTATATAAATGTATTATTTTCCCTTTGTCTTATATATTGTTATTAATGAAATGTATTTATGTTATTTTATTCATGTATTTATTTATTTTATATGTATTTTATTTACTAATTCGTTGTTGTTGGGTTTTTTTTACATTTATTTATTTAATTTCTTTTTTCCTATTGTTTGTGCATTTCATTTTTATTTATTTTACACTGATTTCCTACATTTCTGTATTTTTTTCCCTTTGAGTTGAAGTCACTGCTTCACTCTGTGACTCTGACTGATAAAAAATCCTGAGATAATAAAAACTGTGCTGCTGCAGCTTTTAATATTTCAGTTGTTGAGCTGACAGCAGCATCCGGAGAGACTTTAGTGTGACAACAGAGAAAAATCCTCCGTGAGTCAGACTGCTGACATCACCAGCCTGCAGAGTTGAGGTCAAAGTTCAGGGAGGACAGAGGGAGGATCACGTCTGGATGGAAGTCTGACTGATCCTGATGTTTAAGCTCATAAAAATATCAGAAGTAGCTTTATTTCTGATGTTTTCCAAAGTAGACAGTAATACATGAAGCAAACAGAAATGTTGTATTTCTGTCATGTTTTCCATTGTTTGAGCTTTTTTAGGCTGCGTTCAGTTCCACAAAGTGAGTTTACCAAATAAATTAGGTTTATTCCAGTTTTTCTGAATGCTTTTCAGTTGATTTGGTTCTTTAAAGCAAATTCAGACGTTTTTTTCTGCACAAATGTCTTCTCACGGTGGGGACGAGATGAAAAAACAAAATGAAAATGTAGGACATTCATTGACGATTAGTTGTGTTCAAACATTTCACACCCAGTCCGACACAAATATATATTCTTTACTGTAATAAAACAATCTACTCGACATGCTGGAGGCTGTTTGTTTTCAGCACTGTATTGAAAGGTTTTCTTGCATTTCCTCTGGCTGGTGCCAAAGAAATGTTACTGTTGTGAGTGTCTGTGATGTGTTGTGACACAGGTGATCCCCATTTCCCAAAAAATAGAAACAAAACTATGAGGGTAAAAAACAAAATAAAAGCACTAATCATTACTTAATAGCCTCTCAATCTTTTCTCATCTCGCTGCTGTGAAATAATTGAAACTGGTGAGATCATAAAAAAGATGTAGAACACAACATATCGATGAATTACAGCTTAACTTAAAATAACGTTAATTTAAGGTATCCTGGGTCAAATTCCCGTGTTTGACTGACCTATAGACACTGCTCCCTCCTGCCCAAATCGGACTTTGTCACTCTTTATACTTCATCGCCTCACTTCCTCCTTCGTTCCTGTCATGATTAATATAGCCTAGGCTTGGGCAGTTTTACGGTAAACCAGGGTATTCAGAAACCCCATCAGTATGATTTTCAGTTCTGTCAAATATAAAGCTGCTGCTCCTTCAATCTATTTAAACAGGTCTTCGTGCTGTTTATGTGTAATGCACAGCAGCCACCACCAGAGGTCAGTCTGTAGGCAGCTGAGCTGAGAAACATGGAGACTTACAGGACTTTAAAATGACTGTGTCCCTGATGATGAAGATGAGCCAGCCTGCACGGACTAAACTGCTTTTGGGCCGTTTTTGTCATTTTATTTTGTAATATTAATGGACTTCCTCTAAAGAATGACAGAGAACCGTTATGAGTCGCGGCACAGCAGAGAGACAGCAAGGGAAACAGCAGGATTTTATTTTACATTGGTGGTTGTGAGAAAAGAAGGTCTTAACTTAGAGAGGTTTGTTGAATTTTGTTTTGTATCTGTCCAGTTTGAATGAAGTGAGTTTTAGATGACATTCGTGTCAGTTCAGTGGAAGACAGAAACTTGAATTCAGATCTTGTCTGGCTTTATTTTCTGTTTGATAAGACAAAAGAGGTTAAGGAATCTTTCCTTTCTTCCCAAGAGCTTGTGCAGCGCTTCAAACTTGTCATCTCTCGATCGCATCTCTGAGCACAAACACAAATTATACCGTATACCTCGGTGAAACAGGATGCAAAACCGGATACCGCCCAAGCCCATTGTAGCCACTAGAGGTCGCTGCCTGACAAGAGACGTCATTATGGAAGGTAAAAAGCTGCATGTCCTGGCTATTACATGGCTAATCTGTTTACAAAATATTCTGTTTTTTCTGCCCTTATTCTGAAAAACACAATATTCCTACTGAGCTGTTTCCACGGCTAATGAACATGGATATTCCCCTGATGTTCCTCTTAAGTGCAGCTGTGCAAAATAATATTTTTCATAGATTTGGAGCTTGTGAACACAGTCTCCCCCTTTCATTTCTTCAACCAGCTTTTTGAAAAGGTCTCATATGCAAAAAACCTGCTTTGATCTTTGATCGTGTTTGAAAGTAGGTTGTGTTGGAGGCCGTGTGACGCAGGTTCTGAATGTGCGAAGAATTAAATCTGAATAACATCACACATCTTCACCAGGTCGACATTTTAATGCGTCCAGTACTTTGGTTAATCATCAAATTCCTGCAGAACTGATGACAAAAAACAACTCGTCCTTACAGTTTTATATTCACACAGTAAACAGTCAGACGTGACCGTGTGCATGTTTGAAATATAAAAAATAAATCACGTCTCTGTATTTTTCATGTGTGAGCCGCCAAGGTCACCCTGATCTGTGTGAGTGGGATCATCCAGAGAGTGAGTCAGCCTCTCCTGGCAACACCAACAGCATCTCCACTTTCTCCATCATTACACACACACACACACACACACACTCGTGAGTCTCCCTGAGGCTCGGCTCTCAGGGAGTTTAAAGCTTCAGCTGTTTGCTGGAGTGTTTTTTTGTGAAGTTACACAACACTCAAAAAGACATTACGAAAGAAAAGAGGCGTTCAGGGGCGTTAAACAAATTGTAAACCAGCGTTTCTTTACGTGTGCATGATTATTAGCAGCATGAGACACATATAAAACACACTGAGAGCTTGTGCATTTTTGTGAGCCTGCGTCAGTGCGTTCTCTAATCACGGCTTCCCCGTGTGGTTTTGGCACCGTGCTCGGTGATAATAGCAGCTCTGCTCTGGTCTTGGCTGCAGAGCGAAGAACCCGCCGGCGGTCACCTGCACGCCGTTCCAGTGGAGCCTGCAGACGTCACGCAGTTTTACTGTAAAAACTCCCTCGG
Source organism: Centropristis striata (assembly GCF_030273125.1). Lineage (NCBI taxonomy): Eukaryota > Metazoa > Chordata > Actinopteri > Perciformes > Serranidae > Centropristis > Centropristis striata. The sequence goes on along the minus strand of NC_081537.1, from coordinate 26,440,327 downwards.
ACACGGAGGCTGCCGGCCACAGCCGTGTCCTCGTCTGCCATCAGTCCTCCTGTTCCGACATGCGCAGGGATTTTCCAAAACTTGGTTTTTCGGATGAAAAACTTATGCGAAATGTGGCCAGTACTGTTTTCAACACACTGTTGTGAGGAGGCTGAAACAAACAGAAATGTCAGATTTCCATCCAGTTTCCTACTTTGTTCGTTTTTCTTGCATCTTACTGTGTTGATTAAGAAGCAACAGGAGGGCGTCTTTAGTTACCTGGCCGCTTGCTTCCAGATCTGATATGCGCGTTTCAGCTACGCTGATAGCCTGGCCTTGGGCTTGTAGAGTAGTGGTGGTTTCGGCTAGCTTTTGGCTAATATCCTGTTTGAATGTAGTTAATTCTTCTCTTACGTCTCTTCTGAGGTCGGCCTGAAAATCTTTAAAGGTCTTTTGCATCTCGCGTTTGAATTCCCGCAAGTCTTTGGTAACAGACGTTAATTCTTGAAGTATGTCACCAGCTTGAGTTTTCTCAGCTAGCATCGTCTTGTCGCCATTTTCTTCCGACTCAGAGTCCTCTGAGTCGGGTAAGTCGGTTGCGTTATATTCCCTGTTTTTTGTGCGCCTTTTTGCCCTTTGCTTGCCTTTGCTCCTTTCATAGTGATGAAACACAGCCTCTGAAGTGGTAATGTCTCGAGTATTATTCGGTTTTGCAGCCGACTGGTGTGGAGCTACTGTCTACTGCTGCATTTAACCGGAAGCCCAGTTTCCTACTTTGTTAATCATTATTTTAGCTTCGACTGGCGCTCTTTTAATGACGTTGTCTTGCTCTGTGACAATACGACCGTTTTCTGACAGGAGAAGTGGCGCCACCTGCTGTTTGTCTCAATGAATCAACTCCTAATCTCCGCGTAACAGCAGTTGATCGAAACAAGCATTTTTGCATTTTCTTTTGCTGTTTTTCTCGAAATTCTGGTAAAAAAATTGGGGCCTCATGAAGGGGTTTTGTATGATATCCTACATATCATGACATGTGAAGATCACTACTGTAATCTGCGTCACAATCGTTGTTTTAAACACGATGTTAATGCTGTAAAATGTGACGTTTAGGCACCAAAAACACATGATAATAATTAGATAAAAAGAACTATTAAAAGAGGCCGTTGTTGGGAACTGTTTGGTAAAGAGCGGGCACTTTAAAAAAAAATCCCTGGCAGGTGATTGGATGAACTAATAATCTGTCTATCAGTATCACATACTGTGCTGAAACCACTTCAGTGCTGTTTTTTTGCTCTTCACAACCACGTAGATGCTCAGAGGATGCTGACTGGTCAGAACTTCCCGTTGTTCGACTTAAACTCATTACTTCTGACAAGGTGGATTTACAATCTTGTGATCCCGTGATTCTCAGTTGATCTTGTGATATTGCAAGAATCCAGCTTTTGAGCAAGATTTAAAAAAAGCAATTGCTCTCCCCTCAAAAAGTCAATGTAAGGTGTTTGTACATGCAGCAAAATACGACTCATGTTTACGTTTTACACTGTCCTCGATGCAGAGTTTAAATGATGGATATCACACTCGGGCCTGAGGGAGGGGTCAAACAATCAGTGGACTTTCACCCAGGAGAATGTTTTTTTAACTTCCATGGCTCATGGTTTGTGAACCATGTTTTTTATGTAACTTCCGTTTTTTTACGTAACATCCGTGGTTCAAGTTGCCCTTGTAAGTACTTCACCTCTAGCCTGGCTAACACCAGACTAATCACAAATTAGATTAGTCTGGAAACCAGCCGTTCATTTCTCCGTAGAGGAGGTGTGGTTCACGATCCTCCGGAGCCGTTTATTGGGCGCTTAGAATGTCTATCAAAAGCGTCGTAGGTAGCTCTTAGCCAAGAGCGACAGAAATTGATGTTTGTTGTGTGTGTGCTAATAGCTATTAGCCCCGCTACCGTAACGCCGGTGATCTCACTACGAGCCGGGGGACAGCGGAGCCGCCGAGAGACCTTTCGCCTTTCAACTTTCGCTCTAAACTATTTAAAACACCATCTACAGCTAAAGAGAGTTTTGCATCTGCAGCAGCCATGTTGGATCCGTAAGAAAACTACAAGCTTCCAAATGCCGAGTAGTACGCGTCATCGTCTTGCCGTCCCTCCCCGTTCTGTGATTGGATCCCTAAAACAGGGCTAAGAAACCTCTCTGGTTGCCAGACTGCCTGGAGGTTCGAAATGAAATCCGAGCGCACAAGGCAGTCTGGGTATACCCAGGCTACTTCACCTGCGGAATTTACATACATTTATTTACTGTGTAAACTGTCTTTTATAATGCCTAACCAGGAACTGTTTTGTCCTAAACTTAGATCAGTGGTTTTGTAGCATAAATTCACCAAAACTGCAGCCTTCTTTACCCCACCCCTCCTCCAGCCCTTTTTAACGTCATGTTGCTCCATCACCGCTCAAACGAATTTCAGAGAATTACTTTCTGTAACAATCATATGAAGACAGGCTGCACATTTGGATGGAAACCTGGCTACTGTAAGCATCACACACACACACACACACACACACTCTGCAGCAGTCTGTACAGTTTCAGTGTTTTGACGTCCGTCTACAAACCTCACTGTTTCACTGTTTCCAACCTCTTATGTAACACCACTTACCCTCCATGCTTTATGTATCATGCATGCCAGAGAGTGTGTGTGTGTGTGTGTGTGTGTGTAGTAACTCAAACATATGTGTGTAGGTTGGACTGGTGTGTGTGTGTCCCAGAATAACTCTCATATCACATCTTGTTCTCCCTGATCTTCCTCCTCTCTTCGCTCTGATGCGCCTTGACTCTCTCCGTCTCTCCGCATTTACTCAAATACTGCACCTAAGTACTTTTTTTTTAAAAGTTCTTGTACTTTACAACTTGACTCGAGTACATTTACATTTACATTTAGTCATTTAGCAGACGCTTTTATCCAAAGCGACTTACAGGAAGAATAAAAGCAAACAATCAAGGTATAGTGCAGTAAGAGCTATTATCAATAAGTGCTAGTGACAATTCTTTAAGGAGTAGAATTATCGTGTGGTGGTAGGAAAGTAGATGCTCTCTGAGGAGCTGGGTCTTCAGGAGTTTTTTAAAGGTAGAGAGGGACGCCCCTGCTCTGGTTGGAACTGGTAGTGTGTTCCACCAGCAGGGAACAAGAAATGCAAAGAGTCTGGATTGCCTTGGACCAACGGGGGGCAGAGCCAGGCACCGTTCATTGGAAGAGTGCAACGGTCGTGAGGTAGCATATGTCTGAATCAGGGCGTTCAGGTAGGTAGGAGCAGTACCGGAGACAACTTTGTAGGCCAGCATTAGAGATTTGAATTTGATGTGGGCTGCAACAGTATTTCTAGTTTCTGCTACTTCATACTTCAACTACAAATGCAAGGAAATATTGTACTTTTTACTGAACTTACTTTACAAATTCAGATTATAAACAAAAAATAAAATATATATATTCTGATGCGTTTATGTAACACGTGTGTGTGTGTGTGTGTGTGTGTGTGTGTGTGTGTGTGTGTGAGGGCCATTGTCGGGACATCACAGCAGACAGCTACTGATAATTACTGTTATAAAAGAGACGAGCTGCTTGCTGCTTTTGTTCCCGGTGGGGCTTCGTGTGACAGCAGCCTGATGTTAGTGTGTGTGTGTGTGTGTGTGAAGCCGTCGGGCTGCTGGTACAAATCTCTGAAACTCTGAAGTAAATCCACGGCCGTCTTGAAGCCTCCGGCGGTGGATTTTCTTTAATCCGCTGTCAGAGGAGACGTGAGGAGGCTGAGAGGTTGTTGGTTCTAATCCCTGTGAAACATCTTCACTGTGACAAGAAGAAATATTAAATTATTATTTCTCTTACGCCACATCATCCTGTAATTCCCATGTGTGGCCTCAGGTGTGCTGTGTTGTTTTTTTAGCAAGGAAAATGTTGTTGTTTTTTATTAGCTCAAACCAAAAACACAAAATCTAAAAATAATAATAAATAAAATAATAAAATTAGAATTATTATATGAAAATATTTCTTTATTTTATACATGAAGAAAAAAGAAAATTGTGTAAATTAGCTCCGTATTTTTAGAAATTCTTCACAAAAGCAAAATAAAAGTTGTATTTAACATTTAAATCATTTATTTCATAACGGGTAAAAACAACAATAAAAAGTGCATTTAAACATTTTGAAATTCTTTACAAAAAACAACATGTATTTCATTAATAAAAAAGCTTTTTATTTTTCAATTTGAATTTTGCGTGCATATGAAACCAATTCTTCCCCATGTTTACATTTGGAGCATAGACTGTATAAATAATGGACGTAGTCACCGTGACGTCACCTATTGGTTTGTTGACTGCCCGTTGGAAGCCTCGAGTTCAGCGTTCCACTCGTCGCCATCTTGTTTCCGATACGCGGAACAAACCATATTTGGACTGTAGAGGAGCAAGAGGGATCTGATCACTGACTACAGCCTCTCTACACCTCAACCTGACTGAGAGAAGCTGCTGCTAATTCATGTTAGCATTAACTGGGATGTTAGTTTTGGCTAGCATAAAACAAAAACAAAATGTATCTTTCTTACCTCAGAAAACTGAGCAGTGACTCCTTGGAGTGTCTGTTAGTCCAACAGACATTTTTACTGAACAAAACGTTCAAATAAACTGTTATTAAGTGAAAATACAGTGTGAAAGGGTCAAAGTTATGAGACCAAACCGGCAAACGTCCTCTTTTATATCTATATAACGTTATATATAACTTTATTGACTCGTTGCCGTGGATACGCATTGCTCTGCTTCTCTCCTGATGACGGCTCGCCTTGTCAGTGACCTGTCAATCAAAGGTAGCCACGCCCCAAATCATACGATTCTTTATCTTCTATTTTCTTCTAAATGGTGCCATTATTGAACTATTGACATCAAATTGTCTTGAAGATCATTTTTAACAAGTGATTGAGACCATAGTGTTGTCCTGAAAATTTTTTCTGAGGTAATAAATCAAGTGAGAAGTTTTCAAATTTTGCACTGAAATGAATGGGCAGATTTTTTTTGCAGCCAAACTTAGCAACCCCTGCTGGAATTTTCGGTGGATTGCAGGCTTAAGGCACTTCCTGGTTGGCCTCTATGCTCAGACATGGAGATTGCCGCCTGATTTGGAGTTAGTGGCGCCCTCTAGTGGCCGTGGTAGACACAAAACACAAATGTTGTGGTAGGAGGGTCAAACAAACCCAAGACTTTCACCCAGGAGAACGAGGTTCGTGTCCCATATGAAAACAAAAACAAACCAAGTGATTCACCTAACTTCCGTGCATCACGTTTTTTTACGTCTTTTACAATGCCTAACAAGGAACTTTTTTGCCCTGAACCTAGTGGGGTTTTTTTAGCTTAAAGTTAATGAAACTGCAGCTTTTTTTTTTTACAACAGTGAACCTTACGATGTCCTGCAACCAGTGGGGGCGCTATTTTTAGAAACGCTTCTATGCATATTATATGCATGCAAAATTGGATTTTGGCATATGCATTGCAAATCATTTAAAAGTGCAAATCTGTGTTATTTGTATGCAGATTGAAGAGACCGTGTTTTTAAAACGGACCGATCACGCTGCGGTCTCTAGCTATTTGCATGAAAACATCAGTTTGGAGACTAGATTAACAATGTACAAAAAACATGCAAGTGTACCTGTAAAAAGTTTGATTATAATCAAGAAAATACATCAATTTATATTTAAATAAATAATAATGATTACATTTTTACATATTACTGTTACTGTAATAAAATAAATAAAACAAAAATAAACTTCTTCTTCTTTTAACTTCTTTTACATAGATTCGGGACTCTTCTCAGGGTGCGTTCAGCTCGAACCTGTTTGTTTTGTTTAAAAGAACTCTGGTGTGTTTGGTTCGTTCTGGTATAAAAAGCTTCGGGTGGGGACTAAAAAAACACACAAGACCGTCTGTAAACGAGGATCTGTGTCTGCTTTAAAGTGAACTCTGGTGCAAGTTTGTTCGTGGAGTGAAAACAAACAGACAAACTTAACGTAAATTTAACAAACCAAACATGATGTTTGGCTCATTTAGACCGAACCAAGCTTTAAAAACACAACTAAATTGGTTTGTTTTAAGCAAACCGAAAAGGTGATTTTCTCATTTGGTTTGTGAGTCAGACGCTGATTTGAAACATTTTCAGCAGAAAGCGTCACATTTACTGTTTGTATAGTAACATTATACTCATGAGTTCATTGTTTGTCTGTCTTGTTTCAGGAATCGACTATAAGACGACCACCATCCTTCTGGACGGGAGGAGAGTCAAGCTGCAGCTCTGGTACTAAACACACCGAAGAACTCACATTATCAACACAGGGAAGGAGCGACTGTGAAGTGTTCTCTGTTGAGATATTTACTGATATTAGCATGCTAACCAGCTAGCCCCTGCCTGTCCTGTACTACTGTACACACACTGTACACACACTCATGCATAAAAACATGCTGCATTAATGCGCCTGTTACATATAGTTTAAAACCACTACACACACACTGAGAGAAGGAAGATCACAGTGCACTTTAAGCACACACACACACACACACACACACACATTCTTATACTTCTATCCTTGTGAGGGCCCTCATTGGAATAATGAATTCCCTTGCAAGGTTAGAATAGTTTAGGATTTTTCATTAGTTTTATTTTTAATTGGGTTGTGAATTTTTTTTTTTTTAAGTTTTAAAATGCTGTAGTTTTAGTTTAGTTTTTATTAGGGTTTTTTTGTAATGGCGTATTTGTTGGGTGGGAGATTAAAAGAGGTCACAGTAAATGTTGCCTTCATTTCCTTTGTCTTATCCATTTTCATTATGCATGAAAAAAAGTTGACAAAAATGCAAACGAAGGACATTTTCACTATAATTTTAGTTTGTTTCGTAACCACACAATACAGTTTCAGTTAATTGTCCTTTTTTTAAACTCTCATTTTTACTTTTATTTCAGTTAACGAAAATGTTTTTTCAATTCTAGTTTTCGTTATTTCATTTCGTTTATGTTAACTATAATAACCTTGTACCCTAACCTTCACCATCACAACTAAATGCCCAACATTAACCCTAACATAAACCTACTTGTAACCTTTAACCCTTAAAATAAAGTCTGAAATCTGAAAAAAGCCTTTAAAGAAGTGAGGACCTGCCGAAATGTCCTCACTTTGCAAAAATGTCCTCACTCCGTTGGTTAAAAACGTGTTCCGGTCCTCACTATGTAGGAAGTACAAGAACACACACACACACACTCAGTCAGCCATGGCCCTCTCTGAGGTATTTTTAGAGCGTTTTTGCTTTTAGCCTAGTCACTATTAAATTATTAATCTGAAACTTTTTTTGATGTTTAAGCGGATGAGACGCTTTAGCTCTGTGCGTGCGTGTGTGTGTGCGCGCGCGCGCGTGTGTGTGTGACTAAATCCCCGCCTGACCCGATGTGACGTCCTCACAACAACACGTTTACAGTGTGACTCGCGTGTGTGGGATCGTTTACAGTCACATTGTGTTCTGACTCATACTGTAAACACAGAGTCCTGCTGTTGGACGGCAGACGGACTCCCTCAGAGTCTCCTGGTTCTGTTGGGCCGGCAGCTGGCCCGGTCAGACGCAGCAGGACGGCAGCCAACAGAAACACTGCTGTGGTATTCAGCTCTGCTGCTGGAAACACGCTTGTTTTTCACTGCGGACACAAAAACAACAGAAACAGAACAGACGTGCTCTCTGCAGGCTGGACCGTCTGACCTCATTATGAACGAGGCGTTCTTTAAATCGTCATTCCAAGATCCAACGAGATAAAACTTTACTGCACATTTTTCACAACAGGATCCAATAAAGTGTGTTTTTCTTTCATTAACCCTCTGGAGTCTCCGATCACATGACGTCTTGATGATGTCACACTGTAAAAGTACTGGCCTTTCTGTATCATTTTACAGGGTTATACTTGAAGTACTTGAGTGCAAATGCCATTAAAAAAAAATTATATTACTTTTATTACAAAGTTTAACCATAAAATGGAAGTTGAAATCGTTCATTTAATACAATGGGATATATAGGGTTTTTTGTTTTTTTTACAATATTATTTCATTGCTTAATAGTCTTGAATGTTAAATTTCTGCTAATTATATGTATATATAAATATATATAAATATATATTTGTGTGTGTGTGTATATATATATATATATATAAACACATTTTCCATTTGTAAAAATAAAAATGTAAAAGAAATTATAAAAAAACCCCTGAAAAATCTGGCAGCAAAAGTTGCCAAACACTGTCATATTAAAGTAAAAACAAAACTTTAATTATTTTACAAAAAATATTTTTAAATACAGATATTTACTGTATATTATGTATTATTATACTGTATTATTATAATTTTCTGTAAAATAATAAAAAACATTTTTTTTCAGTTTGACAGAAATCTGTCAAAAATGTTTACATTTTTTTTTTTTTTTTAACTTTTGTCTCAGTAATGCTGGACAATGCTATGTTGTGATCCCAGCGTTAGAGGGGTGGGACTTAGCAAAAGGCGAATTAATAGTCAAGGTAATATAAAAGAGCAAAAAAAATTTAAAATAAAGGTGAAAAATCACACTCTATGTGTTATTGTAAAATATAACTATAAACAGCAACACGTGTTTGGCCCAAGCTCGAGCTCAGGTCGACATCTTTGCTTTAGGTTTTGAAACATGTTTTTAACAGTTTGTTTAGATGGTAGAAAAACTCAAAATACTTCATGTTTAAAGTATTTGACCATTTCTTTTTCCGTGTTGTTTCAGGGACACGTCCGGTCAGGGACGATTCTGCACCATCTTCAGATCTTATTCCAGAGGAGCTCAGGTACGTTTTCACTCTGTCAGCTGAATAATCTTGTAAGAGATTTTAATTTATGCAGCTCATATAATAATAATATAACAGGATTATAATTCAAAGAGCGATTAACTTTTAATCATCGGTTACCACTGCTTCTGTTTGTAAAAGTAACCAAAATGAAGCTTAAAATTGTGATATTTCTGCTAAAATCATTTTGTTCTGTATGTCTCATTTAAAAAGTGTAAAAATGAATAAATAAATAAAACATCAAATTCTGCTCCTCATCGACACTGTGAAGCCGAGATTGATTCTGCTGAGATGAACAGTCACGTGACAAATATTAACTGAAAATCAGTTTACACAGAGCGGAGAGGAGAGGACAGGAGAGGCTGGAAACATGGAAATAGTTCAATATGTAGAATATGTGGAACAAACTTTTTTTGCAGCTTCCGTGGCACTTGTGGGCATATGGAAAAGTGTTGTATATAGGGATGGGTACCGATTTCGGTACTTTTATAGGTACCGACCGAATTCCGTCGGTACTACCGAGTACTGATTCATGTAAAATCAAACGGTACCATGTTTCGGTACCTAAACGGCGTTAACTTTAAACTGATCATTGATTTCAACCTGTTTTCATTTAACGTCTTGATTAACAAGCGTGCTGACGATCGCACTATTTGTTATTTTTTTATTTACCTCCTCGTCTGGTCCTGTCTGCTCACCGCGGCCACTAGCCACTAGCTGCTGCACTCTTCCAACCCGGCGCAGAGACGAACAGCCGGCTCTAGGCCTGCTAGCCGCCAGCTACTATCTCTCCGATGTCTCTACCCGGGCTTGGCCTTCGTCTGCCTCCAGATTGGACCTTCCTTACTCCGTTTGCTCTCTCCATTCTTCTGTAGACTAGTCATTAGCAGCTAGCTGCTGCATCTCTGGTCCTCCGCTAATACTCCGCTCTTCAACTCAGGAATATTACCTGCCACTTTACTCCAAACTGCCTCGCTGAAATTAAATCCCTCGGATCCTGCGTCATCCTCGATATGTGCACAGAGCAGCCCGACTCAACTTTGTTTATTCCAACCATGCTATGGCCATAATACTGTCTGACCGGTGCTGCGCCGCACAGCTACGACGTCATCACAACAAAACACACGTGCACTTGCAACCTTTTTTTTTTTCTCCTCCGTGCACTTGCCACCTGAGAGCGCTCCTCTGCATTCTTTGATAACACTGCAACCTTCATGTTACAAAATGCACGTTCACTCAACAATAAAGCACTGCTCATCCTGGATTTTATATTGTTTTGATATATTTTTTAAAGTTTATATTTTGAGAAATAAATATGTTGAATTGAAAAAAATAGATTTTGTTATTAAACAAATTAACATTTATTACCACATAAACAAACGCAAAAGTACCGAAAATTGGTACCGTTGAGTACCGGTACCGATTCCCAGGTACCGGGTACCGGTACCATATCGGTTCAAATGTGAAAGGTACCCATCCCTAGTTGTATATATATATTCCATTTATTCATTAAAAAAAAAAAAAAAGAAATTATCAGACTTTGTCTGATTCAACTTTGTCTTTTTTATGATTTGTATCATTACATTATTACATATTACATATTACATTATACATTGTGTTATTCTACACAAAAGACATGTTTTTTTTGTTTAGTTTTTTTTATTAATTTAAAGAAAACACAACATTAATCACCAATGGACAAATGCAGTAAAACAAAACAACAACAACAAAAAGAACGACAAAAAAATCACAAAACCAACCTAAATAAATAAATATAACTACCACAAAAGACATATTTGTGTTGTTCCCACTTCTAGCCATGATTGTGCAGATTCCATAGAGCTGCAGGACATATAGATTTTATATATAATAAATATATTGCAGTAAAAAACAAGGCCACAGGGAGTAAAATGTAAAAAGAGCAAAACACACCCTGAAGCTGCTCGTTGTGGGAAGAAACTCATCAAACATCCGCAGAGTGTTCCTTCATGTTTCCAGCCGAGACAAAAGAAAAACACTTTCCACTGAATGAAGTTGTTGTTTTTATTGTTGTTGTCGTCACTCAGTCAGGCTTTTAGTGGGCACAGAGGAGAGATCACCATGGCAACAGTGACACCATCGCCACTGAAAGCTGATCATGAATCTGTAGCCTGTGTGTGTGTGTGTGTGTGTGTGTGTGTGTGTGTGTGTGTGTGTGAATTGATAGTGACCCACACTTCCATGCAGTGATGTGCTGCAACATTCAGAATTATTATTTTTTGATCAAGGTCTTTTTTTATTTTTCAAATTTTTCAAATACATCAGACAAAGAAGATACAATTCTCACATGAGACAATCAAGTCTGGTTCCAATCAAACAAACCTCCCAATGCCCCCCACCCACAAGTACTGGACCCCAAGCAAATTTCAACACATCCAGACACCGACACATACACAAACTAGGTAAATAAAAAAAGGAAATCACAACAGAGAGAGAAAAGAAAAAACAAAAACAAAACAAAACAAAAAACAGATACATATATACATTTGGGTAACATAGAAATGTTAGTAGCTGCCATGCTTTCAACAAAGGAAATAAATGGCTGCCAAATGACATAGAATTTCCTGGTGGTCCCTCTTACAGTAAATCTAATTTTAAAAGTGAACATGACTCATGACCTCCCTAATCCACTGGTCATATGTTGGCGGGAAAGCATCTTTCCATTTAAACAGGATAAGTCTCCTGGCCAACAAGGAGCAGAAGGCCATAATCTTAATCTTAGACAGTCTATCTTTGGTCCAATGAAGACGGTGGACTATTTTGAATTGAACCACAGTGTGTCTGAGGCATATACGTAGAGGAAGAATAAATTCGCTGAAAACGTTCAGAATTATTTTGTGTCAACATTAGTTAGGGATCTGTTTACTGTGATTATTTTCTTATCACAAGAGAGAAGGTCACTCAGCAGAGCTCAGATCTCCGCCAGGCATTTTGCAAACCAAACTCCATTCAGAAAACCATCATTTTAAAAGTAGTTCTCTTGTGTTCTTGCAGACAGACCTGACAAAGCATGAATTCAGACTTTTTCCACACCAGCATCATGCTGTAGTTATTTCAGCATCCTTTAGATCCGTTTATTGACATTAAATCACAGCTTAATCACTCTATTTTGGCTTCAAACTGATGTATTACACGGTTCCTGCAGATTATTATAACTTCTTAAAAATACATTTGAAGGATTTAAGGTCCTCAAAAGTCTTATTTTTAATGATGGCCGCTCTAAAATGTGGAGGTTTTGGTTGGTTCTCCACAGTCCACCTGCTCTCATGAAGGTAACAGTAAATTAAGATTCTTTTAATAAACACATTTGTATCGAATGTTGACACAAAAATATCAAGACAAATATTTATTTTGTCAAGTTGATTTCAAACATTAAGCTCAGCCCAAAGAAGGAAAGACGTAAAGACCTACATTTTCTCTGTAAAGGTCTTAAAAACCATTAAATTTGATTGTTCACTTTATTTCACTTTATTTGGGTTCATACTGATGTATCAGTGCTGGACCAGCAGTCATCCAGACACTGTTCCGGTTGGAGGCGATGAAATTCCTCCATATCAAATAATTAATCCAGACATGACGATGTTTCTGTGCCACAGCAGCTACAGAGCAGCAGAAAGGATTATTTCACACACGGTTTTAAGAAAGAAATAACGTTAATGATGATGTTTTTAATATGTAACACAGTAACATGAATAAACACAAATTCTGTGGTTAAACTCCTGGGAAACAAAGCTTTCAAGCCAACAAACAACTCCACATGTAGACTGCTGGACTTCACTGCAATAAAACTAAATTAGCTACAACTGAAGTCTCCCAAACCTAACAATGTATTTTCTAACACAACAATGAATTAATCGCTACTAATTACAAGCAGAATTTGAACACTGAATGAGGTTTCTGGTCATCTTTGGATAACAATAAGTGAACTTCAATGTATCCAGAATTTTTTTTTTAAGAAGCTACATATTGTAGGTCTGCAACTTACTAATTAATTGCATTGCTGATTCTTTTTTTTTTTAAATTAATTGATTAGTTGTTTGGTCAATAAAATGGTAAAAAAAAAATTTAGATAAAGCGCAATATGACATTTTTGGTTTTGTGCACAATTCATATATAGCCAGTTTACTGTCATAATAAGACTAAAGAAACCAACAAATATTCACATATTTTCTGGAAAAAAATCAAGATGATTGGTTGTCGATTATTTTAACCCTTTGATGCACAACATATGGACACCGCTTCTAATCCACAACATGGCTCAAAAATGGCCCGCATTCATTTCCCATGTTATTTCAGGCTGGCTGTGTGTTTCTGTGCTCTCTTTTTAAATCAATTTATTTTATGATTGAAGAGTCCAAGTATTCTTTGAATATCTTTTTTTTTTATTACAACAGATCATTATATCCATTTTATTTTCATACTATGAAGAAAAATATTTTTTGTATTATTACATACATTTTTCACACATGGGTCAAAAATGACTTATTCATCCAAATTTGATGTAAAATTAAATGACCCAATACTATAATAATAGTAATTTGTTTCATATAGTTACTTTAGCAGTAAGAGGGGCCAAACACTCATATATTTAATATATTTAACATGTTTATGTATCATTTTGTCACACATACAGTGTATCTGGAAGATATTCACTTTTTCCACATTTTCTTATGTTACAGCCTTATTCCAAAATGTATTACATTTATTTTTCCTTAAAATTATACACACATTACCCCATAGTGAAATTTTTCACCCATGGTGTGCATTAGAAGCGTAGTGATACAAAAAGAGTTTTTATTCAAAAAGTAAGAAATTAAAACAAAAAAGGATGTATGAGGATCAAAAACAAGTTGATTAAGGAAAAACCTGGAATACTGAATGATGAAATTAATTTATTGCAAAGATAAATTTTATAGTATATATTTATTTATATATAAAATTAGATAGAAAATAAAAAGTCAGTTGGGCCACTTTAGACCCATGTTGTGACCCATGTTGTCATCAAAGGGTTAATTGTTGATAGCTAATTGACTAATCTTTGCAGCTCTAAAATATTGTCAGTAAAAATAGTTGAATTTTATTATAAACCTGGCTGGTTTCCCCCCGCAGTCTATGAGATTATTTCCTATTTTGAAGTGAGTTAATTAGTGTTTACGTACAGTTAATTAATATACACATTAATATGTTTCTCTGTGTTCCTCAGGGAGTTATTCTGGTGTACGACATCACCAACCGCTGGTCGTTCGATGGGATCGACAGGTGGATCAAAGAGATCGATGAGGTCAGTGATTAAATGTGTTTCTGAGGAGGTTTCTCTGCACTCAGCACATTGTTTACCATTCAGATGTTACTTCATCTCCGCTGCATCAGCTCTGAATCACTCAGCTACGTTCACAACAACAACCCACTCACTGAAAACAATGCTGCTCTCTCTCTTGCACACACACATACACACACACACACACACACACACACACACACTGTACCAGGGTCCACCAGGATGAGCTGCGTGTTCAGGTTTCATTTCAAGTCTAATGTTTGAACATTTTTCTTCAATCAGCTGCTGCTTAAAACATACATTCTTCCATTTTGTCAGTTTATAAATGCTTTAAAATCAGTGTTTTACCGAAAAAGTTCAATTCAGTTGTTTTTTTTACTATTTCCCCCCAAAACTTTAAACGTTAACCATATGAACCCCAACAATCCGTTTCAGGGCGTTTTACGCTTTTTTTTACATTTTGCTCACTGTGGCCTTGTATTTTACTGCAATATATAAGTCCTGCAGCTCTGTGGAATCAGCACAATCATGACATAAATCATGAGAAATGTATGAAATTAATGGAATTTAATGTAGAATGAAGTGATTCTGACAAAATATCACAATTTTTGGTTACTTTTTCTAATGGAATCTTTTGTAACCAATGATCCGTTCAAGGACCGTTGGATAGTTCAAACTCTGATAATGCCTGTTTTCATAGTTTCTTTTCTACGATAAACTGTGTATTTTTTTGTGATTTAAAAAAAAAAAGAAAACATATGTTTGAAACCAGAAAGTTATTTAAAATTTTCTTCAAAAGCTTTATGTGCTCCAAGCACCAACGTCTGAGGTTGTCTGAAAATTTAAGGCAATGCTGAAGTGCGTCAAACCTGCATTCTGTATTTGTGACCTCAGTAAACATTCCCATAATGATTTTATGGGTTCAAGCCTTCTTTCATGCGGCATGATGTTCATTGAGTACATTTTTGTCCCATTTTTACCCAGCATGCCCCAGGGGTGCCCAAGATCCTGGTGGGGAACCGCCTGCATCTGGCCTACAAACGGCAGGTGACCACGGAGCAGGCCCAGGTGTACGCCGAGAAGCTGGGCGTCACCTTCTTCGAGGTCAGCCCGCTGTGCAACTTCAACATCACCGAGTCGTTCACCGAGCTCGCCCGTATCGTGCTGATGAGACACGGCATGGAGCGCCTGTGGCGGCCCAACAAAGGTTATATATTTATGTTGTGTTCATTTTAAATGTGTTTATATTTGTGTTTATTTTCTATTAATTTTAAAACTATATTATTTATTTATTTATTATTTTCCATTTTGCATTTTCAACCATATTCCTAAACCTATTTTATTTCTTTATTATTTCTTTATCATTTCGTCACCCTGTTAAAATAATCGCCTAACTCATTTTTTCAAGTTTTGCAGGAAACACAAAAAAACTTCACCAAAAGTGTAACATATGACATTTATTGATTATTTCACTCAAAAAGGATGTAACAAAGGATGGCTATTGGCATAGTAATAACACTGTGTGTTAATTATGTAACTTAAGAGAAATAAATGACTTAGGCAATTTTTTGAACATGCCTTTGTGACTTAAGCAAGATATGGTAACACTTTATTTTGAAGGTGTCTACATAAGAGTCACACAAGCCTGTCAGAAACATGACATGACAAGTATCATGAGCATTAATGTTGCTTCAAAGTGTCATTAATGTTCATAACACATCCCATGTCATGTTTATGACACGCTCATGTCACTCTTATGTAGACACCTTCAAAATAAAGTGTTACCATATCTTGCTTAAGTCACAAAGGCATGTTCAAAAAATTGCCTAAGTCACATTTTATTTTGATTTAGGCATAATAAATCCGCTTAAGACACACACTTGACATAGGCCATTATCTTAAAGGGGTAAAATCACATGATCTGATCAACTGAGGATGTAGGCGATTTTACCATAGGTGGCCGGCATCATGAGGAGATGATTTAAGCAAAAAAAAAAATTTGACAAAAAATGACTTAGGCGATTATTTTAAGAGTGTGACGAACATCTTCTTTCTCTACAGTAGATGGTTCGCTTGGCTTGGCATAAAGACTGGAAACAGTTAGCCTGCTCTGATTAATATTTAACATCTTGTTATATAAACAAGAATACAAACACATGTTGGGTTTAATATGTTTTCTGATGACATCATGTTTGATGAGGTCACTAACAGGTGTGTGCTGCCCCCTGCTGGACGGCTCTGAAACACAACACACAGTCTACAATGTCATTTAGCAGATGCTTTTATCCAAAGCGACGTACAAATGAGAGTTAATACAACACAAGGAAGGATGAAGTCAAGAAACATAGCAAGAGTAAGTGCCGTGGGTTAAGATTGAGTCCATTAGGACGTAAGAACTTTTAAGTCGTGCGATACTTATTGTTGTCATTTGTGTGGATCAAGAGTGAAGGTGTTCAGTAAAGAGTTGGTCTTCAGTCTCTTCTTAAAGATTGAGAAGGATTCAGTGGAACAGATGGAGTTTGGAAGTTGGTTCCACCACCGGGGCACTACAGAGGAGAAGAGTCTGGTTGAGACGTAGAGCCCTTCAGCGGAGGAGGAGCCAGATATCTTTTGCCTGAAGAGCGTAGAGAACAGGAGGGTTTGTGGACCTGAACAAAGGAGTTCAGATAAGAAGGAGCTGTTCCCGTTGCTGTTTTGTAGGCAAGAGACAAGGCTTTGAATTTGATGCTGCTGTGACCGGGAGCCAGAGCAGAGAGATGAGGAGCAGAGTGACATGAGCTCTCCTGGCTGGTTGAAGACCAGACGTGCAGCCGCGTTCTGGATCATCTGCAGAGGCTTGGTGGTGCAGCAGGAAGACCTGCCAGTAGAGAGTTGCAGTAGTCTAAACGTGATAAGACAAGGGCCTGAACCAGGAGTTGTGTGGATTGCTCGGTCAGGTAGAATCTGATCTTCCTGATGTTGTACAGGGAGAATCAACACGATCGGGCGATTGAGGACACATGAACCTTGAAGATCAGTTGGTCACGTCGAGTTAGTTATAGATCCAAGCTGAAGATTGATGGGATGATATAAGGTGGGATGACGAGGAGCTCCGTCTTTGAAAGGAGATGATTTATATTTTCTTAATAAGATTATAGTTTTTTTTTAAATCACAAACTCATGAACTAAGTGTCTCTCTCCCTGTCTGTCTCAGTGCTGAGTCTGCAGGACCTTTGTTGCCGCTCCATCGTCTCCTGCACGCCGGTCCACCTGGTGGACAAGCTGCCACTCCCGTTGGCTCTCAAGTCCCACCTGAAGTCCTTCTCGATGGCCAACGGGCTGAACGCCCGCATGATGCACGGCCGATCCTACTCCGTCACCGCCAACGCTCACCAAGGCGCCACAAAGAGGACGGGAGGGACGCTGCTGAAGAAACCCAAGCTGATCCGACCGCCGCCGCTCAGCCCGTCTGCACAAAGCTGCAGGAACAGCTGTAAGATCTCCTAACAGCTGGACGAGGCCGTGAACGCACCGCCGCCTGTAACACAACACCACGGCGTGTTCACGCTTCAGATCTCTGCACGGGAACTCTGAAATCTGTTCATGAAAGCTGTTTGTTACGTCCACAACTGTCCAATTTGAGGACAAGATGAGTGTCAGGGCCACTGTTCAGAGAAAAACATGAGATTTAGAGAATAAAGTAAGAAAATTGTAAAAACGGTTAAAAAAAAAAGGGGGTAATCTGAAAACAACAAAATCAGAAATGTTTGGAAAAAAGTAATATTTTCAGTATTTTAATACAAAAGCTATATTTTGACAATAAAAAGAAAATGTCACAATTTATTTAAAGAAATAAAAGCAACAAAAGGCAAAAAAATTACATGCTTATTTATTGTTTACTATTGAAGTAAAATTTGTATCATCTCAGTATGTTCAGACAGGAAATACTTAAACATACACATCTGCTAATTTAATAATCGCACCTGACATTTTGTCAAAATTATATCCTTAAAATTCGGATTTTATATCTCATAAATCTCATATTATAAAAATTAAAACAAGCAAAGAATTGTTTTGTTTCTCCCAAAAACTGAGAAAATATGCAGATTATTTTCCTAAAATTGTATACATTTATTGTGAAAACCTAGCAACTTTTTAAAAAATGTTATGACTTAATTCTGAAAACATTATGACTTCTTTCATAAAACTTTTGTCTTGACATATGATTTTCAAAAGTTTGTTGTGGAATCATTATGACTTAAACATCAAATTTTTTATCTTGAAATATTACAACTATTTTCTCAACATATTACGCCTTTATTCTTTTTATTTATTTATTTATATAAAATGTTTGGATTTTTTTCTTCTCCTAATTATGGCCCTACTAACACCCGGTGTTAGTGTTTGCTGCAGTAATTATCTCTTTCAACTATTTTTTTTAATTGAATATGACCTGTACATGAAATTTTAGCTGTATTCTTAAAACTTTTTTTTCCTGAACTGTGGCCATGACAGCAACATGTTTGTGAGACATTTAAAGGAACTGAAGACTAAAAAACAAACATCACTTGATCACAAACGCCTGCAAGAAACACTTAAGTTTTTATAATTATTAATGTGTAAATGCAGGAGAATTTTCCTTTAACGCCTCTTTAACGGCGAGTTGTCGTGTTCACAGTCGTGCAGCTTTTTCCTCAGGATGTTTTCTACACACACACACACACACACACACACACACACACACACCAAGGTTATAATAGTTTTGGATTTTTTATTAGTCTTAGTTTTAATTTCGTTGTGAATTTTTGTTTTCAAATTCAGTTAGTTTCAGTTAGTTTTTAGAGTGAGTTTGTTAGTTTTAGTTTAGTTTTTATTAGTTTTAGTTTTTTTGTAATGAGGTATTTGTAGGATGCCAGATTCAATAAGGTCACAATAAATGAATAAATGTTTCCTTTATTTCCTTTGTCTTATCCATCTCAGCCCCAATAAGGTTATTAAGTCATAAAACCAGATAGATGAAATAGATTTCATATCAACCAAAAAGGTTTACGTATGAAAAAAGTTGACAAAGACGAAAACTAAGGACATTTTCACTATAATTTTAGTTAGTTTTAGTTAGTTTTGTAACCACAAAATACAGTTCCAGTTAATATAGTTTTTTTTAAAAACTCTTGTTTTTATTTTTATTTCAGTTAACGAAAATGTTTTTTTAATTCTAGTTTTCGTTATTTCGTTAGTTTTCGTTAACTATGATAACCTTGACACACACACACACACACACACACACACACACACACACACACACACACACACACACACACATACACACACATACACACACACACACACACACACACATACAAATACACACACACACACATACACACACGTACGTGTACATATGAAGCACTTTGGACTGTTTTTTTGCACAGACGTCCTGAACACACTGAGATGAAACGTGTGTACAATATTTGTACGTTTTGTAAATATCACTGTTTGATACGATGATAAACGATGACTGTCGGGTTTGTGCCTGTTTTTTCTGTGGAAAGTGACGTTATATTTTTCCTGAGGAGGTCACTGACACACAGCCGTGTTTCACACCATTTATCAGTGTTTTAGGGGAGACACTACAGGTGAATAGAGGCTTTTTTAACTCATGGATATCACGATGAATCTTCCCCAGTTTGTTATTTACAGTAAGACAAAAAGTTTTTGCATAACAAGTCTTCTGAAATTTTATGTTTGGGCAAATTTATGAAGTTATTATATTGTGTTGATTTCTAAGATTCAAAGTCTTTTACAGAAGGAATTTGGGATATCTCCCTTTATCATTTTAAAAATCAGAAAAATTCTGTCAAAAGCCATTAAAAAAATCATGTTTTTAAGAAGAAAACGTTATATAAATCAGGGTATGAGTGGTATATAGAAAAACCCCTCAGTAAAAACCCTCAGAATATAGTTTGGAATAAATCTGGTAAATTAGTTTTTTATAAGTGCAGCTGAAGTTGACATATGAGAAAAAACTAATTTTAAAGATTTCATACATTCTTAATGGAAATGATATACAACACAAAATGACACAATGCAATAGAACGCTACCTTTTAGTGAATGTTGGAGAAATCTACAAATATTAAAAAGTATTGTTTGCTTTGGATGTTTTCTTTTCACTATTCTGAAAGAAGACAAATTATGGGAGAAAAACAGCCCAAAACCTCAAATTTGACCAGTGCATGAAAAAAATCATGTTTTTGCCTGTAGTGTCTCTTGTAATAAGATGCACCTTTACAATAAACTCTTCCCACCCTGAGTGCACGAGGTGTGTCGTCTCATAAAGTGGAAATATCCATCGTTTTCTATCAAAGTAAAAAATATCTGTGTACAGTTACTAGTAATAATAATAATAATTTATTTTATGAAAAAATATTATTAAAGACTTAAAACTTTATAATAACACAAAAAACAGAAAAGAAGGATGCAACACATTAAAACAAGGGCAAATAAACTCAACAAAAACTAAACAGTAAAAAGACATGATACATGATAAAAAACATATAAATAACAATAAAATAAATATTAAATTATAGACATGAATGAAATACCTAAACATACAGATTTAGTCATAACACAACATTTTGCTCTATTATGAGATATTAAATCAAAATTATGAAATTGGGAGTGCATCGGAAATTTGATTTGTATCTTTTATTTTTTTCTTAAGTTGGATTCCAAAAATATTTTTCTAATAAAACTTAATTTGAGAAAACAAAAAACATAAAGCAAAGCACCTTGGATAAAAGCGCTATATAAGTGCACTCCATTTATTTTTCTGTTTTGCAATTTTATTCTAAAATATTACTTTGATCTTTAAATATTATAAGTGTTATGACTTCACTTTGAAACATGATACTTTTTTTTATCTTACTTAAAGTACAAATTTTTTTCAACAAATTGTGGCTCAAGGTATTTACAATTCAAGGTAAATTTACAGCTTTTTTCAGAAATATGAATAACGCAACATTTTGCTCTATTAATAATAATAATAATGCATCGGTTTTATATAGTGCTTTTCAAAATACACAAAGACGATATTAAGTCAAAATTCCCAAATTTGATTTGTATCCTAACTTTTTTTTATATGTAATTCTCCCAAAAAATTAAAACTTATTTCCCATATTAAAAAAATCCAAATATTTCCGCTTTTTTGCAAAAGTGCAACTTAATGAATTATAAAGATTTTATTAAAAACATGTTACAACTTATTCTTCACATATTATTGCTTTGATCCTGAAGTATTATTATTATTTATTTATTTAAAAAAAAAATACAAATGTTTCAGGGCCGTGGCCAGGTATCCTTTTTGTATAAAATGATTGTGGATGCATCGAAAGAATCCTCGGACAGTAAAAGATTGGTCTAGTGATTTAGATGCAGAAATCTCTCAAGCTGACTGGAAGACGATTTGTCATAATGCACAATGTCAGACTATTAACACCAGATTGAAACTATTACAGTTTAAATGGATTATGCGCGGATACATCACTCCTGCCATCGCTTTGATAACAATAATCCTGATTTCTGTAATAAATGCAGCCAAGAAGAAGGAACATTATTACACTGCCTATGGAGTTGCCCCAAAATTAAAAAATTCTGGGAAAAGGTCATACAAACTACATCTGATATTATCTCGATCAAACTGCCTGTCTGCCCTCGGGTATTTATCCTAGGACTACTTTCAGAGTGTCAGGTGGGAATAAAAAGATCAAGGTCATTTTGTGCTCACTTCAGGCTAAACACTGTATAGCAACTTCCTGGAAGAGCACCAAGGGAAAAATACAGAGCTTTTTTAAGCTATGGGGACAATTTATTGAATATCTTGAAAGTCACCAATCAAGATGTTGAACACTTGAAAAGGACAATGAAGTGTATAAAGAAAATGTAATATTCAACACAGCAGCTACATAGGAAATACAGGGTTATACCTTTTATTATAATAATAATAATAATAATAATAATTATTATTATTATTATTATTATTATCTATTGTTTTTTGTTTTATTTGTTTTGTTCTTTGTTTCAGTGGTAATTGGTCTTGTCTTTTTTTTAATCTAAGAATGTGGGCATGTAAACCCTCATTAATGTATGTGTCATGTTAATTCTAAAAACCCAATAAATATAATTTTCAAAAATAAATAAATACAAATGTAAAAAAGCAATTTTCTGAAAAATTTTTGAATTACAAAATTTGAAAAAAATGTTAAAAATATTCCAAATTTTTATCTTGAGATATTTCCCTTTTAACTTTTTTCTGGAAAATTTACATTTTTATTCTTGTAAAAGCACAACTTTATTCACACATCATTATTATTTTATAAGATTTTATCTTAACAATATTACAATTTTTACTCTTTTATTCTAGTATGATTTCTTTGATCTGGAAATGTTATGCATAATATTACTTGATCCTGGTTGATATGTTGATATTATTATTTTTTGCTGAAAATATAATATTTTTCTCATAAACAATGTCAATTTCCAACAACTTTATATTAAAATAGTCTTCCTTTGTATCACAATATATGTTCAACCTTTTTTCTCCAAATGTGCTGTGAGTGTTACTCTTGTAAAAACAAATTATAAGGATTTTATTGCAAAAATATGACTCTTTAATACTATAAATTGTATTTATATTATGACTTTGAAACATTTTGAAGATAATAATAATAATAATAATAATAATAATAATAATTATTATTATTATTATTATTATTATAGTATAAAGGAGTCATATATTTTAGAATAAAATATTTATAATAAATTAAAATTAGCCAGATTCAGCCAGAGAGAGAGAGAGAGAGAGAGAGAGAGAGAGAGAGAGAGAGAGCGAAGAAAATTGCAATTATTTGAGGAAATTGCAGTTTTATGAAAATATTGCAATTTAATCTCAAAATCCATCATCGACTTGTTTTACATTTATTTAGTTATTTGAATTTCATTTTGTAACTGGTTCAACTTTTTTTTTTATTAACATGGTGTCTAATTTAATTTAATTTGCCTGTAATTGTCCTTTCTGCTGTTATTCACTGCTTCGTCCAGCAGGTGGCGGTAAACCTTCCACCTGCTCCATTTTAAGAGTAGAAGAAGAAGTTGTGTTTATATATCTCTTGCTGGCTAGCTGGAGACTCTGGAGCAACACAAACATATATATTTTGTGTTTTTATACTCGTTTAATGAACCGAACAGGATTTTTGTGTTTCGACATGTGTTTTAAAGTCTAAATACAGTAAAAACGTAGTCTGTCACGTCTTCGTTGTGCGCTGAATGAAACATTAACTCAGAAGAAGTCGGTTTATTATCTAGAAATTTCTCCAGCTGCTTCCTCCGGAGGATCTGTGACAACAGCGCAGAGGTAACGTTACATCCATAGATGTATACTGCCCTACAAAGTCTAACTGCAGTAACTACGTAAAGAGTAAAACTGATAAAAACTGCTTTAAAGTTTTTTTTTAACGTTTTTTAACTGGCCAGCCAAATGGGTTATAGGTAGGGAATTGATATGACATTTATTTCTACATGTATCGATAATGTAATTTTTATGCTCAAAAATCATGATGATTTATTTGACCTTTGACTCCAAAAATTAAGTTACAGCACTCTGTTTTTTTTTGTAAAAGGTTCAAATAGTAATGCACAAACACAATGCAGTAACTATAATGTTTATTTAAAAGTGTTTAACAGCTCTATTCAAAGATTTGTGTGTTTTACACTTAATATAATAAAGTAATGCTAAATTTTAGTCTTTATATAATTTTAGCTCACATTTTTTCTTAATCACTATCTAGATAATAATTTCCCTATTAAATAAACTTATAATTTCTATTGTTTTTGTCTTCACTACACTGTATCACAGTCAAAGTTTAGCTTTAGTTTTGAGTTCTTACATTATTATTTCTCTGACATAAAGCAAAATTGAAATCTAAAACTTTGTCACAACATAAAACAGACATAGAGGAGTTCATTTTTAGTTATAACTCAATTTCGACCAAAAATGTAGTTACTGCAGTTAGACTTTGTAGGGCAGTATAGTTACATCACCTTATTTACTCTTTGTTCTTGTCTGTAAATTAACCCTCTGGAGTCACCAAAAGCACCAGAGCATGACTTCTTCATGACATCCAGACTAGAAAACAAAGCAGCGTGGAGCCCTACTGTAAATTTACCTCTAAAGTTCTGGCTGTAAACTCCATGAGGACAGTTTCAGTTTGATGATGATATACCAAGTAAAACTGGAGGCAAGGTCAAATATATTTAGTATAAAATGATAGAACTGGATGTAAGCCTCTTATATGTTATATTTGCAACATTTGTTCACATTTGCAACATTTAATATTTTTCATTGAGCATGATAGTGTTTTGAAAGTTAAAAAAAAGATGCAAAATAACATTTAATGTTGGACTAAAGGAATAAAAAAGACACAAAATGACCACAAAAAGACACAAAATGACTTTTAAAAAAGACACAAAATGAGTAAAAAAAAGTCAAAATGAGTAAAAAATGACACAAAATGACCAATAAAGACACAAAATGACTAAAAAAAAGACACAAAATGGCCATAAAAGACACAAAATGGGAAGACAGAATGACCAAAAAGAACAAACACAGAAGACACAATATGACAAAAGACACAAAATAACTAAAAAAGACACAACAGACACAAAATGACCAAAAAAGACACAAAAAAGACACAAATGACCAAAAAAAGGCACAAAATGACTTACAAAGAAACAAAAAGACATGAAAAGGATTCAAAAATGGACAAAATAGCCCTATAAGACTCCATAGAGTTTAATATTCTGGATGATGTTCTGACCAGTTTACCCGCTGACCTGTCTCAACATCTGTTGGTGGGGTGAATTTAATGTTAAAGTTGCAGAAAACTAAACACTTTTGTCTTGGTTTTTGAAATTGTATTGGGTCTTTATAGCTGTCTAATTTTATTTATATTTTATATGGTTTTATCTTGTATATAGCTGTTTAAAATGTTGTTTTGTTTGCAGTTGTCTTCTTTTTTTATATAGCTGTATTCTATTTATATTCTTGTAATTTTTTGCATGTAGGTGTCTTATTTTATTTGTATTTTTGTCTTATTTTTGTATATACTGTAGGTGCACAATTGTATTTATGTTTATCTTATTTTGTGTAGATAGGTATATTATTTTATGTGTACATTTGTCTTATTTTTTGTATATAGCTGTGCACGATTTGTATTTTTGTTTTGTTTTTTTGTTTACAGGTGTCTTATTCTATTTGTATTTTTGTCTTATGTTTTGTCTTGTATATAGCTGTTTTATTTTATTTTTGTTACTTGTATTTTTGGCTTTTATCTTATATGTCGTACATATAGCAGTTTTATTTTTAATTCGTCTTTTTATTGTTTTGTTTTTTAAATCTTGTATATAATGTGTATTGCAGTTTTATTTTAATTTTATTTTTGTCATTTGTATTTTAGTTTTTTATCTTTTCTATAGGCTAAATCATTTTTATCAGATTTTTATCTTGTTTTATTTTTATCACTCAGCTGCAGTTGTGGGATCAGTTAAGTTAAATCATCTTTTTATTTCTGTAAATGTGGCAGTGTTGGCCAAAAGGCCCTTTAGCTGTTTAAGCAACGTTAAAACACACAACATGTAAAATCAGAAACAGGAGAAAGTTAAACATGAAGCAGCTCCACAGGATTAAAAGAGTACACTCAATATTTTTATGACGCTAAGTCAATAATATAGTTTGTTAAGTGAACCCTTGATTTAATAACTGGTTGAGCCTCCGTTGGCAGCAATAACCTCAACCAAACACTTCTGATAGCTGCTGATCAGACCTGCACAACGTTCAGGAGGCATTTTGGACCATTCTTTGTTACAGAACTGCTTCAGCTCAGACATATTCCTCTGAGTGCATTTTCCTGTGGAACTAACCTTGCTTCTGGATTCTGGTAACTGTATTTGCTTTAAATTGCTTTTCTGCTTGCTGAGGTTTTCTTCTTTAACATATAGCACTCCTGTAGCGATGACAATTAGCTCTTAAAGTTATGTACTTACTTGATTCCTGTGGTCTAAGTCTAGTACCATCAGGTTGAATGCACTTATTGTAAGTCGCTTTGGACAAAAGCGTCTGCTAAATGACATGTAATGTAATGTAATGTAATGTCTGGTGTGAACGGCTCTCTGGAGGTCAGTCCACAGCATCTCTATTGGATTGAGGTCTGGGCTCTGACTGGGACACTCCAAAAGGTGGATTTTCTTTTTCTGAAGACATTCTGAAGTAGATTTACATTGATGTTTAAGGTCATTGTCCTGCTGCATCAGCCAACTTCTACTGATCTTCAGCTGGCAGACAGCCACCCTGACATTAACCTGTAGGATTCCTTGATTAACCCATTGAAGCCTGGAAAGCGTTTACGTCATTTTGTAGTATTTTGTATAAGCTCTCAAATACTTTTTGAATATCATTTCTATCTGCTACAGAGGCTGAAAAATCTATTATTTAGTAGAAGAGTTCACACTTTTTTTTCCAGAATTTTTCCAGAATTTCCAGAAAATTAGAAGCTTATTTTAAAATCGCCCAACGGTTTTTCAGGCCTCAATGGGTTAAATTGGGTATTAATTTCCCCTTAATGATGTCAAGTGGTCCAGGCCGTGAGGCAGCAAAGCAGCCTCAAATCATGATGCTCCCTCCATCATACTTCAGTGTTGGGATGATGTTGTCATGTCGGTATGCGGTGTCCTTTTTACATCATACATAGTGTTGCGTGTTCTTCATGAACAATCCAGCCTTTGTTTCAACAGTCCACAAAACATTTCCCCAGAAGTGTTTTGTCAAGATTTGGCAAACTTCAGACATGCAGTGATGTTATCTTCGGAAAGCAGCGGCTTCCGCCTTGGTGTCCTGCCATGGACAACACACCTGTTCAACCTTGTGTGTGTGGTAGACTCATGACTAGGGTTGTTACCTCACTGAGCTTTCTGCGTTGGGCCTTTGGAGTGAACTTGGCTGGGCACCACTTCTAGGGAGAGTAGCCACTGTACTAAATCATCTCCATTTGTGGACCATTTGTCTAATTGTCGACTGGTGAATACCTAAAGTCTTTGAGGTTAAAATATTAAAACTTTTTCTCAAAATCCATCTTTTATTTTTTTAAATTCCAGAAGTTACATGAACACAAATAGTCGTATTTACCTTTTTAAAATAACATCAATATGATTTAGATTTAAATCAGGAACTGCTGATGATGATTTCTGTGTGTCTCCGTCTGGTTTCTGTCTCTGCAGACTGGATGGCTCTCTGTTGGTTTCTGATCCATGTCCTCCTCTTCACCTCCTCCTCCTCCTCCTCCTCCGCGGCTAACACTGAGTTCTTCACCTCCATCGGTGAGTAAAACCAGTTTCCTTTGACTCGTCCGCTTCACTTTGTGGAGGTAAACTGAGCATTGCTTTCATTGTGTTGTTTTCATTGCAGTAAAAACACGTTTCATAAATATTTCTTCTGGAAAGAACCACATACAAAAATACCATCAAAGTTAATTTCTAAACTGAGGAACTTTAAACTGCAGAGGATAAATATGTGAGATTAAGATTTGTATTAATATTTTATGATAAATTAGTTATTGAATATAACTGTATGGGCTTTCATTGATAAGGAAGCTAAAAAGTTAAATAAATACATACGTAATTAAGTTTTACTAATTTCAGAGAAGGGGTGGGATTAAATTACAAATGAATTAATCTTCCTTTTTTTGTTTTCTTGCTTGCATATATATTCCATGTCTATGCAATTGTATGACAATTTTGCTTTTTTTATTTATAAATTAACAACTTTTTGAAAAGTAAAGATTAGTGTCAATATATTAGAATAAGTCTAAGTAAATAAATAACTGTATATTATTGTATAGTCTTGCATTGATAAGGAAGCTAAATAATTAAATACATAATTACATAGTTAACTATTACTAATTACGTAGAAGGCGTAGGATTGAATACCAAATTAATTAATCTTTCTTTTTGCTTGAATATGTTTTATTTGTCTGTATGCAATTGTACGACAATTTTGCTTTTTATTTAACATGAAACAATCGTTCACCTACTTATTTAGCTGAAATCTTTAAAAAAAAAAAAAAAAAAAAAGGGAAAAAAAGTTGATCAGATGTGTTTTCAGGTCACATGACCGACCTGCTGTTCACGGAGAAGGACCTGGTCACCTCCTTAAAGGATTACATCACAGCAGAAGAGAGGAGACTGAAGGAAATCAAGAAGTAAGAGACAGATAGAGACACGTTTTTATATAATATATTAGGTTATATCAAATTATAATTATTGTTTAATTCTCACTTTTTGTTTATGAAAAGCACCTTGGCAATATAGCAAATCATCTGATGTCAAAGTCATGTCAAAGAAGAGATGAGAAGTTTTGTTTTGAAACTAAATTTTGAACTGAGCCATGTTGGTTTCGAAAAAGCTGACTCTTCAGAATGAAACAGATCATTTTTCATATATATATATATATATATATATATATATATATATATATATATAAATAACGTTTAAATTATATACTATTTAATTGAAAACTTAAATAATTAAATAATCTTCACTACTTAAACATTACATGCCCCCTGAAAGACCTCTTGTCCCACCAAAAGACTTCCTGCTCCCCTTAACAACCCATGTCCTCCTAAAGACCACCTGTCCCTCTAAACATCCCCTTTCATCCTAAACAAAAGTTTTTGAATCCAAATCCCAGCATGGATTTTTCTCTGGTGTTCCTCAAGGTGTCCTGCTAAACACCCCTTTTCCCCTGAAGACCGTCTGTCCCCCTAAACTTCCCCTGTCCCCCTAACTAAAACACAATAAACAGGAGGAATGGAGTGGAAGAGGTTAATCTTCAGCCACACTTGGAGGACAGATGAGAGTGTCCTCAGTTACTGAGTTTCAGGAAACTTTTTTTTGTTGGTAATGAATCAGCAACTTTTACCTCCGCCCTGTAATACACACTGTTTAAGCAACGTTAAAACACACAACATGTAAAATGAGAAACAGGAGAAAGTTAAACATGAAGCAGCTCCACAGGATTAAAAGAGTCTCGTCTCAAGACCCATTTTTATTCCTTGGCTTTTTAACACTGCGTGAGTTTTGTGGTCCTCTGTGTCTTTTATTTATTTTATTTATTTTACTACTTTTAACTGCGTCTTTTATTTTATTTTACTATGTTTATCTGTTTGATTGTATTGTTTTATTTATGGCATCATTTTAGATTTATACACTTATTATTTATTGCTGATTGGTATATGGAATTGTTTGTTTTATTGTTGATTTTATGTACAGCACTTTGGAGACGTTTGTGTTGTTTAAATGTGCTATACAAATAAAGGGGATTGGATTGGATTGGATTGGATTACACTCAATATTTTTTTTTTTTTTTTTTTTTAAAGATTATTTTTTTGGCATTTTGTTGCTTTATTGATAGTGAGAGATAGAAAGGGGGTGATAGAGGGGAAGACATGCGGCAAAGGGAGCTCAGGCCGGATTCGAACCCGGCTCCGCCGCAACACACGGCATACGTGGTTAGCGCTCTACCGGTGTGAGCTACCGGGACGCCCCACACTCAATATTTTTAGTACGCTAAGTCAATAATATAGTTTATTAAGTGAACCCTTGATTTAATAACTGGTTGAGCCTCCGTTGGCAGCAATAACCTCAACCAAACACTTCTGATAGCTGCTGATCAGACCTGCACAACGTTCAACGCGTGTCACTATTGCCTATGGCAATGGCCTTAACGTTTGCATGTGTATACTGAAATAGCCTAAACTGTCTCATCAGTCTCTCTTTGTAATACATGGACTGCTCGAATTGTGAAGGGAAGCAGCTGTTAAACTAAAAATTTGTCATCATGAAGTAAATAATTATTTGTACATTGAGACGAGCGTGCGCACAGGCGTCCGCTATGTTCGCACGTGGCACGACACTTTTCACCCGTCACCCCTTTATTATCTGGTGTACTCGCAGTAGGCGTGTCTGTACGCACGCCTATTTATCAGTCTTCATGCAGGCGCAGACGATGTGGTTAAGGCGTTTTAGTATAGTTCACTGGCATAAAATGCCCCCATACGGCACAAATTACCCCTTGCTGTTTGATTTCCACAAACACTACACAGCGTGTACCTGTATGGTCATGTAGAATATTACTTAACAGTCGCGTGGTCTTCATGTCGCGTATTTGAGGCGTAGTTTTTAGTAGTGTGTGTGTGTGTGTGTGTGTGTGTGTGTGTGTGTGTGTGTGTGTGTGTGTGTGTGTGTGTGTGTGTGTGTGTGTGTGTGTGTGTGTGTGTGTGTGTGTGTGTGTGTGTGTGTGTGTGTGTGTGTGTGTCAAATACATTTCTGTATTTTGGGCGACTATATGGCGTGAACTTTTGTTGTGTTTCCTGCTGAGAAACCTCCTTATTGCCAGTATACTGTAGAAAGCCATCCGTCCTCTGAATGCTCTAGGTCTCTAGTTTGTGGTTGTAAAGTTTTATGAGGTCACAGCAGCTCATTTTATACACTGAGCTCAAGTTTCACTGACTAACATCATCACACGTGAATAAAATTGGTCTCATTGAATCCACAAGAGTCTCAGCTTTCCAGTCATACCCGATTCATGCAACTCACAGACTGTGTAATGACCCCAGTCTGCAGAATATTCACATACAATAGGACAGAACAACACATTTGTACTGTGTGTCTTCAGATGGGCGGACAAACTGGACGTCCTCTCTGCAGCGGCCACCCAGGACCCCGAGGGCTTCCTTGGGAACCCGGTGAACGCCTTCAAACTGATGAAGAGACTCAACACAGAGTGGGCGGAGCTGGAGAGCCTGGTGCTGACTGACATGTCGGACGGTAACACACACACTCACACACACACACACACACACACACACACACACACACACACACACACACACACACACACACACACACTGTCGCGGCAATTTTAACAACTGCACTAAGTTAATGGGTGAGCTGGCCAAACACAAAGCACTCAATACTCTTATTCAGCAGGTTTTATTAGCACATTCGTATTCCATACACCGCACAATTCCGAATGGCTATTTTACAGTACAACAAAGTCCCGTACACCACTCGACTTATATCTGTTGTATTTCCCAACATTAATTCTTCAGCAAGTTTCAATGTGGCCCTATCTTCCTGCCCTATACATCACACCAGGACAGAGCCCACTGGTCTACATGTTCCCCTCAATCATGGTGCTATCAGAGTTAAGTTCACAGAGTGAGTTCCCACAATGCCTTGCATCTTGAATATCAAGTAGGTCGCCACCTACTTCATGTCCCACCATGCAGGAAACACCAAATTTCCTTCACAACACACACACACACACACACACACACACACACACACACACACACACACACACACACCTCTCACTCTCTGCTTAGAGGAAAGAGGATGTAAATGAATAACTGTCAGGTCCTGATGATGATGCCAAAAGGCCCTTTAGCTGTTTAAGCAACGTTAAAACACTAAACATGTAAAATAAGAAACCAGAGAAAGTTAAACATGAAGCAGCTCCACAGAATTAAAAGAGTACACTCAAGATTTTTATTACACTAAGTCAATAATATAGTTTGTTAAGTGAACTGTTGATTTAATAACTGGTTGAGCCTCCGTTGGCAGCAATAACCTCAACCAAACACTTCTGATAGCTGCTGATCAGACCTGCACAACGTTCAGGAGGCATTTTGGACCATTCTTCGTTACAGAACTGCTTCAGCTCAGATATATTCTTCATCCAGTGGACCTCGTGCGTAAATGCGCACAGCCTCTTCCTCAGTTTGGCGCCTGACCAATGGTCCAGTCCTGATACACTGTTATAGACATACACGCGTGTCACTATTGTACTAAAGCCAACGCTTCAGAGGCCTTAACGTTTGCGTGTGATCCATCTTATTTAATTACCTACTGCCAGGGACGCTGACTGTTCCTCCTCTCCTTCGTTTTCTTCAGTGTTCATCTCTAACCTCACCATCCAGAGGCAGCACTTCCCCAACGACGACGACCAGACCGGCGCCGCCAAAGCTCTGATGCGGCTGCAGGACACGTACCAGCTGGACACACACACCATCGCCACCGGAGCGCTGCCCGGTCAGCAGAAACATTATTATACACACCTGCTATGATAATTGACCTATGGCTAAGCCACACCCCCAAACGCGATGAGCCAATCACAGTGCGCATAGCTAACTCAATACACTCGGACATTCTCTGCTTCCACATCCATTGAAATGCATTGGAGTTAGTCCGTTTTCAATCATTTTTATGTGTTTTTTGTTGAGATTTTAAGTTTAAAATGGTCAAACGGTGTGAATGGGGTACATGCAACTCTGACACAAGGTATAGCCCAATAATATGGGAGCAGTAACCCGGTTCCCTATGGCAGTGATTCCCAACCGCTGTTCCGCGGCACACAAGTGTGCCGTAAGAAATCAATATCTATCAATATCAAATCCAGCGACTCTGTCTTAACGAGCGCTAACGAGGTCAGCCGGCTCGTTAAAAGAGCCTCTTGTTAACGAGCCGGTCGACCTCTTTAGGGGCAGTTAGCTACAGTTAGCTCTGTAGCAGTACAGTGTGTATGTGCTGCTGCTGCAGGAGGTGTTCACTTAGCGATCTCTGTTTGTTTACAACAAGCACCGGAATGAGCGGTGTCAGTGGGGTGAAAAGACGAGTGAAAACCTCTAACCTGTTAATGAAGGCCCTTTTGATGACTTCGAGATGATATTTCATTTTTCTGTCTCCAAAAGTGATTAATTGCCTCCTGTGAAATTTCTCTGACTGTCACAGCTGCCATAGCACCCATCACCGAATGTTGACAGTTTGTCCGAGTGAGTGGAGGGGGCGGGGCTTAGCCATAGGTCAATTAGATAATTAGAGACGGTTTTCAATACTATTGGGAGAAATTTACAAGAAAGAAAGTCTAAATATGATCATAAAGCCATAATATAAAATGTAATATTTAAAGAATTAAGTTCAAAGTATATTTTTCTTGTCAGCAAACCTTCTGTTAGGCAGGCATAAAAATTGAAAATATTAAAGAAATCAAACTACTTTTTAAAGTGCGTTCTTATATAGTACATCTCAGAAATGTAAAATAGTATTTGTTCTTTTTAATTTAAGTGATTTGTTAGACAAAAGTCAATCTTCCGTCCAAACGTGATACAAAACACATTATTATTTATTAGAATTAATATGTATTAAAGCATTTATTTATGTACAATGAATAATTTAAATTATTTATTATTATTTAAAAAAAATGTATTCCAATACTGCAGGTATTAAGACAATTCTGACATAACAATGAATATTTTTACCCACTTCATACTCTAATACAGATTAAAAATATATATTTTAATATTATCTTATATTTTAAAAAATCTGATGTAATCATGGATATTTTTTACCTCTTCAAACCACTAGTGAATTATTAAAAATGTGTTATATTTGGTGGATCTAGAGGAACTGGAGTGGAGGAATAAAGATAAATATTTACTGAGAATATTACTGGTGGCCTGTAAGAAGAGGGAGGCACTAGTGCAGATGAATGGATTGATATTGTGTACAGCATCTTTGTAATGGAAAAAATGACTTTCAATTTAAGAACACAAAAGGAGGTATTTATTGAAAATCGGGAAAAAATTGATTACATATGGATATAAAACTGGATTTCAGGAAATCTCAGATTGGACTATCAGAATACTTTCATTTCTTTATACCTTTCTTATCCCCTTTTGTACGCTTTTACTTTTCCCTTGATATTTTCTGTATTTGTCTATAGGTCTTCATGTTGATTGTTTGTTTGTTCATTTCCATGTAAAATCAAAAACCAATAAAAAGTAAATGACAAAATATACATATATATATATATATATATATATATATATATATATATATATATATTATATGATAATATAAAAAAGAAAAAGAAAACTGAAACTGAAAACTTTAACCATGATTAGTTTTTATTTTATTTATTTAACCTTTATTTAACCAGGGAATATCCCATTGAGATTAAGAACCTCTTTTTCAAGGGAGCCCTGGCCAAGAGGCAGCAAACACAAAATACAGTTACATATTTACATAAGATACAGACCTTAAACGCGTTATGAGAAACAAGTGTTGTGGAATTGGCCTCAATAACTCTTAGTTTGGATTTAAAAGTGCTCAAAGAAACAAAGTCATTTAATTTCCATTCTTTCTGTAGCATAAAGTGCAGAGTAAACAAATGCCCTTTTACTCAACTCCGTACGAGCAGAAGGGACAGAAAGCAACAACTGATCTTGTGAACGAAGAGAATAAGATCCGGCATTTCTCACAGTAATTAAGGTGCAAATGTACGAAGGCAGCAGTCCCAATATTGCCTCATAAATGAAAGTATTCCAATGACTAGCCCTTCGAGTGGCCAGAGCAGGCCGTCCTACCTGGGAGTATAATTCACAATGGTTTAAAAATCCACCGAGGGAGTATTTAATTTTTGAGCTGCCTTTGCACATCAGACAAGCCTCCTCAAAGTCATCTTAAAACCTATTTTTATTCCTTGGCTTTTAACCACGCATGAGACTCTGCTCTTGTTTTTAGTGTTTTATGGTTTGCTTTTATTTGTTGTTTTTTAAATTGTCTTTTAAAAAGCAATGAATCTATTTATTTTAGTGTTTATTTCCTGTTTTATTTATTTTATTGTCTCTTGTTCTGTTTGTTTACGTACAGCACTTTGTTGCGGCTGTGGTTGTTTTAAAGTGCTTTACAAATAAAGTTGAGTTGAGTCCCTGTCTCTCTCTCTCGCCGTCTCAGGCTCGTCCTCCGCCACCTCTCCCCACAGCTCTCTGACTGTGGACGACTGCTACGACCTCGGGAAGGTGGCGTACTCGGAGGCGGACTACTACCACACAGAGCTGTGGATGGTTCAGGCCCTGAAGCAACTGGACGAGGGCGAGGCGTCCGGCACCGTGGACGCTGTCACCATCCTGGACTACCTGAGCTACTCTGTCTACCAGCAGGGGGAGCTGGAGACCGCGCTGGCCTTCACCCGCAGGCTGCTGCAGCTCGGTCAGTCCACCCCTGTTTATTTTGGCTTTTAAGCCCGCAAGACATAAAATTAGATGTTTACCGTTTGGTGATTTAGGATTTATAAAAATGAAGAACCTCATTCGACAGCATCTTTTTCTAGTTTTACAATAAAAATCAGAATTTTGAGGGGGTTTTTTTTAAGGCGGTGAAAATCAATAAATTTACATGCCATTAAACATACCAAAAATAATATTAAACATTAATATTAACCAATTAGCCATTAATTAAGTGACAATAATAAGACAATATTAAAGAAATAAGTTTAGGAAAAAATGCAAAGGAGAAATAATGCTTAAATGAATACATATAACAATGCAAATTATAAAATAAATGTATATATAAAGAAATTAAATTCATTTAAAAAAGAAAGTTAAAAATAGAGAAGTTAATTCAACGGTGTATAAATAAAGAAGCAGATGACAACAGAAATATCAATTCATGTCACATTTGTGAATTTATTAATGCCCATATTTTATTTTAATATTATTGCTGGTACATTTAATGGCACATTTGTTTAATTATCCAGTTGTTTTTTTTGTGGTAACACACATTTTAACATAATTTGTCTAGTTTTGAATACATTTTTTTAGATTCATGTTCTCAACATCTATTTATTAAATAATTCTGTTTAGACTGGAAAATTTGAATTTAAAAAAGCATTTCACAATTTTGTCTTTAAGATTTTCAGTGTGAATCAAAATTTAAAGTGTGTTTTTTTGTTTTAGTCTTGAAGTAGACTGTCTAATGAACAAGAAAAACAAAATGTGTATATTAATTAACCTATAAAACATTGAGGACAACAGAATTGACATCCATGTTGACCTTCACTGACGTCTGACTGAACTCTTTGTGATTCTGTCCGCTCAGACCCGAATCACCAGCGAGCCAACGGGAACCTGAAGTACTTTGAGTATCAGTTGGCCAAGCAGCAGAAGGTGGAGGAGAGCGAGGAGGACGCGCGGTTGAGGAGGGAGACGCGGGGTCGACCCGCCGACTACCTGCCAGAGAGGAAGAAGTATGAACAGCTGTGTCGCGGCGAGGGCCTCGGGATGGTAAGGAAACAAACTTTACTGTTCAAGTACAGAATATGAGATAAGGAGGCAGTCATTTTGCACTAGAAGAGGAGTATTTATTGAAAAAAAATGATTGCACTTAAAATTCTATAAATGTTTTACTTAAAACATATAACTATATAAATATAGTTATTTTACTCAAATAAAAATAGTGATTGCACTAGAATAAAAATGAGTTCACTTGAATTTAAATAATTATTGCACTAGTATGATTTTTATTTTTCACTAGAAAAAGAATATTTGTTTCACAAGAATTAATATAATTATTTAATTTGAATAAAAATAATAATTGGAGTAGAATATGGGTATTTGTTGCACAGGAATAAATTGTATTATTGCATCAGAATTAATAAATTATTTCTCTCGAATAAATATAATTATTGCACTGCAAAAAGTATTTGTTGCACAAAGATGAATGTAAATTATTGCACTAGTGGGAGTGTGATTTTGCACTAGAAAAAGAATATCTATTGCACAAAAACAAAATTATATCATTGCAATATTAATATAACTTTCACTAATAATTGCACTAGAATAAGGGTATTTATTACACAGAAACAAATATAAATTATTGCACTGGAATAAGAATATTTACTACATAGAATTTAATTTAATTATTTCACTGGAATTAATATAATAATTCCACAAGAATAAAATTATTCATTGCACAAAAATAAATGTAAATTATTGCACTATAATTAGAATATTTATTGCACCAGAATACATTTAATTATTCTGATTTAATTTATCCTTCTGCCTTTGAAACACATAAATGCTCTCATCTGTTCACTTGCTTGTCTTTTCTGTCAGTCTGCTCGCAGGCAGAGCCGCCTCTTCTGCCGTTACTACGACAACAACCGGCACCCGAAATATGTGATCGGTCCGGTGAAGCAGGAGGACGAGTGGGACGGCCCCCGCATCGTCCGATACCACAACATCGTGTCGGACGCAGAGCTCGAGAAGATTAAAGAGCTCGCCAAACCTCGGGTGAGTCCACATGTCACCTCACAATCTATAAACAAACAAACAGTTTCCCTGTGGAGGTTCTCACCAAAAAGTAAATAAAAATGTATATGGAGGACAGAAGCTGCCAAAATGAAAATTAAATAAAGGACTTGATAAATAAATGAATACACTATTCAATATTTTTAATTATTAATATTTATTTTTTAAAATGTATTTACATAAATTAATTGATTAAAAAAATAATAAATACATGTACAAATACATTTAAAATACATTCAAAAAAATAAATGAATACATTTAAGAATGAATAAAAAGTAGATAAAATGCCATGACTTTGAAGTACATATAATGGCATATAAATTAATTTATTGAGCTATTTTTGTTTTTTTATAAATAAATAAATACATAAATGTAAAAATACAAAAAAAAACTTTCAAAAATGTATGTATGTATTAGGGCCGGGACTATAATGCGTTAATTAAGATTAATTAATTACACAAAAATGAACGCGTTAAAAAGATTGACGCATTTTAATCGCACCTATTTTTGCACCGTGGAACGTTTCTCACTGGATGAGTTTCAGGCGGACCGATTATACTGGAGCACCAACTAGCGTTCATGAGTTCAGACAACAACAAACCACAGTGAACATGAAGGAAGAAACTGATGAGACGCTTTGGTTGGCCCCGTGGATGATGGGACATTTAGTTACTAAAAACCAACGGATGGAAGCGTCGATAAGAGCATGGTTGTGTTGCTATGCAACAAGGAATTCACATAGCACCGCAGCACATCGAGCCTCAAGTATCACCTCAATGCTAAACATATAGCAGCTAGCGGCTAGTGTGATAGCTAGCGTGGATTGTGTTTTTCTTAAAAAACCAAAGTATTCTAGTTTACAGAAGGTCTACCTACCTATAGGCTACCTGAATTTATGAAATGTACTATATTTCTAAATATGCTATTGCTACTCTTAATGGCAAAAATTGCACTGGTCTGTTGGACTTGAACAAAAATAAACAATATTTTTGTTGCTTAAGCTTATGTATTCAGTCATTATTCAATGGTATACTAAAAATCCATGTGAAAAAAATTACTTCTCACTGTTCTCAGGTCAAATATTTATATGCAATTAAAATGCGATTAATTTCGATTAATTAATTACAAAGCCTCTAATTGATTAGATTATTTTTTTTAATCGAGTCCCGGCCCTAATATATATATATACATATATATATATATATATATATATATATATATATATATATATATATATATATATATATATATATATATTTTAGCAATTAAAACCATTTGTCACATTAATCAATATTGGTTAATACATTATTTTAATTTAATATTTTTTGTTACATTTAATGGCATATTTATTTATTTATCAAGTTCTAGTTTTTGCAGTTTGCGTGATATACAGTCATAAAGTTGGTCCACGTGTCTGTGTAAATGAGTGTGCGTGCGTCAGGGAGTGTGTGTCTCCCTGTAACTGTCGGCCGATTGGCTCCACAGCTGCGTCGGGCCACCATCTCCAACCCCCTCACTGGTACCATGGAGACGGCCCACTACCGCATCAGTAAGAGGTAAGAGCTGTTGGAGCTGGAAGGACGTCCACAGGGAGACAGCCGCCGTCTCACCCCCACTGTGTCCCCCAAGATGTCCCCCCCTCTGGGTCAGCTGCTCTGCTGACACACAATTAAACAGCCATGTAATGTAAATAATGATAATGTATTAGTTATGTTAATGTTAATTTATTAATAGTAATGTTGAGGTTTGGTGTCACTTTGGGCTCAATTTCTCACAATTCTTTACATAAATAAAAAAAAAAAAGAAATATATGTAAAAAGAAAATACATTTCTAATAAATAAATAAAAATGCAAAAATGAATAAATTAATTTAAGGAATTCTCAAAAATAATTAAATAAAAGGGAGAAAAGTTTATTTAATACGATTCATTTGATTTATTCCTACATTTATTTTCACTGTTATTTTTGGTGCATTTAATGGCATATTAATTAATTAATTGATTAAACCATTTATTTATTTTTATCAATTAAAAAGTGTATAAATTGTCACACCACTTCACACTATTTTTACAAACCAAACCAAAGAATCAATCAATCGATTAACATTTTTAATTCTTTAAATACTTTTTTTTTACTGCAGTAAATTACCTCAGTCCTCCCTCCGCCTCTGTCAGAGTCTGTATTTATTAAACTCTTGACCTGTGAGCAGGAAACAGAGCTGATGTTTAAACTCTCTGTCCAGAAACTCTCGTTGCTTCCCTGAATGCAGCGTCTCTGTGTCAGCTAGTGACCTGTCTCTCTCTCTGTCTCTCTCTCTGTCTCTCTCTCTGTCTCTGTCACATTAATGTGAGCTAGCTCAGACGTGCTACGGTGCATGACTCTCATACAGGCAAACTGAAAACGGTCCATTACAGAATCTCCAAGAGGTAAGAAGAGCTGGACGTCACACAGAAGGCTCACCAAAATCACTAATATTATATAATGTAAATAAAATTTGACTTAATCATGGATATGTTTACCTCTTCAGGCCTCTAATAAAGTATGAAATAATATATTCAAATATTATATAATAACAAAAAATCGGACTTAGTCGTGGATATTTTTTATTCTTCCTGCCTCTCGTAAATGATTTCTAAAATGACCTCCCATAGAGAAACATTGTGGATCTCCAGTGGAGGGTGGTGCGTCGGGCCCTGGCTACAAACAGACGGTCGAGCAGGAAGTCACTTTTTGTTTTTGTCAGACTGAGGAAACATTACAACACCTGTGGCTTGGCTGTCCCAGACTGGCTTCACTTTTCTCTGTGCTGCAGCAGTGGCTTGAACAAACTTAAAAAGACAGACTGTTTATTTTTAGTCCAAGATATTCTGCAGCACAGCGTAGGAGCATTTGTCTGGTTAACTTTCTGATAGCGAAGATAGCGATGTGGCTCAACAAAATGAATGAGACGGGCTCTTTTGTGTAGGGTAGATCACGGGGACAAAAGGGGAGAAGGTTGTATGTTTTTGGTTTAAATATCATTTCTTGATGTGTTGTATTGTAAATGATAAATTGGTCTCCTCCTCTCCTCTCCTCTCCTCTCCTCTCCTCTCCTCTCCTCTCCTCTCCTCTCCTCTCCTCTCCTCTCCTCTCCTCTCCTCTCCTCTCCTCTCCTCTCCTCTCCTCCCCTCTCAGTGCGTGGCTCGGAGCGTTTGAGCACCCAGTTGTGGACCGAATCAACCAGAGGATCGAGGACCTCACCGGCCTGGACGTGACCACAGCAGAAGAGCTGCAGGTAACGCTCAATAAAATCATTAAAATTTTTCCTCACCCTTAATTTTTTAAGGGTGACGTTTATTTAATCGTAATGTTTAGTTTAGATTGTTGATAACTTCTGTCTCTGCAGGTGGCGAACTACGGAGTGGGAGGACAGTACGAGCCACACTTTGACTTTGGACGGGTAAATAAAATATTTCCTGAACTGTTTGTGTCTTTGTTTACATATACAGTTGAAACCAGAAGTTTACATACACTGTATAAAAAGACACATATGCTTTAACAGTTTTGGCAGACCACAGGACATGTCTCCAAAAATTAAGGTCTTTGTCCCTGTGTGCATTTGCAAACTGTAATCTGGCTGTTTTATGTTTCTTTTGGAGTAATGGCTTCTTCCTGGCAGAGTGGCCTTTCAGTCCACGTCTCAGGACTTGATTCACTGTGGATAATAACACACTTTTACCAGCTTCAGCCAGCATCTTCACAAGGTCTTTTGGTTTTGTTCTTGGGTTGATATGCACATTTTGGACCAAAGCACGTTTATCTCTGGGACACAGAGTCCGTCTCCTTCCTGAGCGGTATGATGGCTTGACATTCCCATGGTGTTTATACTTGGGTATAATTATCTTGGTTGATTTTTTTTTTGTCTTTCCCATGATGTTACACAAAGAAGCAGTGTGATTCAGGTGTGCCTTAAAATACATCCACAGATGTGTCTCGAATTAACTCTAATGTTGCCAATAAACCTACCAGAAGCTTCCAAAGACATGACAGCATCATCTGGGCTTTCCCAAATTGTTTCAAGGCATAATAATGTTAGTGTATGTAAACTTCTGACTTTGAAGAAAGTAATAAAAAATTGTCTAAAAAAATCCTTCTCTCATTATTCTGGCATTTAGCAAATAGAATTAATTTTGGTAATCCTAACGGACCTAAAACAGGAAAAGTGATTCTCTGATTTCACAGTGACAGTGAGAAAAAAAGCATATGTGTCTTTTTATATAGTGTATGTAAACTTCTGGTTTCAACTGTAGTTCATCTTTAAAAACTCTGAACCACATGTTGAGAACCTCTGGCTTGTGTGTTCTCCATCGTTACTGTTTGTCATGTTTTCTTCAGAAAGATGAACCAGATGCTTTCGAACAGTTGGGGACAGGAAACAGAATCGCTACCTGGCTGCTTTACGTCAGTAATATTTATTATTGCATGATTATGAGATGATTATTTAATTATAATTAATAATGTCCTGCTGCAGCTGATGAATAATAAATAAATTATTTTAATTATTATGATTTATTATGTGCTGCAGCTGATGGATAATAAATAAATGTGTTAAATGATTATTAATGATGATTATTTAATTATTATTTATAATGTAATGCTGCAGCTGATGGTTAAAAAATAAATGAATTCAATTACCATCAATGATTTAACGCAGCTGATAGATAATAAATAAATGTATTAAATTATTATTAACGATAATTATTATTATTATGTATTATGTGCTACTGCAGCTGATGGATAATAAATAAATAAAAATAATTACCATTAATGATGAATAAATGCAGCTGATAGATAATAAATAAATGTATTAAACGATTATTAATGATGATGAAAGACAATAAATAAATGTCTCCTCCTGCAGATGAGCGACGTACAGGCAGGGGGCGCCACAGTCTTCACTGACATCGGAGCTGCTGTTTGGCCCAAAAAGGTAAAAAATAATTTATTATCAACGAAGACAAAAAAAAAGACGAAAACAGAAAATAAGTTAAAACCAGTTAATTAATCTAGAATTGTTGCTTCAAAAATACAAAAGTTTTGGAAAATAATAAAATAAATTATAATTATAACAATAAAATTATAATACAAATAAATAAATAAATACCACCAACTCTGCTTGAGATGTGTCGTGAGTCTTTAGTTAGCGGCCTCCTTCTCTAAATACAGCAGTAATTACTTTGTTTTTCAAGCCAGGGAAGACACCCACTCTCTGTGGATCTTACAGACCAATTCACTGCTTAATAATGATCTCAGAATTGTTTGTAAAGTATTAGCTGGACGGCTTGAACTGAGTTTGCTGGAAATAATTCACCCTGACCAGAATGACTTTGTGCAGGGAAGGCAGGGCTTTCACAATATCCGTAGAGTACTTAATATAGTGTTTTTAGTAAGTCTGGCTGTACAGACACTGCCATTCTGTCATTGGATGCAGAGAAGGCCTTTGACAGGGTGGAGTGGCTGTATTTATTCGAGACTCTGCAAAGGTTTGGTATAGGGGGGACATTTCTCGGCTGGATTCGACTTCTTTATGCTGCTCCACAGGCTGTAGTTTTAACAAATGGGTTATTTTCAACACCTTTTGAACTGCAGCGGGGGACAAGACAGGGTTGTCCCCTGTCCCCCCTGTTATTTACCCTTGCTATCGAGCCACTTGCTATGGCGATTTGAAAAAACACCGACCTGAATGGAATAAAGATAGGAGATATCAAACATCGCATAGCTTTATATGCAGATGATGTAATTCTGTTCTGTTCTAACTTGAAACAGACTCTAACTACTTTGCTTTCTCTCACAAACACTTTTGGGGTCTTTGCAGGCTACAAAATAAATAGCACCAAATCAGTAATATTATTTATGAACGAAATTTGAGAGACTCAACCCTCCAATTCATACTTATTTTATGGTTTCATTGAAAGGCTTTGTGTATTTGGGTGTGATGATCCCTCCTACCATTGACAAAATTGTCCCAGTGAACTACAATCCCTAACAGATAGAGTTACAGAGCTCATAAACAGGTGGACAAGATTACCTATGTCTATGATCGGGCGCATCAATGTTTTGAAAATGTCGATTTTACCCAAGTATTTGTATCTTTTCCAATCTATGCCA
Source organism: Centropristis striata (assembly GCF_030273125.1). Classification (NCBI taxonomy): domain Eukaryota; kingdom Metazoa; phylum Chordata; class Actinopteri; order Perciformes; family Serranidae; genus Centropristis; species Centropristis striata. The sequence goes on along the minus strand of NC_081537.1, from coordinate 26,396,775 downwards.
CTTGCTCCCCCGCTTTCTTTTTCCCGGTCACTTGAAAAGCTCTTCTCCTCCTTCATTTGGAACAACAGGCGTCCCAGGCTTAGGCTCACATTGTTATATCTACCATATGATAGAGGTGGATTAAAGCTAGCAAATCTTATGTGGTATTAATGGGCAACTCAAATCATCTTGTGAAGGACCATCTCCCAGCCTGGGTTTCAAATGAATCTCAGGCCCCGTTTACACGAGGACGCTTGCGGGTAAAAACGACAAAATATTTTATCAGAAGTGCCTTTTGTTTAGACAGTGACGGCGTTTTTGGGGCTTAAAAACGCAAAAATCTGAAACCACCTTCCAAAGTGGAAAAGTTGAATCCGCTCCGCCGTAGCGTGTCCGTCTACACTGACAAGACGCAAAACTCTGCTCAGATCTGCTCACGTCACGTATGTGTTTACGTCACATACATGCTCCAGTACAGGAAAATAAACAAACGTGGGATTATTTCCATGCGTCGGACCTTCAAGCTGCCCTGGCAGCTCTAATAAACTTACAGGAGTCTTTCCACCAAATGTACAGGATATGTACAGATAGTATTAGTGAACAGAGAAGGATCTGTAATTACCTCCATCACATTTTGGATGCAGCAATTGGTCGGAGGCGAGCCAGACGGCTTTGGACCTGGGAGATCTAGTGGATGGTGGAGAACTTTGTGGAAGGAGAAGCTGATGAAAATACGTGGTGTGAAAGCTTCCACATGCCCAAAGATGCTCTTATGGCTTTAAGTGATGCCGCCTGGCTGCATACAATCCAATTCACACACTTTAGCCTCGCCGTATGCAGCAGATTTCCTCCCTAAAACGCTCGTCTAAACGCGGAATAAAAAGTGAAGACGTGACGCCACTTTTGCGTCTTCTGTTCAGACCGTCATCATGTAAACGTAGCCTCACTCAATTAATATTCCTTTGAATTTGTATTTATATTCAGCCAACAAAAACAAATTAATCAAACAGATCAAAATCCCCTTCCTCAAAAATACAGTAATGATTTCGCACAGTGCTTTTTTCAGCCTGGAAGAGCAGACAGCGGGTTTAAAATCTGGTCATCTCGAGGTGTAGCTAAAATAGCTGACCTCTTTAAAGACAATCATACTTTCATGTCTTTCGAGGAACTTAAGGCCACGTATTAAATACCCTCAAAACACTTCTTTAAATATCTTCAATTGAGAAGTTTCATACTGTCCGGGCAATGTAATAGGTTGAAACTTCCCCAACTATCTACTCTTGAAGACTTTTTGATGAGGTTTTCAGAGTCCAAGGGGTAGGTGTCCTTTCTTTATAATTTATTTGTAAGTAAATCCAAAGAGTCATCACAAAACATATTACAATCATGGAGATCCGATGTGCAAGAAAATCTAATAGAGGAAGAATGGGCTAGAGCTTGTTTAACAGCTCAAACTCAAACTGTGAATACAAACTCTAAATTACTACAATACAAATGGATAAGCAGACAGTATATAACCCAGAGTAAGCTGCACCTTTTTAACCCAAATACTGGCATTAAATGTAAGCAACAAAAAGGTTCTTTACTCCATTGCATGTGGGAATGCCCTCTTATACTCTCTTTTTGGGAAAAAGTGTTGAACCTGGCCAGTCGAATTATTGAAAAAGAAGTACCTCTCAAACCAAAGTTATGCTTACTGAATATTTACCCGGACAACTTTTTGACCTCCAAAAATGAAAAATCCTTACTCAATATTTGTTTTCTGGAAGCTAAAATATTTATAGCCTGCTCATGGAAAAGGGGTAAACCTTGTACTACTTGTACTACTACTTTCTACTTGGCTTCAGAAAAGATAAGCTACACCACGAAAAAACAAGCTTGACAAGTTTTGGAAAATCTGAAAGCTTTTCTATAATTTCCTTGTGTGTGTGTGTGTGTGTGTGTGTGTGTGCATTTTTTTCATCATCACTATTGCTATCATTATTGTTGTTGTTTTCTTTTATGTGCCTTCTTGTTCTATGTTGTTCACCGTTTGTAAATTAACAAAATGTGCAATAAACATGTTTAAAAATAAATAAATACCATGTCTCAGTGTGACATTTGATTAATGGATCCACACATTTTTTAATAAATTAAAAAAATTAAAACAGCGAGGTGTCACTGTGTTGCCTTCAGGGGACGGCGGTGTTCTGGTACAATCTGTTCCCCAGTGGAGAAGGAGACTATCGGACCCGACACGCCGCCTGTCCCGTTCTGGTCGGCAACAAGTGGGGTAAGCTCAACAATTCAGATGTGATGATGAAAAGCTTTTGAGAGTCTGGAAATATTTGGTTTGGGTGCCTTAAAAGTGCTTGAATTTAACTTCTTAGAAACTTGTACGAAATCTTATTTTTACATGTGGTTCCTGAACTCATCGTCTGTCCGTTCACAGTGTCCAATAAATGGATCCATGAACGAGGGCAGGAGTTCAGGAGGCGCTGTGGCCTCCACCAGACTGACTGACCTCCTTCTCTCTCCTCCTCCTCCTCCTCCTCCTCCTCCTCCTCCTCCTCCTCCTCCTCCTCCTCCTCCTCCTCCTTTCTCCAAACTGCTGATTCTGTGGCTGCACATGTGATCTGATTCACTTTTACCTGAACAGTGAGTGTGAGGGGTGAATTTTCAAAGAATGGATTGATTTGCAATGAGGCTCATTTGCATAGAAAAGGGCCGATTTTGCACCAAATGTATGCACATTTACCTCATTTAAATATGTGCAAATAAATCTGGAGCAACGAGACGCAATATGCTTGGCAGTGCAGCTAGGGGTGCAATTCACTCTTTGAGAGTACTTTGACAATTACACGTTTTTTTCCCTTGTTTGCACATATTTTGCAGCCGCAAAAGCCTCTCAACCCCTTTGTTAATTCAGTGGTGTGTGTGTGTGTGTGTGTGTGTGTGTGTGTGTGTGTGTGTGTGTGTGTGTGTGTGTGTGTGTGTGTGTGTGTGTGTGTGTGTGTGTGTGTGTGTGTGTGTGTGTGTGTGTGTGTGTGTGTGTGTGTGTGTGTGTGTGTGTGTGTGGTCAAACAGCAGATATGACTCCGTCACTCACATGTGTTACATCACAAAAAGCTTTTTATTTTTTATGTTTATTCACACTGTGAATACCTTCAGTCTGATATATTAACCCTCTGAACCCCAAGCAATTTCAGATCACGTTTTCCTTGTTTTTTACTTCAAAATATATAAAATATATATAAACTCTGTAAGTCCTGCAGCAATATGGAATCAGCACAAACATGGCTGGAAGTGGGAACGACTCAAACATGTCTGTTGTGCAGAATAACACAGTTATAATGACGTAAATCATAATTTAAGGAAAAAGTTTAATTTTTAAAATTGCAAAAGGAAAATATTTAAAAATAAATGCATCAGTAATGTGAATAAATTAATTAATGGAAAACTAAATAAATACATTTACAAATAGCTAGAAAAAAAATCTATAAATAATATGATATAGGAATAGTGTTAAATATTAAATTAATAAAAAATAAAATAATATATGGAAAAATTTATTTTAAATTTTATATAAAAAAATTAAATACATTAATAAATGGAAAATTAAATTGGAGTAAATAAATAAAGGTTTTTTTGTTTTTTGCTCATAAGTGATGACATGTATGATAAAATTATTTTGTTTTGTGGGAAAATGTTAATAAGCAGTTATTATTATTTTTGTATCCTTGGTATATTACACATTAAACCAACAAAATCAGACAGTCAAATTAATGTTGAATTAAGTAGAAAAGTAAAAATTTTTAGACACCCAAAATATTTATTTATTTTATTTTATTTATTTATGAATAAAAATACAGAATAAAGAGATTTTGATGAAATGATCAGGAAAAATAACCAAATTGTATCTAAAAATATATTTCAAGCTCAGGTTTAATTCTTTATTTCTGACAGAAGAGTTGGTCACACACAAGGGCCATCAGTAATTTGAGAATCCGGCGATAATTTTATCATTCTTTTTAAAGTTTGATAGATGTCATTTTGATGATTTCTTTTTTTAATCTAATTTTATGTTGGTGGGTTTGTGGGGTTCAGAGGATTAAAGTTGTTTGAAGTTACTTTCCACAAAAACCACTCCGTCACACGTTGTTTTATAATAATATAAAGTACCACAGTGTAGAAATACTCTTTCTCAAGTAAAAGTACACATTTGATACTGATTGTGTCACTCCGTCCTCCCATCATGACCTCCTCCTCCCACTCTGAATGCTGACACCCCTCTTCTCCACCAATACAATCTGTGTGTGTGTGTGTGTGTGTGTGTGTGTGTGTGTGTGTTTGTACTTCCTACATAGTGAGGACCGGAAAACACATTTTTAACCAACGGAGTGAGGACATTTTTGCAACATTGCGACATTTCTGCCGGTCCTCACTTCTTTAGAAGCCTTTTTTGAGATTTCAGACTTTGGTTTAAGGTCACATGATAATGATAATAACTGAAACTTTATTGTATGGTTACAAAACTAACTAAAATTATAGTTTGTGTGTGTGTGTGTGTGTGTGTGTGTGTGTGTGTGTGTGTGTGTGTGTGTGTGCGTGTGTGTGTCTGAGGCTATTTCAGCCTGGAGGTCGTTCACTGACAAACACTGGCTGATGACATTTAAAGGAGGCGTGCTCTGTGACTGTTGTCCTCTTGCTTCTCCTTGTCATGTTGAGGGTCGTTTCCCCCTTTAATCCTAATTATAACAGTCGTCACATGAACGCATCACGAGTGCAGATATTTTTAAATCATGTTTGTTGATCTCTTTAATAAAAGTTGCTCTGATTTCTTCACATGACATCAAGAAAACTGCTATAAAATGGAATATTAATATTATTTTTCACTTCCAATGAGTTAAATATTTTAACCAAAATCGGTTCGGATCAAATATCAATTTATTTTTAGGATTAATAAAAACCCTTTACATTTATATATCTATATCTTGAGAGATCCCTGAACTTTGGCTTTAATGAAGAACAGGACAGTCGTCGGCCAATATGATATATATGATATATATCATATATTGTTTAAATTGCAACCTTTTCTTTAGTTTGTTTCCATAATGCCACTGTTTTGCTTTGATTTTATGAATTATTTTCTCAATCCTAAATGCTAAGGGGAATTTTTCTATTTTCTTTCTTTTTAACAGTAGGTTTTAAAAAAAATATATAATAGAATAAGCACAAATATTTTGAAAGCGATATGACTTTCTGTTTACTAGGTTATTACTATGGTAATAAGAACTTGTGTTTTCGTTCTTGGCATACTTGAAAGATCAGCAACAACATTGATTTGATTGATTTTTTTTTTTTGGCAAAATCAGATAAAAAAAAAGACTTGCACTTGTTACCTCTGCACTTGTTACCTCTGTGGATCTATATCCATTTTGGACAATCTTGACATTAAATTATCATATCGTCCCATGCCTGGTTTACTTCCTGGTTGGCGTGAAGAGGAGGACATCTGAGTACTGCAGCCTTTAAAAACAACAACAAGTATTCTTTAAATATCCAGCTGTGGTTCATCACTGACCTCAGATCTGTTTCACTGCTTTAGGAAATGTCACAACTATTTTATGCAAACAAATGTTCTGTGACAGAAATGTTGTTTTGTTGAATGTTATGGAGGATGTAAACAGTGTTTCTAATCAGAATAAAGTTTAAAGTTCTGCTGTAAACACAACAGTGAGGAATCTATATTTATTATTAATCTTCTACTTTGTAGTTGTGGGTAAAAACTCACTGAAAAACTAAAAATGCACGGGCAAATCTTTTGCACTGATTCTTTGTTTGATGCATACTGGGTCTGCAGTAGTAGACCAGTAATCAAGTACTAGAAACCAATACTGGACCTACTGCTGCTGCTATACGGCTTAGAAGAACAAGGGTCTTGCACGGTGTGGTCTTCATTGATCAGTGCAGAATTTACCACTCCAGAACTGGTGCTGTGATGTTATTATGTTAATTGTATTGTGTTTTTTGCCTTCATATGCATTGATCTACACATTGATTAATTTGTCAAGTGTTCAAATTGATACCACCCTAATACCTAATACCATACAAACAATTATAATATTTCATGTTTCTTATTGGATATAACCATTAAACATTCATGATGCTGGTAGAAAAAGTAAGTGAACCCTTTGGTGCCCAGCAAAGTTCACTCCAAAGGCCCAGTGCAGAAAGCTCAGTGAAGTAAAAAAGACCTCCAAAGTAACAGCGAAAGACTTGAAGGAATCATTGGAACTGGTTTACAACCCTAGTCATGAGTCTACCACACACAAGGTTGAACAGGTGTGTTGTCCATGGCAGGACACCAAGGCGGAAGCCGCTGCTTTCCGAAGATAACATCACTGCATGTCTGAAGTTTGCCAAATCTTGACAAAACACTTCTGGGGAAATGTTTTGTGGACTGTTGAAACAAAGGCTGGATTGTTCATGAAGAACACGCAGCACTATGTATGATGTAAAAAGGACACCGCATACCGACATGACAACATCATCCCAACACTGAAGTATGATGGAGGGAGCATCATGATTTGAGGCAGCAAAGCAGCCTCACGGCCTGGACCACTTGACATCATTAGGGGAAAACTTATTCCCAATTTTATCAAGGAATCTGACTTGTTCAGTTTATTTCCATAATGCCACTGTTTTGTTTTGATTTTATGAATTATTTTCTCAATCCTAAATGCTAAGGGGAATTTTTCTTTTTTTTCTTTCTTTTTTAACAGTCTGGGATATGTTTTTTTAAAATAGAATTAAATGAGCACAAATATTTTTGAAAAAAATTACTTTCTGTTTACTAGGTTATTACTATGGTAATAAGAACTTGTGTTTTTGTTCTTGGCATACTTGAAAGATCAGCAACAACATTGATTTTTTTTTTTTTTTTTTTGCAAAGTTAGACAAAAAAAACACTCACACTTGTTACCTCTGTGCATCTATATCCATTCTGTACAATCTTGACATTAAATTATGATATCGTCCCATGCCTGGTTTACTTCATGGTCTGCATGAAGAGTAGGACATCTGAGTACTGCAGCCTTTTAAAAAAAAAAATGTACCACTCCAGAACTGGTACTGTGATGTTATTATGTCAGTTGTATTGTGTTTAGGCTGCTTGGTGCTGTAACTCTTGCCCCACAGCAAGAGGGTCGCCGGTTCAATCCGGCCTGCGGCTCTCCTGTGTGGAGTTTGCATGTTCTCCCCGTGTCGGCGTTGGATTTCACCGGGTACTGTTTGTTGTGAGAGGCTATGTCTGTCAACATGTCATATCATATCATCTATCAATCTTCCTTGCTAAATACAGTATGGAGGAACAAGGAAGCTGGAACCTCTTTAGCCACAGGTGTGTGGGAACAGGTTAGAGAACAGATTTGCGGAACAAGATGGTACCGTCAGAATTACATCAGACTGTCAAAATGCCAGATAGGTGGGACATCACGACGTCTTCTTCAGATATAAGACGGGAAGTTTTGAGTTCGGCAGACTGAAGGTGAAGTTTGTTCCTCTGAAGACACAACTTGAGGTGAGTCTCATAAATCAGATGTGTGAGACATTATTGTCTTGTGATTTTACTTTAACAAATGACTGGATAGGACAAAAAGTTTTTAAAAAAATTTTCTTGGAGTGCAGTTAATTACAATATAAAAGAATTCAAATTTACATGTTCTGCATTCACGTAATAATATGTGAGTTTGCTGACTGAACTATTTTTAATTCGATTTTTGTTGTATTTTCAGAGCATCAGACACATCTACATCAGCAGAATTTGATTTCAGCAGAAATCTTACGATGAAGGTGAGTTTGTGAGCTGATATTTCACAGATTTTACACGCCATCATGAAACTAAGCAGTTGACCATCTCGTCTGTTCCAGCTGGTGTCAGTCGTCCTCCTCCTTGCTCCACTGTTGACCAGCTGCCAGAATCTCGGCCAACCTGTGGACTGCAGTGAGATCCATCAGCATGACAACACCCAATCCAGTGGCGTGTACACCATCTATCCTGCTGGAGAATGGTCTGCTGTCCAGGTACACCACATAGTATTTTGGCCTTTTGAGATACTGAGTCACAAAGTTTTACTGGAAAGACTTCACTGTTGGCTGTTTTCCAAATTTGAAACATGAAATTTAAAATGTAAAACCTTAAATATACTGTGTTTGTGTGTAGGTGTACTGTGACATGGATTCATTGAGAGGAGGGTGGACGGTGAGTATTTTAACCAAAGATACTGGATAGAAGGATGCTAGCAAATGTCTCTCCAGCCACTTATTTCAAAGTATTGTGAACGTCAAGAATCATTTATTTATGTTTTCTTTTGTGACATTAGATATTTACACAGTTAACAATCACATTTAATGTTATGAACACTTTTTAGGGATGACGTTTGCTTTAACACAGTTTGGCTGAACGCCGGCTGTTCTCGTTCTCCCGAGACGATTGGTAGCTCTTAAGAGCGAGTTGCTGAGACCAACACAGGTCGAGAACAAAGTTCATTTTCTCCTGATGTGTCTATCAGAAAAATGCCATTTTTGTGGCAGAATGTTCAGAAGACATTTGTTCTGTGAAGAATGGGTCCAATTTTTACTTTGGTGACTCAGGGACAGAAGAATCAGTTATAATCTGTGCTAACTTTAATTTCTTCTTGGAATCAAAAGACCTGCTGCTAGTCTCCTAAAGGGGCACGGCCATAACCAAACCTAACTGATACAGATACAGGAAGTAACTCATCCTTGAACTTTCTTGCTTCTGAACTGTCTCCTTTTTAACTGAACTCAATATGAGCACTTCCTGCGTTACCCTTTTTGACCTTTACAATAAAAATGATACCAGTTAACACCTTGTTGTGTGGAAACCTGAATGGTCAGATATCTCATGTGTTTAGCTAGCTGACCCCCTATCCCGTCCCCCAGGTGTTCCAGAGGAGGATGGACGGCTCTGTGAACTTCTACAGGCCCTGGGATCAATACAAGGTCGGCTTTGGTAGCGCTGCTGGAGAGTACTGGCTCGGTGAGGAATCAAACCAAGCTAACAGTCAGGACTTAAGTTCACACATTAACTGTGACAAAAGTCTTCAGACCAGTTTGTTCTCTTCCTGAATTTAAATGTCTGAGTTTTATTGAATTATCTCCGTACAAAATGTTACACTGTGCAACTGAATGTACCTCTTTGTTCAGCCTGCCAGTCCAAATCCATTTTTGTCTGATCCAAATTGATTTTAGTCAGTCGGGACATGTAAAAAAACATGTGAATTGCAATTTTTGCAAATCCAAACCACATTTACACAGGTTTGAAATGTGAATACAAACAGATTTCAACACATGCGTCTCAGTCCAGACTTTCTGACGACTCAAATTGGATTTAACGACAACAACAGAGCCAAACATCACTTGTCGCATTAAAAAAATTGGCAACCACCTGTCGTCATGAAGCATTCCTGTAGTGCTTGTAGATGGCACCACACCTCTCACACAGTGATTGTCTGCCAAAAAAAGGGAACGGCCTCAGCGACTGCATTGATGAATTAAATGTTTATGAGAATACATATTAAATAAGATTGTATTGTTAGCGCACCCGGTGCACCCCTCTGCCACTTTCCCCTCCACTGACAGACTAGTCCAGTGGTGGGAAGTGAGGCCGAGCACAGCACAGTCGCTTGTCAGCAGCTTGCTGTTTTAATCATTTTCTGTAGACAGTGTTGCATCTAAGCTTGGTGGAATTAGCAAGCTTACCGCCAAAGTTTTCACTCAGCTTGTGTAAAAGTGTGTTTCCTTCACTGTGACAGTGTGTTAATAAGACTTAAATCTGCATTGTGTGTGTGTGTGTGTGTGTGTGTGTGTGTAGGTCTTGACAACATCCACTACCTAACAAACCACCAACATTATGAGCTGCTGGTGGACATGGAGGACTTTGAGGGAGCAAAGGTGTGGGCTCGGTACACTTCGTTCTCCGTTGGTGCAGAATGTGACGGATACGTACTCAATGTGTCCGGGTTCATCGATGGGGGGGCAGGTGAGTAAACTGATGCTGGCTCTGTGTATTATCTGTTCAAGTAAATATTTTATTCTATGAAGGCATCAAAAATGTCTGCTACATCAGGAGCCCCAACGTGTTATCTTAGCCACTGGCTGGTTAGCTAGCTAGCGCCATGCTTCATGCTACACTGGTTACACAAAATGAGCCCAGTTGTCACTCTTCTGGTGACAGCAACAAGTTTTCCTACACTGTGAAATGAGTGTGTGGATGAAGCATTCAGTTGTTTATTTCACTTAAGATCACAAACTAGCATGTCTCTAGCTTGGCTAGCTAGCTACCGGAGCTACAGAATATCAGCTCTTGAGGCGGCGGAGCGAGCAATAAGTCAATGTCAGACCCAGAGCTGCCACCAGCCACCAGCCAGCTGTTTGGGTAGGCGTAAGTTCCAGCCAGTGACGTTAAGTCAAGTCAACAAGTACGAGTCAATCACAAGACCGTCTAGGCCAAACCTATTTAAATGGCGGCCCGTGGGCCACATGTGGCCCAGGAGCATCCCCCAGTGACCCAGGCTGAAAAACCAAGAAAGCACACATTTCGCAAGCCTTCAGCCTTATGCAACACTTGGCGTAGCCGAGTAACATACAACACACAATGTTGCACATAGTTGTGAAACTGTGTCCGTATAGTAGTAAGCTTGTCCCATGATATGACCTCTAACAATATGTCTTTTATCAATCCTGAAGCGTAAACCTGACAATGAAAACTCAGAAGTGAAAAAGAACCGTTACTGCCACTGTGCAGTTTTTGTTTGTTTGTTTAAATGCACTTTGAGATGTGTCTGTGTCAGAAGTGACCAAATTTAAAAGGGAAACAATGAATAAACATTGCTTGTTTTTCATTACATTCATTGGTGTTGGTTTAAAATGTGTCATTACCTGCTGCTTACTGGCCACTGCCCAGATAAATTTGATGACTTGGTTTTAAAGTCTGGCCCAATTGAATTTATGAGTAAAAAACCCTGGTCTAGGCTTTCTGTATACGGAAGTGGCCGTGGGTTTTTAGCTAAACTGGGTTCGAAAAACCATATATGTTAACTGGTCACCTGTCAAACCCTCGACAAAGTCAACTTCTTGCATCACAGGAGGCACGTAAACTTTTTGACAAACACTTTCTCATATTCTGCAGGAGACTCCCTGAAACATCACAATGGAAAGAAGTTTTCCACCCTCGACAAAGACCAGGACATCTGGCCAAACCACTGTGCCAGGACATTCCTGGGGGCCTTCTGGTATGGTAATTGTTTACATGCAAACCCTAATGGGGTTTATCGTTGGGGGGCTGATAACGCTGTTCATGCTGTTGGAGTGGAGTGGAAACATTGGAAGGGTCATGACTACTCCCTGAAGACCATCAGCATGAAGATCCGTCCTGTGCAATAATTCTCCAGGACCAACATGCAGCAGAATATCATGATCTCTTGTGATTTCTTTCTCATTGTCTCATTAAATAAGTAATCTAAAACCGAATCACGAAACTGGGCACAGCAGAAGAAAACAGATTTTTCTAATTCTTGTTTCTGTCTGCGGTGGCTCAAATCAGATTGTCCTCACGGCAGTTTGTATGATTTTCTACAAAATATAATGCACTGGAATTCGTAGGTATTCCAGAAAATAAAAAGTATAAGCTGTTGCTGCTGTACGTTGACAATAAATGATAAGCTGAGCAGAAAGCTGATGTGATGTGATGTCTTGTGTCCTGTGTCTTTCTCTCTGGACTCTCATATCATTGACTCATGATAGCATTAGTTCCAACATTCAGGTGTCATGGGCAAATACAAATTCTTAATAAATTGATTTAAACAGGATAAAATTAATTTTATTACATTTTCAGGTTATAAACATTATTTTTCATTTATCTTAATACATTAAAATCTCAAACAGTTCATAAAGCTCAAACAATTCATTGATTATTCTATCAATCCGACACTGACAACAATTTTGACCATGAATCACTTGTTTTTAATTAAACTATATGCTGCTTTATAATGTATCATAGTATAAATCTTTGTGTTTTGGAAGAAACAAGCAATCCGCACAAGTCACTTTTTTCTCACTTTCCCGACCAAATTAATAACAAAATTGCAGATTAAGTAATAAATTACACAGTACTTGCTCTATTAAAACTGAACTCTGTGGACTTCAGTGACATTAATGTCACAGTCGTTGTATCATCTCTGAGGTCATTAAGTCAGGATCTGATTGTCCCTTTAGTTACTGCAGGTGATTAGAGACGTTCAGGTGTCCGTCAGTGCAGTCAAGGAAGCCACCGTCGTTCCCCCATCAAGGCTCTGGCAGGCTGTAATCCAGCGGGTGGTTTCCCTCACGGCGGCGTCCGAAACAGGCGAGCAGCAGATCCACCGCCGTGTTCACCGTGGACTGGACTTTCTCTTCAGTCTGACCCCTGAGAGGGTTTACCTCCACCATGTCCACTGCCGACAGAAGACCTGCAGGAAGAGGACATTTGGGACAGAACATTAATCAATCTCACCGTGCATCAATTTTTAGTGCCCTGCAAATCTGCAGTGTGATTCTGGTCACGTGCTCTCTATATGCAGTTTAATTCTGGTCATGTTTTCTCTGTCTGCAGTTTATTTCTGGTCATGTTTTCTCTGTCTGCTGTTTATTTCTGGTCATGTTTTCTCTGTCTGCTGTTTAATTCATGTTTTCTTCATCAGCACTGCGGTTCAGGTCATGTTTTCTATTCTTTTTTTTAATCTACAGTGCAATGCTGCTTCTGGTTAAGTTTTCTTCATCTGCAGTACAATTCTGCTCCTGTACGTTGGAGTTTGGAGTCGTTACCTGTCTGACTGAGGTATTCAGCGATGTAGACTCCCTCTCTGTAGCTCAGCCCTCCGACTACAGGTGTCCCGGTTGCCGGAGTAACAGAGGGGTCGATGGCATCAATGTCGTAGCTTAGGTGAATCGGTTTCTTCGCTCTGTACAAATAACAAAAACACATTTATTATAACTATAATCATGTTTAATTAATTTTTCTAATTTATATATCGTTATTACTATAATTCGCCTACTGCACCGCTCCCCAATGCCTATCTCTGTGGCCAGTGGGCCTGCGGGGCGGAAGCTACATGTAGATTTCTCTGGCTGTGCCTGGCGCAGCGCCAATGGTCAAGGCCCAGTTACTAGACGCTTACTGGCAAGCTCCCCACGCAGGGCCAGGCGAGGTGGTCCAACAACTTTTCTCCCAGTGTCAGAGAGAACAGATAACAGGTGGTTGTTGAGTTAAAAATAAAAGGTTACTTGGCAGAGAGGTAGTCACAGGTCTCCTCCATGACTTTGGCAACACCGAGTTGATCCACCTCTGACATGGAAAACACTTTCACACCCAGAAGCTTCAGGATGTAGCTGCGGAAAAAAAAAAATCAAATAATAATTACTTCCTCCATCCAGAGCCACATAACTTAATAACAAGTCACACTTGATATATTCTGCTTTCCACAAAATGAAAAACATTACTATACTTTAATGTGGAAAATGAAGTGAGTAAATTTACTGGCAGTCTCAGTGACTCGAGATAAAAACGTACTGTTCTGCTGGATCCACGTCTCTCAGTCCGATGTAGACGAGATCTTTTGCCGACACACACGGATTAATCCAAGAGAAGTTTGGCAGGACAGGAATCTACTGAAACAACAAGACAGAAACTATATAATATTATATTTCACCACTGCCACTACCCTGTAATTTGGCTTTTAGTGCTAGTTTTGATACACCTTTTTTAAAATACCCCTTATTAACTACATAACACATGTCCTGATGTGGTTACCCTGGCTTTATTTTAGAATGTATTTGAAAATGTTAATGCTTATTTTCAAAGCCCTAAATCATCTAGTTATTTTTGCATTTTTGTAATTTTAATGCATTTTTTTTTTTTTTTTTAAAGTATCAATTCCTTAAAACATCATTTCTTTTTGCATGCAAAACAGAAATAACAATTTGTGGCACATTTTTTATCAATAAATGAATGGTAACATTTTATTAGTAGTAGTATTTTTGGAAAATGCAATGGGATATTAACTTATTACATTTTTTAAAATGTATTTAATTTTTTAAAAGCTGTTATGTTAACAGCAACTTTCATCAATAGCCAAAATAATAAAATAAATAGTACATGACTTTAATAATACCATTACAGATATCAAAAACTATATACAAATTAAGGCACTCATTTATTTACTTTTATTTAATTGAAAATTAAATTTAAAAAAATTAATACATTGTGGAGGGGGCGTGGTGCATCAGCTGCAGGAGAGAGGTGTGGAGAGGGCTCAGGAGAGCAGCGCCAGGTGAGAGTGATTGACACACCTCAGTCTGGTTAGTTAATCACTCTCCTTTTTAACACAGTATCGGGCTGGACCAGAGGAGGAACGTTTGGCAACACAGAGACTGGGATGCAAACTCCGGCAGCATAATTCCTGGAAGGTGCCTGTGAGCGGCTTCGTGTCATTTAAATGTGTTGTCATTATTCAATAAAGATACAAAGATCATCTCCGCTCTCTGTCATCACTGCTAAATAACCCACAGTGGCATCAGAGTACGCCACATTGGCGCCCAACGTGCTTTAGCAGTGAACAGGAAAGAAGGATGTCAGAGCCACAGCAACCAGTGACTACACTGGCACAGATGTTGGTGGAGGTTGCTGCAATGAGCCGGGACCAGGCTGCGCTGAACAGACAGCAGCTGGCGACACTCCAGTTCCAGGCGGAGAGACAGGTCGAGCTGCTGGAGGTGATGGTGAGGCGGGCAGGGGCAGCGTCATCAGCCCCCTCGCTCGCCGGGATCACGCTCCATAAGATGGCAGCGCATGGTGATCCACAGACTTTTTTGGAAATGTTTGAGGCAACTACGACGGCGTGCAACTGGCCAGAGGAGGAGTGGGCGGTGCGGCTGCTTCCCCTACTGTCAGGGGACGCTCAAACGACGGCACTCGGCCTGCCTGGAACCTCCCGAGGCCAATACGGAGGGATCAAGCGAGCGGTCCTTGACCGTTTGGGGTTTTCGGCGGAAGACCAGCGCCGCAGGTTCCGGGGCGCCAAGCTGGGACCCGCTGATCGGCCGTTCGTCTTTGCGCAGCAGCTGAAAGACGCGGTGACCAGATGGCTGCAAATGGGGGACTCTGCAGGAGAGGGGCGGCTGCTGGAAGAGATCGTCTTGGAGCAGTTCGTGGAGGGGCTCCCAGCTGCCACCTCGGACTGAGTGCACTGCCACTGCCTGGCGGACCTGGCGGCTGCCATAACCCTGGCGGAGGACCATCTGGCTGTTCTCTCCTGGGGACGGGCACATGAGGGTCGGCCAGCCTCTCCAGTCGGTCCCATTCCGGCGCCCCGCAGGAGACAGGTGCCGGGCCCCCAGCCCTCCACACCCGCTAGACCCTCTCCTCGCCCTTGCACTAATCCCCCCTCTCTTTTCTGTCCTTCCCAGGCTCCAGCCGCTACGGGCGCTGCTCTCTAACCCACAGAGAGTTCCTCAGGCGGCAGGGCAGGAGTGCTGGAGGTGTGGACAACCCGGACACTTCCGTCGAGAGTGTCCACTCATGGAGGTTGGTCAAGTGGTCAGAGTTGTCGGCCCTCCAGCACCCTCCCCCGGTCCAGGAGGGACGTACAGCGTTCCGGTAAGGATCCAGGGTGGAACACATCAGGCGATGGTGGACTCGGGCTGCACGCAGTTTATAGTTCACCAGAATCTGATTCGACCCGGGGCATTGATAGAGGCGGACTGGGTGGATATTAGGTGTGTGCATGGGGACATTCACAAATATCCTGTAGTACCAGTGGAAATTCGGTTTAAGGGAAAAAAGCATAGTGTGAAGGCTGCGGTTAGTTCCCGCCTGACACATCCCCTGATTCTGGGTACTGATTGGCCGGGGTTTGACAGATTAGTGGGACAGTGTGTGGGGGTGCGTTCATGACCGACAGGGACATGGGATATGTGCTCTGTGCTCAGTGGCGACGCGAGGTTGTCCGACACTGCAGACGGGGAGGGGGAGACCGTGTTTGCCTCCGTGGAAGATTTTCCACTCGAACAGTCTCGTGATGATACTCTACGCTTTGCCTTCGACCAAGTGATAAAAATTGATGGTCACATGGTGCGCCCTGACACAGCGTTAACGTATCCACACTTCTCATTGCGCAGGGACAGATTATACAGAGTGAGTCATGACACTCAGACAAATGATTATTAATTACCGAGTTGTTGGTACCAAAAAGCCGCCGGGAAATGGTTTTCCAGGCGGCTCATTTTAACCCGATGGCTGGACATATGGGGTATGGAAAGACACTGAACCGTGTAATGGCCCGATTCTATTGGCCAGGCATTCAGGCCTGCCCTGAATGCCAGTTGGTTAACCAACCGGCCGTCCCGAGAGCGCCCTTGCGCTCATTACCACTGATTGAGATCCCGTTTGAACGTATTGGGATGGATCTCATCAGGCCATTTCACCGGAGCACACGGGGATATCGATTTGTGTTAGTTCTCGTGGATTACACAACGCGATATCCAGAGACAGTGCCACTGCGCACCATCTCTGCAAAGAGTGTGGTGCAGGCACTGTTTCAAGTTGTCTCCCGAGTCGGGATCCCGAAAGAGATCCTGACTGACCAAGGCACCCAGTTTATGTCACGAACACTGAGAGAACTGTACGGATTATTGGGCATCAAGTCTATTCGAACCAGTGTTTACCACCCGCAAACTGACGGCCTTGTTGAGCGCCTGAATAAGACTTTGAAGTCCATGATCCGTAAGTTTGTGCACGATGATAGTCGTAATTGGGATAAGTGGCTAGATCCTCTGCTGTTTGCAGTGCACGAGGTACCCCAGGCCTCCACGGGATTTTCTCCCTTTGAACTGCTGTTTGGCAGAAAACCACGCGGGGTTTTGGACCTGGTTAAAGAAAGCTGGGAGGAAGGTTCCAAGCCCCAGTAAAAACTAAGTACAATACGTCCTGGACCTGAGAGCAAAACTCCACACACTGGGGCGGTTATCACGGGAGAATTTGCTCCGGGCCAAGGAACATCAGCAGTGGCTGTACAACAGAGGATCTAAGCTAAGACAATTTTCACCGGGAGATAAAGTGCTTGTATTACTCCCGTCTTCTACCTCCAAATTACTCGCCAAGTGGCAAGTACCCTTTGTGGTCACACGACGAGTGGGTGATGTCGATTATGAGCTTGTGCGATCTGACAGGGGAGGGGCTACGCAGATTTATCACCTCAACCTCCTTAAAGCATGGAGAGAGGCTGAGTCTGTTTCCCTGGTGACGGCAATTACAGAGAGAGATGAGTTGGGGCCTAAGGTTCCAAAATCGGCCAATCCTGCCTCGCTCCTTTGTGAAAACCATCTCTCACCGTCCCAGAGAACAGATATTGCCAGGTTGCAACAGAGTTACGCTGACGTGTTCTCCCCCCTGCCAGGACGCACAAGCCTTATTCAACACCATGTTGAGACTCACCCGGGCGTGACGGTGCATTCACGGCCCTATCGGTCACCTGAAAAAAAGAGAAAAGTGGTTCAGGCAGAATTGAAAGCTATGCTGGAGATGGGGGTAACAGAAGAGTCCAACGGTGTCTGGTGTAGCCCCATCATTCTTGTAAGCAAGAAGGATGGGACGGTTCTGTGTGGACTATCGCAGGGTGAATGATGTTTCACGGTTTGACGCCTATCCAATGCCCCGGGTCGACGAGCTCCTGGATCGCCTGGGCACTGCTCTTTTTTTCACGACACTGGATTTGACCAAGGGCTACTGGCAGATTCCCCTATCTCCAGAGTCCAGGAAGAAAACGGCCTTCTCCACTCCGTACGGTTTGTACCAATTTGTTACACTTCCTTTCGGGTTGTTCGGGGCCCCAGCCACATTTCAACGCCTCATGGACCGCGTGCTGCATCCACATGTTGCATATGCTGCCGCCTACCTGGATGATGTAATCATCCATAGCACCACCTGGGCGGAGCATGTGCAGCAGGTGGCTGCGGTGCTGGATTCACTGAGGCAGGCGGGGCTCATGGCCAACCCGAAGAAGTGTGCAGTTGGACGGAGGAAGGTACGGTATCTGGGGTACCACTTGGGCGGCGGGCAGGTGCGTCCACAGGTAGATAAGACAGCTGCTATTGCAGCCTGCCAAAGGCCCAAGACCAAAAAAGAGGTGCGGCGGTTCTTGGGGCTGGCAGGCTATTACCAGCGATTTATCCCCAACTTTGCTGAGCTGCCAGCCCCTTGACTGACCTCACCCGAAAGGGTGCCTCAGATACGGTCCAGTGGACGGAGCAGTGCCAGGTGTCGCTTGAGAGGGTTAAACAGACCCTCTGTGGGGAGCCTCTTCTCCACACACCTAACTTCTCTCTCCCTTTTGTCCTGCAGACTGATGCGTCGGCTGATGCGACGGCTCCCCGGCCTAAGTCGGGCGGTGGAGGTATGTGGAGGGGGCGTGGTGCATCAGCTGCAGGAGAGAGGTGTGGAGAGGGCTCAGGAGAGCAGCGCCAGGTGAGAGTGATTGACACACCTGAGTCTGGTTAGTTAATCACTCTCTCCTTTTTAACACAGTAGCGGGCTGGACCTGAGGAGGAACATTTGGCAACACAGAGACTGGGACACGAACGCCGGCAGCATAATTCCTGGTAGGTGCCTGTGAGCGGCTTCGTGTCATTTAAATGTGTTGTCATTATTCAATAAAGATACAAAGATCATCTCCGCTCTCTGTCATCACTGCTAAAGAACCCACAGTGGCATCAGAGTACGCCACATTAAAAATACATTTTAAAAATTACAGTAGCATTTTATCTATTAATTATCCATCCATTCTCGTCCGCTTATTCGGTGCCTGGTCGCAGGGGCAGCAGGCTAAGAAGGGGCATTCCAGGCGCCCCTCTCCCCAGCCACAACGTCCAGCTCCTTCTGGGGGACCCCGAGGCGTTCCCAGGCCAGGCGAGAGATATAATCCCTCGACCATGTTCTGGGTCTTCCCCGGGGCCTCCTACCAGTTGAACGTGCCCGGAACACCTCTAACGGGAGGCGCCTGGGAGGATCCTTATCAGATGCCCAAACCACTTCAGCCTTTCGACGCCAAGGAGCAGCGGCTCTACTCCGAGCTCCCTCCGGATGTCTGAGCTCCTCACCCTATCTCTAAGGCCGAGTCCAGCCACCCTACGGAGGAAGCTCATTTCAGCCACTTGTATCTGCGATCTTGTTCTTTCGGTCACTACCCAAAGCTCATGACAATAGGTGAGGGTTGGAACGTAGATGGACCGGTAAACCGAGAGCTTTGCCTTCCGGCTCAGCTCCTTCTTCACCACGACGGTCCGGTACAACGCCCGCATCACTGCTGACACCGCACCAAACCGCCTGTCCATCTCACGCTCCATTCTACCCTCACTCATGAACATGACCCCGAGATACCTGAACTCCTTCGCTTGAGGCAGTATCTCTCCCCACAGGGAGGATGGAGGTCTCGGTCTGATGAAGCCAAAAGAACCACATCATCTGCAAAAAGCAGAGATGCAATTTTAAGGTCACCAAACCGGACCCCTTCCTCCCCCCGGCTGCGCCTTGAGATCCTGTCCATGAAAACCACGAACAAAATCGGAAACAAGGGGCAACCCTGGCGGAGGCCGACACCCACTGGGAACGTGTTTGACGTTGTGCCGAGTATGCGGACACAGCTCTCACTTTAGTTATACAGGGACTGGATAGCTCGTAGCAACGAGCCCGGTACCCCATATTCCCGCATTACCCCCCACAAGACTCCCCGAGAGACGCGGTTGTAGGCCTTCTCCAAGTCCACAAAACACATGTAGACTGGATGAGCAAACTCCCATGACCCCTCCAGAAGTCTCGCCAGAGTAAAGAGCTGGTCAGTTCCTTCACGTAAATGTATTTTAAAAAACATGCAATGCAATAAAATGGAAATGCAAAAGAAAATGTATACAGAAATAAATGTCAAAAGTTCAATAAAAAATACAAAATTCATTCATTCATTTAAAATACATTAATTTGGTCAAAAGGAAAATAGATACAGAGGGAAATGAAAACAGATATATCAATTTATGACACATTTTATCAATTGTTTAATAAATTACGAGTCACTTCACACGTTGGATTTGTCCTAATCAGCCCCCCCACTCAGGACAAACTAATAAACTGACTTTTGAGTGCAGCTCGTGCAGCAGGTAGGACATCGGCTGGCCGTGGATGTTCCCGGTGTACGAGCTCAGTGGCGTGTTGATGTCGGCGTGGGCGTCCACCCACACGACGCTCAGATCTCCCACCGCCGCAGAGTGACCATGAATCGAGCCGATCGCCAAACTGAAGAACACATGAGCCACAGAGAGCGAGAGAGCGACATTTCATCCCTATATTGTCCTTAAAAATGGTTTTAACAAGTAATTACTCAGTGTAGTACTTTTTGATGAGTTTTGGTAGTTGAAGTTAATTTTATTATGCCAGTACTTTTGTACTTTAACTTTACTTTTATTCTAAAAACAAGACTTTCACAAGAAACAAAGTATTTCTACACTGTGGTACTGCTAATTTTACCTTAATGGTTTAAATCAAAACTTAATCACAAGTATTTCCTCACAGTTTTTGTGCAGGTTTACATGGTAGGATAGGTTTCTGCCAAATAAATAAATAAAAATAATTTGCCATTAAATATACCCAAAAATAATATTTAAAATAAATGTTATTTTTTCTATTTCAATGTGCTTCTTTATTTATTCACCTTTTGCAACATCTTGCTTACATTTGTTTTTAAATAAATGTTTCCTTTTTTTTAAAAACATTTTTATTTAATGTATTTTTCCCGTTTATTTTATTTCCCCCACACTTACTTATTCATGTTTATTTCATTTAAAAAATAATTTCTGCATGCAAAAGAAATATCAATTTGAGTCACGTGATCAATTAATTCATGTCTACATTATATTTAATATTGTTTTTGATACATTTAATGGCATATTAATTGAGTAATTTATATATGTATTACCCCCAACTTATTTACTGATATATTATTTCCTTTAAAAAATGTATTTCTGCATGTAAAATCGATCACAAATTCATTACGAATCAATTTACGTTCAAATGTTGACATATTTTATTTAATAAATTAATGTAAACTTTTTTTTATATCAGTTTTAGTACATTTCAAGGCAATATATTTATTGTTCAATTACTTAGGTTTTGATTTGGTAGCATTTGTCCTTCAAAGTTTACAGGTTTAAAAAAAACATGAATTAAAATCAAATGGAGTTTTTGTGTGTGTGTGTGTGTGTGTGTGTGTGTGTGTGTGTGTGTGTGTGTGTGTGTGTGTGTGTGTGTGTGTGTCCGTCCTGCTGGTGGATGATTGACAGACTACTGTTGTTACTGAACACACACACCAAAGAAACTTGAACATTTTTACTAATGACTGAGTGAAGTTCAGCAGAGTGTAAAAAATAATGATAAACAATAGTGATGTCCACGCTGAAACTAACACACAAATACTGCCTTAAAGTACACACTTGATGTAATTGTACTTTACTTCAGACTTTTCATTTCATGCTACTCCTATCTGACAGCTTTAATGACTTTTACATATACAAGACTTTTTACACACAAATGGATGACAAAATAAAACAAACAGATGTACCAAAAATAATATAAAAAAATAAATGTGATATACATTTATATTTTTGTTTTACAGAGATAAAGAAATGTACTGAAAAACGATAAAGTGAGTAAAATAAAAATAAAAATAAAGAAAGAAAATTTAAAGAATACTCTAAATGATTAAAAAATGAAAATGTGATTTAAGTAAATAAATAGGGCAATTAATATAAAGGTAGACTTAAATATCAAATTATGTCATGTTGCCTTTTCTTAATTAATGCCCAATATTTAATATTATTTTGTGACATTTAATATTTAACATATAACATTATTTAATCAGATTGAATGACTGATTCATTCTAGCAGCTTCTGTCCTCCATTAGGGGAATTTATGTATTTATTTATTTATGTTTTAAGTGTTGTAAGTCCAGCTGAAACCATTAATACATTCATAAAGTAGTCTATTGACGATTCATTAATTGAAGTCATTTTTAATCTAAAAGCATTTCACCTTTCAATTTGTGTTCCCTTTTCATTATTATTTTAATTAATTTTATGATATTTTCGTAATATTTAAAATTTTTAGTCAGTTCAATTGAATTCAGGACTGCATCAGAGCATTTTCATAGTGCAGTATTTGTGCTTTTACTGCACTAACTCGAGTACTTCCTGTCCAGACTCACCTGTGGTCTCCTCCCAGCATCACTGATGTATGTCCGTCCATCTTTGCGGCCCGCACTGCCTCTGACAGCCTCTGGTTGGCGCCGCCCACCGCCCGAACACATTTCACCCGACCCACTGGCTTGTCGTCTGCCACGTCCTCAAACTCCAGGTTCCCATAATCCTTCACTGCACAGCCTGCATGAAAAATTGAATAAAGAATGACCAGACAGGCTGTGTAAATTAAAGAGGCTAAATTGAATTGAGAAAAATACATAAATACAACGAAACTTTGGTAACTGTTTCTCTCTCTGTCTATCTTTCTTTCTCTTTAGTCATCAGAGTTGAGGAAAGTATAGCTTGATGAGTTAATAACAACAATAATAACTTTATTTGTTTTACACCTTTCATACATAAAATGCAGCTCAAAGTGCTTCAGTGTCTGTGCAAATGTTTTGCAAGGTAAACAGGTTTGTGCAGACGGACTGAACAACCTGCTGCACGGGGGATCAGTAACCTATGAAACATTCACACACACACACACACACACACACACACACACACACACACACACACAGATGTAAATGTTCAGTTTTAGTTCGAACACGTGTCTTCTTCAGTCCTTGAAAAGCTGAGACACAAACGACAAAATAAATCAGCTTTTCTGTTACGAGAAGTTATCAAATTAAATATGCAATTTGTAAATGAGTTGATAAATAGATTACTGGAACAAAAATAATAATAAAGATAAAGCATAGCCGTTAATTAGTTAGTAAAAGTAAGTAATTTAGAGTAATTTATTTATTATTTTGGCAGCTTCTGTCCTCCAGATCCAGACATCCGATGACTTTCATCTGGTTCAAATAGAGTTAAAAACCACCAAAGTCTTGCTTTAAACTGGATACACATTTCTCAAAAAATTATTAGAAACATTTGAGATAATTTAAGTGATTATCAGTACGACTCAACTACACATTGGACTTTTTGACGCTAAAATGTTACATATTCATGTTTAGTTGTGTCATGTTCTTTGTTTTGACATCTGAAAGTTTCTCTTACATCCAACCTTGATCCTCACAACACACACACACACACACACACACACACACACACACACACACACACACACACACACACACACACACACACACACACACACACACTTACCTGTACAGGCAGCAAAGTGAGGGCCAAGACGATTCACCCTTTCTGCTGTACTTAGAGACAAATGGATCTTGCACTTCAACACTATGTGGCCCCTAACTCCAGTTTCCACTTCATCTTTTTTTAAAATACAAAGGAACAATAAAATGTGAAAAAGTATTTTACCATTATAGTGAGGACTTTCTCATGGGGGCGGTAATGAATCCATTTCTGGTCAGACCATTTACGTTTTTAGATTATATTCATTCTTTGCTTCCTTTTTATGTTGCACTATGGACAAATACTTATAATAT
Organism: Centropristis striata; assembly: GCF_030273125.1. Taxonomy (NCBI): domain Eukaryota; kingdom Metazoa; phylum Chordata; class Actinopteri; order Perciformes; family Serranidae; genus Centropristis; species Centropristis striata. The sequence goes on along the minus strand of NC_081537.1, from coordinate 26,373,018 downwards.
AAAATAAATAATAAATTATTCTAGGTGTGTTTTATAGGAATTGCAGAGTTTTTAGGTTTATTAGTGAGAAGAATATGCATAATGTTTTGTCCCTTCAGATTAAAGTGTCTGATCAGATTAAAGTGTGTCCCAGATTCAAGCTGTCAAGTCTGTCACAACACTGTGATGACTAATCAAGTTACATTTAAACATCAAACACACAGGTTAAAGTCAACTGTTGTTATTAAAACTGTCTAACGGACAAACAAAAAAAATTAAAGAATTAATGAATTATCTTCAGTTAAGAGCTCAGAAGTCACAGTTTCAACTTTTTGATTTTCTTCAAGTTCAAAAGCTGAAACATGTTCTTTTTCTCTTGTGTTTTGTTTAAAAATGTTTGTAACAGAAAGACAGTACGGTGGCCCTGAGAACTCACAGCGCTTAACAAGACACATGCACATGCTAACGTGAGCGGGCTATCAAGACGAAGACCAACTCGGTGCTGTTGAGAGAGACCAACTCAAATGTGCATCATTCATTTATTTGATTTGTTTAACTGCAATGTAATTGATATGGGCTAGTGGGCTCGCGCTATATATCACTTTATGACATGAAAATATCATTATCATGAAATAACGTGATAATTTCACGTTATAACGTTAAGTGACGTTATAATGTGAAATTATCATTATCTTGAAATAACGTGGTAATATCACAAGCGTGTCCAGACGTGTGCATCACTTTTAAGTGTCCTCTGGAAACACTTCTGTTGTTTTGTGGTCTATTTGCAGCGCTTTTTTCTTATTGTTTGTGTTTTGGTCTTTGCAGCGCGTTTTCTAAATGCTGTTCTTCTTTTTTTGTTTTGTTTCAGCGCTGTGAGCTCTCAGGGCCACCGTAAGACAGCTCTTTCTGGTACAACCGCTGCCTCCAGCTGTCAGTTAATTTATTAGTCTTATTTGTTTGTTAACCTTTATAAAACACCAGAAGTCACACAATAGCCATGCTAACAATGAAGGCAGCAGTGGACCACCAACTCCTGTGTTCTGTGAGCTAAAATTACTGTTCAATGGAGCCTGGTGTCGTTGAAGAGATCATTTTTAGACACCTAAAAAAAAATCAAGATCAGTTTCAGTGTATGTTTTATTCACAATATGTTCACATATTTACCTGGCTGTCAGACAGCTATTTCTGTTATGTATGGTCTCTTCGAAGCCACCAGACTCCCTTAACAAAAAGTCATTTTATCTCACAGGACAAAGGAGTTGTTGGTCTACTGGTGCCTCTAATGTTTAGGTTTTTTTGTGTTAATGTGTGACTTTTGTGTTTTTAAAGGATTATGGATGAACAAAAAATAACAAACTAACTTAACAGTAGAGACAGCAGTGGACCAACAACTCTTGTGTTCTGTGAGCTTAAATTACTGTTTTTGTCAATGGAGTCTGGTAAAGTGAGAGAAAAAAAATACTGTGCACTCACCTTAAGTAGGATTTTAAATTAAGTATTTTTCTAGTTTTATTTGTATTATTGGTAGGCTAATTTAACTGAAGGACCTGAGTACTTCTTCCACCCCTGAGAACCATTAGCCTACTTTTACTTTTAAACTGATAATACTTTTTACTCAAGTAGCATTTTAAATTAAGTATTTTGAAGTATGTTTACATCATTGTATCAGTACTTTTAAGTTAAATAACCCAATTAGAACTGGAGGTTAACTTTTGTTGGCCTACATTTAGCTGATGATACTTATGTACTTCAACTACATTTCAAATTCAGAAAATTGAATTTAAATGCAGTATTTTTATATTTTAGCATTAGTACTTTTACTTAAGCAAAGAACTTGAGTACTTCTTTCCCCCTTAGAATCTGTACTTTACTATAATACTCCTTATTTATAATAAGGAATATGTACTTTTACTTCAGTAGGATTTTAAATGCGATTTTACTTGAGATGGAGTACTCCATTCATTATTTGAAAGATGAAATAATGGAGAATTTTCACATTGTTGTATTAGTGCTTTTACACACGCACGCGCGCGCAGACACACGCACGCGCGCACACACACACACACACACACACACACACACACACACACAAACTCACCCTGTTCTTGCAAACGGTGCAGCAGTCCCGCAGCTCTGATCAGGTCCGGTCCTTGCTCCACTCCGCCGCGAGGCTGTAGCAGCACAAGAACATGAAGGGTTACACACGCACGCACGCACACGCACGCACACGCACACACACACACACACACACACACACACACACACACACACACCTGTCCCCTGGAGAAAGGTGCTCCAATGATCCCGGCTGACCGCTCCTGATGATGATGATGATGATGATGATGAAGGCTCCGGCCGGGAACGAGCCGCATAAGCGTCCTCGCGCTCCTCATGCTGACTGACACCGACTGACCGACCGACCAGACCCTAAAAACTCTCTGTGACGTCACCGCCCGGGACACGAAGGTGTGACGACGTGTGACGCCATCAAATAGTAAATGAGCAGCTTGTCTGTTTACAGCCAACGTAAAATATTTTATTTGAACTTTTTATTTAACCCTGAGCCCACAACAGACATTTGTGGCTGTTATATTTTATATTTTATAATTTGTTATTTTCATTTTTTACTTTTATTTGCTTCTTTGGGACAGGAATCAGAATTGAATTAAAATAAAAATGATAATCAGTGTAAGTACTTTTACTCAACGACTGTGCTTAAATAGAGTTTTGAGGTGCTCATCTGTTGTATGATATCCATTTTTATTTATATAGATAAAAACTTATGAGGGAAAAATAACCAGGAAAGTAAATAAATAGGTCAGTTAATACAAAGCTATGTAAATGTATAAGCAAAAGAAGACAGAAATGTCAGAGTTCCTCACATTTGATCATTTAATTCATATCTACATTTATTTTTTGTTATTTTTAGTGGAATAATACAAATTAATACATATAGCATTCATTTTCTTTATTTTGTTGTTATTTATAGTTTCTGTTATTATTTGTATACCGTATTTATTTTTACTTTATTCTTTTCAACCGTGCTGTGATTGGCTCGTAGTCTTGACCTCATCGTCCCGCCCTACTATGCTGTGATTGGCTAGTACTCGACGTGACGTGACCCGGATGAAGAATCACAACGAGGTCGCCTCACAAGTCAACAACGTGTATCCATGTGTTTTACCGACTTACAGAAAACAGGTCAGAGTTTTTAATAACTTTTAAATGATCCGAGTTAATTCAATAACGTTGTGAACTTTTTCCGACGTGTTTTAGTTCATGTTCGTTGGTCGTGAGACATTTAGTTTCGTTTCTTCCACGTTTGAGAAGTCAGAAGTCGGCAAGTTAGCTTAACGAGCTAACATCAGCACTCATTTAGTATAACTAGGTAGAGTAAAATAACTAGTTTTGTGAATACGTTTAATAAAAAAGACTGCTGTCTGGCAGCGTTAATTAACACAGTGTTGCACGAAGAAATACGGTTAAAACTTAAATACTGTATGAGAAGACTGTTCTCTGGCTGCAGCTACTACACTGGATTATTATCTGAATAATGCAGCAATTAATGAGACCATGTTCTCGCCTCATCTTTTACATGCCAAACTACCCTGGAGAAACTGCAGATTTAATGTTATCTTGATGCACGCTCTACATCGTCACCCTGTTAAAATAATCGCCTAACTCATTTTTTCAAGTTTTGCATGAAACACAAAAAACTTCACCAAAAGTGTAACATATGACATTTATTGATTATTTCACTCAAAAAGGATGTAACAAAGGATGGCTATTGGCATAGTAATAACACTGTGTGTCAATTATGTAACTTATGAGAAATAAATGACGTAGGCAATTTTTTGAACATGCCTTTGTGACTTAAGCAAGATATGGTAAAACTTTATTTTGAAGGTGTCTACATAAGAGTCACACAAGCCTGTCAGAAACATGACATGACAAGTATCATGAGCATTAATGTTACTTCAAAGTGTTATTAATGTTCATGACACATCCCATGTCATATTTCTTATGTAGACACCTTCAAAATAAAGTGTTACCGTATCTTGCTTAAGTCACAAAGGCACAAAGGCATTTTATTTTGACTTAGGCATAATAAATCCGCTTAAGTCACACACTTGACATAGGCCATTATCTTAAAGGGATAAAATCACATGATCTGATCAACTGAGGATGTAGGTGATTTTACCAGAGGTGGCCGGCGTCATGAGGAGATGATTTAGGAAAAAATAACAATTTTGACAAAAAATGACTTATTATAATATAATATTATACATTATATTAATGATTATTTTAACAGTGTGACGACATGAAATGGAGTTTAGACTTTTTCTTTAACCAGAAGATCCCGTTTAGAATTTGGCGATAACACATTCAAATAATTACATATTTATCTACCTGTTAAAAAAGTAAATTGTTGCCTTTTTTTTTTTTAAATGCTTCTTACGTCATTTGCTTTTATTGCATGACAGCAAATAGAATTACTGCAACAGAATAAATTCCCATTTATGGACTTGTATGAATGTATGTATTTCCCTAGAGTATAAATGTAAAGTATTGAACCATAAATAGAATGATTGCTCTAAAATAATAGTATTTATGCTCAAAATAAAAATAACGATTGCACTAGTATGATGTAATTATTGCCCTGGATCAAGAGTATTTATTGCACTAGTACAAGTAAAAATGTTCTAAAATGGATGTATTCTTTTCATTAGAATTAATGTAATTGCAAACTTAGATTAAATGTAATTATTGCACTTGAATTGTTTTTAGTATTGCACAAGAACATAAGATGAGAGGAATGTGAGTGTAACGTTTTGTGTCTCCATCAGATTAAGAAACATCATCATGACGTCATTGGCTCACCAGCTGAAGAGGCTCGCGCTGCCTCAGAGCGACCCGAACCTTCTGACCCGGAGAGAAGTCGCCTCGCTCCTCTTCGACCCCAAAGATGCTGCTGCCATGGACAGAAGCACCTTCTATGCCCTCGGTGAGTCCTGGCCGATAAAGTGATATTTCTCTTTTAATTTGCTGCTTTATGTGTTGACCGATGTGGGTTTTAATTTATTTTGCATTTTTGGCAATTAAATATTCATTTCTGAACTGTATTTATTTAATTATTTATTCATCATTTTTCCTCTGCAATTCCCAATAATTTCTTTGAAAAACATACATATTTCTGTATGTTTTTCTTTATTGCTTTTTAATTCCCTTCTTTAAGTATTTTCTTTTTTAAGAACTCAACTATTTATATACCTTCCTATTTTTTTAAATATGAATTTCTAAATGTATTGAGTTTTTTTGCACTTTGAATTTTTTTAGTTTTTATTTATTTATTTATTTATTTATTTGTGCATGCATGCATGTTATTTTTCCTTTGCATTTAATCCCCAAATGTATTTATTTCTGTATTTTTTTCCTATGAACATGCAAAACAGAAACATATTTGTTCCACATTTGACTAATTTATTAATGCCTACATTAATTGTAATATTATTCCCCTCTGTCTGTCCTCCCCCCTCCAAGGCTGCACGGGGCTGGAGGAGCTGCTGGGAATCGAACCGGCCTTCCTGGAGTTCCAGGACACGCTTTTCAGCCGAGCCTCATTGACGCTGGAGCGCAGCGTCCAATCCAAAGAGGTCAACGAGAAGCTGGATGCCGGCATCTCGCTCTTCCTCGCCCGCCTCTGCCCGTACTTCCTCCTCAAACCGGCTCACAAGTGCATCGAGTGGCTCGTTCACCGGTACGTGAAGTCTCCTGCAGCTTTTTTTAACTGATATTTATAGTAGTTAAAGATCAACACTAAAGCAGAGTGTCAGACCTTTCTCCTTCTTATCACTGATCCAAATGTGTCTAAAGCTCAGAGTATTAAAAAGTTTACAATGCTGATAGCTGGCATCAAATATCATGTTTTAATTGTGTTTTTTTTCTCTGATCAGATATTTTCAGTTTTATTTATTCAAGTTTTAGTGCATCTATGACCACATTAGAGTGGATGATGAGAGCTGCCAAATAAATAAATGAATGAACGTACCAAAAATAATCATAAAAGAAATGTAGACAATAATTCATTAACTTTGTTTTAATTCCCTTGTTTATGTACTTTCCTTTTTAATTTTCAATTTATATATTTATTAAGTCTTTTCAATTTTCAATTTTATTTTTCTATACATTTCTAAAGTATTTTATGTATTAATTGTGTTCCAATTGCATTCTCCCAAGCATCTTTTTTGCATTTCTTCTTCATTATTCATATTCTGTGGCTGTTAGTCATGATGTGGTGTGTCATAATGATTACAACAAAACAATGCCTCCAGTTATTTTTGATATTATGTTTGGTATATTTAATGAATAAAGAATTAATACAAAATGAAATAAACAAATTAGCAGTTAAAAAATAATTTTATGTCACATCTTATCAAGAGATTATTGCTGAATTTTAATATCACTTTTAATACATTTAATGTCATTTTCATTTAAGTCACATATTTTAATTTTACTACTGAATTTTACCTTATTAATTTTATTCATATTTTTAAATGTATTTGTGTATTTCTTTTTAAATTTTGTTTTTATTATTATCTTCCTGTGAAAGTCTGATCAGTGCCTCAGACTGAACATCTGTTGTGTCAAATAGTATGTAGAGTGTTACAGCAAATATTAGGGTATGGAGTGCCTCAGACTTGTTTAGTGCTTTATTGATGTAAATTCACAGAAGAGATTGATATCACTCATGTTGAAACTCTGATCAAAGTGCTTCTGGTGGCAGGCAAGAAAGCCATCACTAGGAACTGGGGAAAGGAAACACCACCAACGAAGGATCAATGGATAATTATTGTGGAAGAAATCTCTTTAATGGAAAAATTGACACATATATTGAGGCTGCAGGAAGCACAACTGGACAGGAAATGGGAAAAATGGACCCTATACAGGACTATAAACGCTGATACTGGACTGGAATAATAATTGAAAGATAAACTATTCTAAAAGATTGTAAGAATAGTGTGCACTCCCAAGGCAGCTTTGTGTTTGGTTTGCTTGTATTTGTTTTAACCCATTTAGGCCTAAAACGCCTGGAAAAAATGTCTGTAAAACCTCTGGAATATTTTAAAATAACCCCCTAAAACCTGAAATTTTTCTGGATATTCAACAGAAGCGTCAGCGCTTCCTACTAAATAATCGATTTTTCAGCCTCTGTAGCAGATAGAAATGAAATTCAAAAAGTATTTGAGAGCTTATAGCTGTTATATCTTTTTTTTTTTCAACATTTTTATTCCACGATTTTGTAACCCATTTTATTTATCACCCAATCTGTCCTACGTCATGATCTTGGGGGCGCTACCTCGTCCCTGTCGGCCTGGGGAGAGCCCTGAACTGTCACATGCTTCCTCCGATACATGCAGAGTTAGCAGGCCGCTTCTTGACACCTGACAGGGAGATTCCCCGGTCGGACGTAGCGCGTGGGAGGATCACGTTATTCCCAACGGTTCCTCTCCCCCCATCAGGCGCCCCGACCAACCAGAGGGAGGCACTATAGCGACCAGGATCAATGCATGTTTTTGTGAGAGAGAGGTCCCTGTAAGGGGATCCTCGGGGGACACGGGGAGAACATGCAAACTCCACACAGAAAGGCCCTTTTGCCTTCTAGCTGTGAGCCGAGAGCGCTACCAACTGCGCCACCGTGCCCCCTCATAGCTGTTATATCTGAGCTCCTCCACTATAGTCGTCTTCCGCCATGATTTCAGTTCTGGAAAAGTCCCATGTTGCATTGCGACACTCCCACGTGTATTCTGATACATTTCATTGGCCAAGATACGGAAAGTAGGTGGAAAATACTACAAAACAACGTATCCGCTTTCCCGGCTTTAACCCCTTAACGCCTGCTGTCGCAAATATGCGACAAACCGTTTGACTCAGTCAACCAGCCGAGATAGCGTCTGCATTCCCCCAATGCCGGTTGAATACCTGCTGTTGCAGGTTTATATAAATAAACGAGGGTGAATAAATAAAACATTGTTTTTTCACTGTTATATTACTGTGTTATTGTTATCCTATTATTGACCATTATGCCTGCTGTCGCAAATTTGCAACATACCAAAATTTCTATTTATTTTTTGTGCAAAAGTGAAATTAATAATCTCAACATTATTTACCATCTACTTAAAGGCAAAAACACACATAAAACATTTTTTTATATACAGCTATATAAATTCAGGCGTTAAGGGGTTAATGGTAGAATAACGCAACAGCGCCCCCGGTTTTAATGGTAGAAATGCGGTAATGCTTTCCCGGCTTAAATGGGTTAATAGTTGCAAAAAATGATCAATAAAAACTTAAGTGGCTGTGTCTCATTGTGTTGCAGCTTCCACATCCAGCTGTATAACAGCGACAGCCTGTTGGCGTGCGCGCTGCCGTACCACGACACCAACGTGTTCGTCAGAGTCCTGCAGCTCCTCAAGATCAAAGACGCCACGAGCCGCTGGAACTGGCTGCACGGCCTGCAGGTCCCGCCCTCAACACTTATACAATATGTATATATATAAATGTACAATATGTCATTATTAAATGAAGTGCTCCCTGTGAACGTGTCGTTGCTGTTTCACGTAGAAACCCGGCGTGCCGCTGTCCAGAGCAACACTGATCACTCACTGCTACACAGACCTGAGCTTCATGGACTTCATCTGCACCATGGTCACCAAGTCCATCCAGGTAGCGACAGAGAGCCATTACACTTTTTTTTAATTAATATATTATTACAATTATTATTTAATATCGTAATCATATATCATACCATTTATGAATGAATTTGTTTAGGATTTTACTTCTTTGTTTTCATTCTGTCTCCCTCTTTGCACATTCCTCTCGTCACCATTATTTATCTGTGAATATATGCCAAACTGAAAAACTCAATAATTGAATAACATTACGTTAATCAATTTATAATCAATTAATAAAATGTGGCATTTTTTCCCCCCTAATTTTTTCACCCTTTTAAATAATTATTGACTTTCCTATGTAATTCTCCTGTGATTTATTTATTTTTTTGCTTTGAATATTAATTTATTCTTGCAACTATTATTTTATGATTTATTTGTATTCAACCAAGGCCGTCCATGTAATGTCAGCATATTGTGATTTTTGTTCTTCCTTTTTTATGTGCAGTAAAATCTATTTTGTTTGAGTAGAAGTACAAAGTAGCATATAAAGGAAATACTAAAAGAGAAGTACACAAGTACCTCAACATTGTATTTATTTCTTCTTCTTCTTCTTCTTCTTCTTCTTCTTCTTCTTCTTCTTCTTCTTCTTCTTCTTCAGGCGTACTCAGCACACTCTGGAAGTTGCTCTCAGCTGCGAGTCATCTTCTCCTTCTACGCCTCCACCATCGTCCCCGCTCTGGACGCGGTGGACAAAGTTTCTGACGCCATCATTTCCAAGCTGCTGCCGTACGTTCAGAAGGTACGTGTCATGTTTCAGATTTGCAGCCAGCGAACAAACAGGAATGTAACAGATTACTTTATTTATGGTAATCCAAACTAACTAAACTGAATGTCTTTGGGTTTTGGACAAAAAAAACATTTAAAGACATCACCTTGGACTAAGAGACCCTGCGACAATCACTTTTCTCTATTTTCAGACATTTTATTGATCAATCTACTAAATTATACATTTAATTTGTATTGCGCTTTTCAAGACACCCAAAGATGCTTAACAGGCAATAACATGTACATAAACATACATATGACTTCAGATGGAGAAGCGGCGAACAAACAGCGGCGGTGTAGCGGCTCGGTACTCTCTCTGGCGTTGTTGTTGTTAATTTATGGTGAGACGAGACGAAGGCGACCATCTCATTTGTCATCCAGCCGTTTATTTCGGACACTGGCACAGGAATTAATTGTACAGTCAGTCAGGTTTTTGCTCTCTCACACACACATGCACATCAGGGAGCCACGAAGGTCCGACTGTTGCTGCCCCCCCGGGGTCCACGACCCTAAACCACAGGGGCGCTGCGTTTAATTACTATGGGACAAACAAGTGTGAGTGTTGAGAGATGAGTTTTTATACGGCAAGTGGAATCAAATTTCTTATTAACTCCGTTACACCGGCGTTAAAATGTCTCATGTTCAGACATTTAATATGAAGAGTTTTGTCAGAAAACACGTTTAAAGTTTCTCGTAACTCTGGAGTGTCTGGATATTAGTAACAATGCTCTGCTGTGATGACGCCACCCCCGCAGGGTCTGAAGTCGCCGCTGACGGACTACAAAGCCGCCACCTACATGATCGTGTGCCAGCTGGCGGTGAAGGTGGTGATGGAGGCGAGTCTGGTCGACACGCTTGCCGCTCACGTCAGCAAGTCTCTGCTCAAAGAGCCCGTGCTGGCCAAGGAGGGGCTGGGCTGCCTCGTCGTGCTGCTGCAGAACCAGAAGGAGGGCGCCGCTGGGCCTCGGTAGGACCGCCGCGCACCTGCAGAGGGCGTCAGACACGCCCGCCTGCTCTCACCTGACTCCATCACCAAGTCTGTCTGTGGCGTTTGTTTGACGCCGCTCTTCTCACCTGTGTCTTCCCGTGTGTTCGCCCTCAGAGCCTTCAGCCGGCTGAGCTCGATGCCGGCGCTGGCGTCCACGCTGCAGCCGATGGCGGCGGCTCACGATGTCAGTCCTCTGCTGCGCTACCTGCTGCCTCACCTGGTCCACGCAGCGTTCACCTGCAGCTCAGGTGAGAACTGGAACCACGTCGTCACCCTGTTAAAATAATCGCCGAACTCATTTCAACTTCATCTTTTACATGCCAAACTACCCTGGAGAAGCTGCAGATTTAATGTTTTCTTGATTGTTACAAAGTGTACGCTCTACATCGTCACACTGTTAAAATCATCGCCTAACTCATTTTTCCAAGTTTTGCATGAAACACAAAAAACTTCCCCAAAAGTGTAAAACATGACATTTATTGATCATTTCACTCAAAAAGGATGTAACAAAGGATGGCTATTGGCATAGTAATAACACTGTGTGTAAATTATGTAACTTAAGAGAAATAAATGACTTAAGCAATTTTTTGAACATGCCTTTGTGACTCAAGCAAGATATGGTGACACTTTATTTTGAAGGTGTCTACATAAGAGTCACACAAGCCTGTCAGAAACATGACATGACAAGTGTCATGAGCACTAATGTTACTTCAAAGTGTCATTAATGTTCATGACACATCCCATGTCATGTTTATGACACGCTCATGTCACTCTTATGTAGACACCTTCAAAATAAAGTGTTACCATATCTTGCTTAAGTCACAAAGGCATGTTCAAAAATTTGCCTAAGTCACATTTTATTTTGTCTTAGGCATAATAAATCTGCTTAAGTCACACACTTGACATAGGCCATTATCTTAAAGGGGTAAAATCACATGATCTGATCAACTGAGGATGTAGGTGATTTTACCAGAGGTGGCCGGTGTCATGAGGAGATGATTTAGGCACAAAAAAAAATGACTTAGGCGATTATTTTAACAGTGTGACGACATGTAGAATAATTTTTATGATTACAACATCGAGACACACTGACTTGTTCTCCGTGTCAGGTGAGACGCAGACGGACGAGCTGGCCGTGTTGGAGTCCATCCTGCAGAACGTTCCTCTGACCAGAGGCCTCGACCAAACTGTGGCTCGGTAAACTCTCCAACACATTTAAACTTTTCACTCTTTCTCAAAGCTGCTTCATCTCATGACTTCATTTAACGCTCAAGAAACTGTTAATATCTCAAAGATACATAAATTCAGATTAAACTTTATGATCCGTAGCGAAGTTATTGTGCCCTTATGACTACTTATTGTTTTTTGTTGTTGTTGTTGTTGTTTTTATATTACTGTTAACTCTTTACTTTTAGTTTTTGAATCGTCTCGATAATCTTAATTTTTTTAAATATTTAGTTTGATCTAATTTTTATATAGAATGAATCATATTTATTTAGATGCTTTTTTAAAAATGTATAATTTTTAATATTATTAATCTTTTTTCTCCTATTTTTTTGATCATTTTATGATGAAGATCACTACGATTTATTATATATTTTAGGACAAATACCTATTTTTGGAACGTCATGCATTTATTGAACTTTATTAGTTGAAAGAAATTCTTGCATAATTTAGATTACATTTACAAAAACGGTTTATTTTTTAACAGTAGATGAAAAAAAACCTTAATTGTGATTTAACTGAAAAAACAAAAGGGAAAAAAGTAATAAAAAAAGTTAAATATAATATAAATAAGTATACACTTAAAAAGAATGTAAAAAAAAGCAAATAGGATCAGCTATATATAAAAAGTAGATCAAACAAAACATTGAAAAATAACAAAGATTATCAATATAAAATAAATAAAATGTATTTATTTATATAAAATAAGTAAAAAATATATATTTTAAATCCATTAAAAATAAATAAAATAGAAATAAAAAAAATAATTGTTGAAAAAAAAACGTAAACTGAGATATCACTTTGTCAAAGTTGTCAGGTTTTTTTTAGTGCATTTAATCGGGCATTCATTTGTTTATCAATTGTATTTATGACATTTTTTTTCCTAACCAGCTGCTGTCTTCCATATTTAACCCTTTTGTGTTAAGAAGTTTAGAAACATTTATTTTTCTGTGACAAAAAGTCAGCTTCTAAAGTGAAAAAGTGCCTTTAATGCTTATTCACAGCACTGTGTTTGTAAAGATAGTTTCACCTGAACAGGAAGTCGTCTCCTCTGTGTGTGTCTCTCTCGTGTTCCTCCTGCAGGTTTCTGCTCGACGAGTATCTCAGTCAGACCGAACTCTCGGCTGAAAACATGGCGGCCCTCGACCGCCGCCTTCTCCCTCTGGTTCGACTGTTGGAGTCCAGGTGAGGAGAACACCGTCACACAGAAAACACAGCAGTCCAAAGAGTAAACGCCGTCCTGTACAAGCAGCTGGTGTTAGCATCAGCTGTGTGTGTGTGTGTGTGTGTGTGTGTGTTAGGGTTGTAACGATTATAAGATTTTCAACTCCACACCGATACTCAGGAAAATATTCGATACTCGATACCATTTTCGATACCACCAGGATAAAAACAAAGACCCCAAAATTTAACAGAAATATTTTTATTAACAAGAAAAATGCAACATGCAAAAATGAACAGAACCACAGGTTAAATATTTATAATAAAAAACAGTTGTGCAAAAAGAAACTGCAACTATGATAACAAGCTTCAGGTCTGAGGTAGTGCAAAAAATAAATAAATACAATAAACAATAACAATTAGAACAATATTTTGAGGTTGTATGCTGTGCACAATATTAGGCAAGCTTGATAAAAAAACAAAACAATAACTGTGTTCCTTCCTTGGCTATGCTTTACACACAACAATAAACTAAATGACACTAGCCAAACCAGTTAACATGAACATTACACTGTTGAAATGCTTATGCTGTATTCTCAGCAGCTGCACCTGTTACAAAAAAAAGTCTGAAACTGAAAAGTGCACAGAATCATTCAATCACACAGTGTTCAGAAAGTGCATTGTCCTCTATTCTGCACTCTAGCTTCTGGGGACTTGGCATCATATTTTCGTTGTTGGTCAAACACAGACGCTAGAGTCTGCTGTGTGTGTTGCTGTTTGGTTGCAGGTCGACTTTTCTCTGCTTCATTCTGGTACTTCAAGAGAGAAAATAACACTTTTCAGTCACCAACATTTATGTAAACTTATTAACCCTATGCTTATGTATACTGACACTGTCAATTAACGCAATATGGGCATACTACGTGCCTGATTTATTTATTTACGTTGTTTATAATCATTAACGTGACGTCAGCCTTTAATTGCTAGCTGCGGCTAATGGCTAATAATAACACGGCCAACATTAATGCGGGCCACCGGACACGATAACATCAGTAATAGGTACGTTTGAAACGAAAGACACTAACCTGTCGAAACCATAGACTGTATAAAATAACTATAAATAATCGAAACTCGCTGTAAAGGGTGTAGGTGTATCGATACTTTTGAAAATGAGCATCGTATACGGATACAACGTTTTACTATCAATACTTTTTGGAGTATTGATACTTTTGACAACCCTACTGTGTGTGTGTGTGTGTGTGTGTGTGTGTGTGTGTGTGTGTGTGTGTGTGTGTGCGCGCTCCCTCAGGTACTGTGGCGCTCTGGACGGCGTCCTCGCAAGCCATGTGACCGACATCAGCAGCAGCGAGCAGAAACGTCTCTTCCACCAGTTCCTGTCTTTGTCCATGAGCAGCGGAAAATTCCAGGTGAACTAATAATAAGAGTTATTCGTAAATTATTAAATAATGTTTGATACGTTCCGAATAAATATTATGTACGTTTATGTATATTCAGATAATGGGCGACTCGGACACGTCGCTGCTGCTCAGTCTGAAACACCCGCAGCCTTCGGTCAGAGTCTCGGCCGTCGAGCACCTGATGGCCGTCATCACCTCCACACAGGTACGGCAGCAGAGTTCACTTCCTGTTTCCAGCTGCAGTAAAGGAAAGGAACACGCCACCAAATACCCACCGCCGTTGTTTTACATGTACAGACCCCGTCCACAGCCGCTCTCCTGTTTCAAGCTTCACCTCCCTGGAGAAAACACTTTTTTTTCAAACTCACATAGGTATAAAACTTCATTGTATTCTAGATTAAGTTTAGGCTTTATTTAGTCAGAAAACTATTTCTTTGGTTGATCTCTTTCAAACTGCTGATATTATACATTTTAACTAGGGCAGGGACTTTAACGCGTTAATTAAGATGAATTAATTACACAAAAATTAACGCGTAAAAAAATTGACACATTTTAATCACACTTATTTTTGCACCGCGGAACGTTTCTCACTGGATGAGTTTCAGGAGGACCGATTATACTGGAGCACCAACTAGCGTTCATGAGTTCAGACAACAACAAACCACAGTGAACATGAAGGAAGAAGCTGATGAGACGCTTTGGTTTGCCCCATGGATGATGGGACATTTAGTTACTAAAAACCAACGGATGGAAGCGTCGATAAGAGCATGGTTGTGTTGCTATGCAACAAGGAATTCGCATATCACCGCAGCACATCGAGCCTCAAGTATCACCTCAATGCTAAACATATAGCAGCTAGCGCCTAGTGTGGTAGCTAGCGTGGATTGTGTTTTACTTAAAAAACCAAAGTATTCTAGTTTACAGAAGGTCTACCTACCTATAGGCTACCTGAATTTATGAAATGTACTATATTTCTAAATATGCTATTGCTACTCTTAATGGCAAAAATTGCATTGATCTGTTGGACTTGAACAAAAATGAACAATATTTTTGTTGCTTAAGCTTATGTATTCAGTCACTGTTCTCAGGTCAAATATTTATATGCGATTAAAATGCGATTAATTTCGATTAATTAATTACAAAGCCTCTAATTAATTAGATTAATTTTAATGCATTAAGATCTAAATCCTCCTTGGAAAACTCCCTCTAAAACTTCAGCATTGTCTCAAAACAACCTCCTGACACCTGGAAAACTGCACAAAATGTCGACATTTCCTAAATAATCTATTTCTTATAAAATCATCAAGTCATATTATTTAGAGACATGAAATAATTTCCCAGCTTGGGATAAATAAAGTATATCTATCTATCTATCTATCTATCTATCTATCTATCTATAAAAAAACATTTAAAAGCTCAAACCCTTGACTTTAACTGTAAATCTTTGCCTTTACCCTAAAGTACATTAACACTTTTTTAAAACCTCAAACAACAACAAAAAATATCAAAATGTATTACACTTGTGGCACAGACAGAAAAAAGGCATCAGCAATATTTTAAATAAAACAAACTATAGAAGTAGTTTGTTCACAGTGTAGCAGTTAGTCTCTGTCATCATTCTACTGTAACTACACATGTTGACAAGCCGGTCTGTGGGCACATTATAATTTGGGTCATCGTCAGATTTATTGACAATAATGCTAAACTCTAGTAAGTCAATAAGTAAGTAAAGTTTATTTATAAAGCACTTTTCACAGATAAAATCACAAAGTGCTTTACAGAAGATAAAAAGAAAGAAACAAGATAAGAAAAATACAATTTGAACACAGTTAAAACACAATTAAAACACAATGAAACATAAAAATTCTAAAATAATATGTACAGTGCATGGTGGTCATCCAAATGGCTGTCTAAAAAGATATGTGGTCTTAGGGTGATTTTTAAAAGAGTCCACAGAAATAGCAGACCGTAGATCGCGAAGTTGGTGATGTTGGTTTGATGCTTGTTCTGTTTGTTGTTAATTTTTTAAATAAAACAAAGCACTATAGAGGTTTACTTGAAATAATAAGGAAAATAAAAACAGTTATGAAAAGTTATGTAGATGCTTGATTATATTAGAGAGTAAAGACAAGCTTTGCGAAGAAAAAAATAATAATTGAAAGGACAAAAAAAAAAGCAAGATGCAATAGAACAACTGTTTAAAATCCTCCTCCTGTAAAACAATATTGGTTAAGCATTTCAATGTGATGGCTGCATTTGGTGCTGAATTCTTATGCATTAGTATTTCTTAAGCAGGTGTCAAGTAACCTGGAACATGTTTCACACTGCACGTGACTTGGCTGTAGCGTGAATAAAATGTCAGTCAAAAGATTTTTCTTTACTTTAATCCAGGGGTCTCAAAGTCAAATTACCTAAAAAGTAAATTACTTAAAAAAGACACAAAATTATTTTAAAAAGACACAAAATTATTAAAAAAGACACACAATTATTAAAAAAAGACACAAAATTACACAAAAAAAAGTAATTAAAGGATCCTTCCACACACAACACGGTAAAGTGCCATTTATATAAAACTCACATTAATCTTTCATATCAAGGTGGGGGCCACAAAATATCGTCACGAGGGCCGCAATCAGCCCATGGGCCGCGAGTTTGACACCCATGCGTTAATCCATGTAAACGGGGCTCAAGTTGTTGCCTACATCGTGACTCACTGAATGTTATCCATTCCGTTTACATCCCCCAAAGCATTATGGGAACTGTAGTACCACAACATGCAACAAGATTATCATCCAAAATAGAAATGAGACAAAGAATATTATTAATGATTACAAAATTCATTAGTATTAGCCTTTTTCATGTTAATTTCACTGTTTTGCATCACTATTAAAATATATAGAATCATGTTCAATAAAGGTCCACTTTCAAGCCTCTTCTTCTTTTAACATTCATTTAATATGTTTTTTGTTCCTCTCAGCAGCTGCAGAGTTTTGACGAAGGCTTCCTGAAAGACGCCGTCATGGACCGGCTGAACGATGACGTGCCGGAGGTCGTGGCCGCCGCTCTCAAAGTCCTGGAGGTCAGTGAGATGGTGGATGTAGTCGAGATGTGCATGAGGCGAAGCTGCAGCGCCACCTGCAGGTCGCTCAGCACGGCACTCACTGCTGCTCACTGTCTTGTGTTCAGGTGCTGCTGGATGTTTTGGACCCCGAGGACTCCGTGTCGGGTTTACTGTCACTGCTGCACAGAGTGGAACCGTCCACGGCTGAGAAGTGGTCAGTGAGCTACACGCACACATTATTTTTTCTCAAATGTTATTTTTCTTATTAATTATTAATTTCAATTTTAATTTTTATTAAAATCATTTATTCATTACATTTTTTTTCTCTTTAGATTTTTCCTAATTTTATGTTTCACATTTAAAGTAGGGCAGAGACTCGATTAAAAAATTAATCTAATTAATTAGAGGCTTTGTAATTAATTAATCGAAATTAATCGCATTTTAATCGCATATAAATATTTGACCTGAGAACAGTGAGAAGTAATTTTTTATACTATTGAATAATGACTGAATACATAAGCTTAAGCAGCAAAAATATTGTTTATTTTTGTTCACGTCCAACAGACCAGTGCAATTTTTGCCATTAAGTGTAGCAATAGCATATTTAGAAATATAGTACATTTCATAAATTCAGGTAGCCTATAGGTAGGTAGACCTTCTGTAAACTACAATACTTTGGTTTTTTAAGTAAAACACAATCCACGCTAGCTACCACACTAGCCGCTAGCTGCTATATGTTTTGCATTGAGGTGATACTTGAGGCTTAATTAACGTGTTAAAGTCCCGGCCCTAATTTAAAGGCCTTTTATCAGAAAGAGTGTCTTATCATGTGTTGATGGATATAAATATATAAATGAGGACACTGAGGATGCATGTAATGGAGATGTAACTTTAGCTGTTTATTTGATTAGATGTTGCCCAGTTTGTGTTGTAACATATGACTTAATCTTATCATATCTCCATATTTTCACCATATCATAAATAAAAGAAAATATCAGAAACGTTATCAGCAGTTTTGTGTTTAAAATTAAACATTGTGTGTAGTGAGAAATTTAAAATAACTAAAAATAAAATAATATTAATAATAAATGCGTGTTCAGGATTCTTGCTTTCGGCTCGTTTTAATCACTTATTTTCATTTAAATACTTTTGTTTTATAATTTAGATCTGAATAAAAAAAATCTGCATCTTTTCATTAATATTACACCTTTCTTGTTTGATTATATCAGGAGTTGGTAGTTATTGTTAATGCACGATTATTATTATTATTTCTACTTCCCCAAAAAGATTCTATTATTGCAGGTTAAAATTTGCCTTCATGTGTCGTCAGTAACTCTGAGCTCGGTGTCGTCTCCTGCAGGCTGCCCGTGCTGACAGAGGCGGTGCGTTTACTGTCCGACCCCCGGCTGGGAAAGGGCGACGGCGAGCTGCTGCAGAGGGCGGCCTGGAAGCTGCTGCCCTTCCTGGTGATCACCTCCTCAGCCCAGCTCCGCCTCGCCGCCTGCATCGCCCGATCCTCCTTCATCGCCCAACACCCGCTCACCCTCAACTGGGCTCAAGGTTAACGACTTCAATGACCTTTAACCCTCTGAACCCCAACATGCAGTTTCAGCTCATATCTTACTCACTGTGGCCATTTTTTTCACTGCAATACCTAAAATCTTAATGAAATAAAGTCCTGCAGCGCCATTGGAACCAGCACAATCATGGCTAGAAGTGGGAGCCACTCAAACATGTCTTTTGTGTAGAATAACTGTCATAATGACATAAATCATAAAAAACTTTTCCAAGTGTCATGAATGTTGGAAAAAAAAGTTTGCTCCACATATTCTACATATTGAACTATTTCCATGTTTCCAGCCTCTCCTGTCCTCTCCTCTCTGCTCTGTGTAAACAGATTTTCACAGACTGTTCGTCTCAGCAGAATCAATCATGTTTTCACAGTGTCGCTGAGGAGCAGAATTTAATGTTTAAACAGGAACCTTTTAGTGCAAACGCTTTATTTTTGGACACTTTTTAAACGGAGCATGTAGAATAAAGAGATTTTGACACAAGTCTCACAATTTTAAGCTTTGTTTGTTACTCTTCTAATGAAAACGCTCAGAACTGATCATCCGTAAGAGCCATCGGAAAGTTAAAACTCTGACTATATTGTCTGTTTTTACAGTTTCTTTCCACAATAATCAGTGGATTTTGGGCGATATTTTTTTGTAAAAAAAAAACAACATAATTTTTTGGGGTTCAGAGGGTTAATTAGAACTCTAATTCCCCCCCGAAAATTTGATGCAGTGTCAAAAACAGAAAAAACTGTATATATTTACAAAACACTGAAGTTTATCAGTTTTATTATTTATTGAAAGTAGTGGTCACACATGATTTATTAATCACTGTAAAAATTTGGGTTGTAAATAATGAGTGCTGGAATATTTCAGGAACGATAATATCAAAACGTTCAATGTTCATGTATTAATTATCCATTATGCAATATAAGATTTGCCTGTTTTAATACCAAACTTTAATAGACGTTTTTTCCGTGTTTTCCTTTTTCAAGATAATCCAAGAACATTAGCTGTGAACAGTTTTATATGGTTTGTTTATTCTAAACAAGTTGTGTTTTATTTTGGCGGTTCTGTGTGGGACTGTTTCTTCATCCTGAACCTGTATTTACTGTGTCCTCACAGAGTTGGAGGCGATGATGAAGAGGAGCTCTGAATCCGACTTTGTAGGTTTGGCCAATGAGCATCTCGTCTCCACGCTGACCAGGAACCTGGCGAACATGGAGCACTTTTCAAAACGGGACGCTGTGAGTGTTTGTTTACATCTCCAAGTAACACGGTCGAGTCAGAGAAAGTCAATCTGTTCTCATTTTATTTTCTCATTTTTGAGTTAGAAGAAGCAAAGCAGATTTATTCTGACCAGAAATATGTAACTTATTACACCGGCCCATTATTCCGTTTTATTCTTTCTCAAATTGTATCTATTTTTTTTTCAATTACGGTATTATTATTATTATTGTAATTTTTTTTTTTCAATTTTATTTCTGTTTTTTAAACCTTTTTTTCATCAGAAAGAGTGTCTTATTATGTTGTGGATGGATACAATAAGAAAATTATTAATATTAATTAAATGTCTGTAACTTGAGCTGCAACTGACACCTATTTTTATTCATTTTGTAAATAAGATTAATTTAAATATTGTTTTATTACTTCAATTAATTTAAATTTATTCGGAGAAGTTGGAAAAAAAAATCTCACGCTGTTCTGAGATAGTGAGTTTGTGGGGGACTATTGTCAACGGCAGATTAATGTGTGTGTGTGTGTGTGTGTGTGTGTGTGTGTGTGTGTGTGTGTGTGTGTGTGTGTGTGTGTGTGTGTGTGTGTGTGTGTGTGTGTGTGTGTGTGTGTGTGTGTGTGTGTGTGTGTGTGTGTGTGTGTGTGTGTGTGTGTGTGTGTGTGTGTGTGTGTGTTTGGTTCAGCTGGAGAAGCTGTGTCTGTTGGTGGAGCAGCAGCGAGGCTCCGCCCTCAGATCGAGGGCCTCCTTCCTGGTGCTGACCCGGACTCTGCTGCTCAGTCTCGGCGAGCTGAGCGGGACGCAGCACCTCCTCACCGCTCAGAGGGTCTACACGCTGCTGGAGACGCCCCTGCTGGAGGTCGTCAGACACGCTGCCGCCGCTGACGCTCAGGTTGGACATCCTGACAAAACCTTAAAGATTTATGTTTTGAATTAAGAGTGATAAAGAAGTAAGGCCGTGGGGTGGTCCGTAGCGTAGTGGGTTACACAGGCGCCCCATGTGCAGAGGCTACAGTCCTCGCTGCGGCGGAGCCGGTTTCGAATCCGGCCTGAGCTCCCTTTGCCGCATGTCCTCCCCTCTGTCACCCCCTTTCTATCTGTCTCACTATCAATAAAGCCTTGAAAAATGGCCAAAAAAATATCTAAAAAAAAAAAAAAAAAGAAGTAAGGCCGTAAGTAAGATAAACATATAAAATGGAAATACATGATTAAGGAAAATTTAAGTTTGATTTAAGTGTGAGATATTTTAAATTAAACAACCAAGCAGCAGTTTGATTTATATATATATATATATATATATATATATATATATATATAGCCTCTGTAGCAGATAGAAATAGTATTTTAAAAGTATTTGAGAGCTCATAGCTGTTATATCTGAGCTCCTTCCACTATAGTCGTCTTCTGCCATGATTTCAGTTCTGGAAAAGTCCCATGTTGCATTGCGACACTCCCACATGTATTCTGATGCATTTCATTGGCCAAGAGACCGAAAATAGGTGGAAAAAACTACAAAGCGACGTATCTTCCCGGCTTTAATGGTAGAATAACGCAAGAGCGCCCCCGGTTTTAATGGTAGAAATGCGGTAATGCTTTCCCGGCTTAAATGGGTTAATTTGTGTTTGACATTTGTGTTGGACATGATTAAAATGGTTTTCTTTTGTCTTTTTAACTGTATTTGCATGTGTTATTGGGGCCCGAGCACTGACTCAGTTAGTGAGGGACCTATTGTATCCACAAGGATTCTTTTTTTTATTTTATTACTTTGGAGGAAAAAATTAGGTGCTTGGGCTACTCGAAAACGAACGAAATTTGGCACAGCTGTCGGGCTTGAAATCAGCCTCATACTACAAACTTCATCTGATTTACATGACATTTTCAATGTCTGATATCTGATTCACTGCTGCTTGCAGCCCTGGTTATGTTTTATTTGCATCAGTCTATGAAGGATGAAAGCTGCCAAAAGCTAAAATAACTAAACTGAATAATGACTCCATGTGTTTGAACAGGAAGCTGAGCGCTCTGTCACCGTCATGCCCTCCTCCTTCTCTGAAGCACTCGCCGTGTTCCTGAGCGGGTGCGAGCAGCAGCCAGGGCGCCGTCTGGACAGAGAGTTCAGCTTCGTCCTCATCTCGCTGCTCAGGGACTTCGTCTCCTCGCTCCAGTGTCCCGACGCTTCCTTTAGAGGTCAGTGACCGTCCTGACGTGTGGCAGCCGTGAGCTCAGCTGGGGACACGCTCACACTGTGTTGTGTTGTTTGTTTACAGGTGAGGTGTGGTGGAACCCAGAGAAGCTGGACACAAACACCTGCTGTTACCTCGGGCTCACCTGCCGCCTCTTCAGTGTCATCATGAGCGGCGCTGGCGAGGGGCTGGCGGCTGGCAGCTTCAGAGACTTAATGAAGCTGCTCATACAGGTATGACGTCACTTCCTGTTCAGGTGTAATAAAAATAAAAAAAATAAACAGGTATGTTGAGATCTAATAATAGAAAAAAAATCCAGGTTTTAAAGTGACTTCCTGTTGAATAAAAGAAAGAAAAAATAAAGAAATCAATATGAGGTCACTTGCTATTGAGGTGTAATAATAAATAAAAATAAATTAATAAAAGTAATGAAAAAAAATATATTTACTACGTCACTTTCTGATGAGATGTTATAATAGATAAAAAATGAAATAAGAATCCAAGTATGAAGTCACTTCCTGGCAAGCTGTAATAATACATGAAATAAATAAAAGTAAAACATAAAATAAAAATCCATGTTTGAGGTCACTTCCTGTTGAGGCGTTATAATAACTAAATGAAAAATATAAAATTAACTGTTCCATCTCTGTGTCCTCCAGGTTCACCTGCGCGAGCCGCTGATGCTCTTCCGCTTCCTGTGCGTGCTGTGGGGGTACAGCAGTAACCATGGCGACCAGCTGGACGTGAAGGTGGGCGCCGTCCTGCAGACTCAGGCTCTGTACATGGGTGCAGCTCTGCTAAACGCCCAGCCGGCGGCTGTGCTGCAGCAGCTGGTCGCTGCCGACTCACCTGGTGAGAAACTTCATTAAAGGGACACTCTGGGTTCAGCAACATGCTAACATGCTAAGCTAACATTCAGAACACCTGTCTGTCCCTCAGTGGTCCCGTCTCTGCTCGGCTGTCTCACCTCTCTGGTTCGAGAGGTCCGCAGGGCGGCGCTGGCCGCTCTACAGAGCCTATCAGGAGTCGACTCTGGTCCCTTCAAGCCAATCACAGAGAGGCTTCTGAAGACCTCCGAGGAGATCGTCGCTGACCCGTCCTACCTGAGCCAGGTGAGCACTATTACAGAGCACTATATTATATGAACTAAATATTTTTTAAGAATTTCACCAGAAATCTCAGATCTTAAAATGTATTTATTTCAAGTGTTATTTCAATTTATGTCTTTGACACCTAATTTAAATAATATTTACTTTTTAAAGGTTAGAAACAGCTTTCCTTTATTTTCTTCTCTTTATTTTACAGGGAAAAAATTTTAATCAGTGTATTCTTTTTCATTATATCAAAGTTGATGATAATGTATCATTTGTGTTTTTTTCACTTATTTTAGTTAGCTTCACTATTCGTTGGAGTTTATTTATTTTAAGTTTTAATTCATTCATGATAAAAAGTTTTTGCAGCAAAGTAAAATCAAAAGTTTTTAACCATAAAATAAGAATAAAGAAAACATAAGATGGTTAGCTTTTTTATCTGTAATTTAATTTAAAAAATATATTATATATATATATATTATTATAATAATATTATTTATTTATCAGGTTAATTAATTGTGTGCGCTCCCCCTGCAGGCTCTCGGCGTGCTCCACGAGGAGTGCGAGTGTGTGAAGGTGAAGTCTCAGCAGAAGAAGAAGCTACAGGCATCGATGCAGCAGCTGCTGCAGAGCGTTCAGGCTCCCAGCTGCCCGTCGTACGGTGCCGGCGTCCTGCTGCGAGCGCTGAGCGACGTCAACGGACAGGTGAGGGCGGGAACACACCTGCACGCTTCAGTCTCATCCGCACACCGTCTGACCACACCCCCTCTCCTCAGGCTGTCCTGTCTGTCCTGCTGCCGGTTCTGGATCGCCTCCTGGAGCAGAGTGGCCCCGACGCCCCCACCCTGCTGCGGGCTGAGGCCCAGCTCATCCACCTCGTCCTGGGGAAGTACAACGAGGCGTCGGCCCCCTTGCTGGTCCAGGACCAGAACTGTCTGGACCTGTTCATCAGAGCTCTGAAGACCTCGACCCAGCCGCACCCCGACATCCCCAGTTGCCAGATCAGCGCCCTGGAACAGGTCAGGATTACCTGGGACCAGACTTAAAACAGGGTCAGATCTGGGATTATGAAAACAGGATTTAACCTGGAACTATATCAGGGTTAAACAGGGGTAAATGTATTAAACAAGGAATAAAAACTGTTAAATCAAGGTATCTAACCAGGTTAGAAATGAATTTAAAACTAGGATTACAAGACAAAAAAACAGGTTTAAGACGACTATACATAGTTTAAATGTACCAGGTTTATCCAAAGCAGGTATAAACTCTGGTTAAGACCAGGGTTTAAACTGATCTTTAAAACAGGATCAGAGTTGAGTCCAGGATTAAAACCCAGGATTATACCTTCCCACAGTCTCTGCTGTGATGAAGTGTGTGCGCGCACTAAAGATTTGTCATTTTGCCTTGTTCTCCGTCGCTGACGTCATCTCCTCGTCCCTCCTCAGATCACGAAGCCGTTCTTCTCGGCGCTGGGAGACGAGGCGGTGCAGCAGAAGCTGCTGTCGGTGATGTTTGACGTGGTGGTGGCGAGCAGGAGCCCTCTGGTGGCGAACACCATCAGCAGCGTCTTTAAAGCGGTGAGGCGGTTAACTATAGCTTTTCCTTCTGTGAAATGTTGTGTTGAATCTTTAAAAGAAGAATTCCTGACCATCCTCTGACTCTGTTTTCTTTGTGACAGCTCGCTGTCGACGCTCAGCTGGTGGCCAATGAGCTCGCTCCTCCAGAGAAACCCAAAGTGAGCGTGACGGTGCAGCAGAGCCGGCGGAGCAGGATGTCTCAGAGGTGACGTTTGATTTCACTTTAAAATCATCAGTCAGGTCTGTGTACAGGCGTCTTTACTCTCTGTTATTTCTCTGATCAGGAAGCCTCAGGACGCCACTGACGGCGGCACAGAGGGCGGCGCCGTGTCGTGGCGGAGAGTCACTCTGATCCTGGAGCTGCTGCAGCACAAGAAGAAGCTGAAGAGAGCTCAGGCGCTGGTGCCGGTCCTGTTCTCTCTGCTCGCCAGGTAACATCTACTCAACACTTAAACTGTGAGGATTCACATCCCCATCACGTCGAGACAGAGTCCCATTTTCAAATTTTCAGTCAATATCACGTGGCTGTTCGTCTCAGTACAATCAATCATGGCGTTACAGTGTCGCTGAGGTGTGCAATTAGTGTATTCTAATTAGTGTAATTGCTTTATTTTTTTACATGTTTTAAATGGGACATGAAGAGTGATTTTGAAAAAATATCACAATTTTAAGCTTTGTTTGGGTTAACAGAAACATTCGTAACCGATCATCCGTTCAAAGACTCGTAAAATTCAAACTCTGACGATAGTTTCTGTTCTGTTCTTCTGTAAAAGAAAACATACTTTTCAAACCAGGCGGGATTGTGGGATTCAAGGAGTTAATGTGTTATTTAAATAAATAAGAGGGTTTCCACTACCGCCCAATCGGAAATGAGGCGGGTCTCACTCACCGAAACGGCCTAATTTGAATATGAGCCGCCCGGAGCGGTCTTTTGACGGGATTTTTTTGGCCCTGTTGAAGAGCAGGGCCATTCTTCTCCACTGAAAAAAGCCTGGTTGCTGATTGGATAGATCGCTAAGCAGGATGTGATGAAGTATTCGACACCACAACAACATGCGCCAGACTCGTTCTTACTCTTCTTAATGAGCCACCGGCCCCCGCGACTCTTTAAGAAGAGTAAGAACGAGTCGAAGTGGCACAAGTCCTCCTGCAGCAGTCTCTCCCAGCTGCAGAGCTGGAGGGGATGTTAGCCCCTTAGCGTCCAGCCTGCAAATTGTTAATAGGCTAGACAGTTAGCTCTGTAGCAGTACAGTGTGTATTTGCTGCTGCTGCAGGAGGTGTTCACTTAGTGATCTCTGTTTGTTTACAATGAGCACCGGACACTCTGTACACAGTTAGCGATGCCGGTTAATTCACGATCACAATGTTTATGACCAGCGGAGACGATGTGCATAATTAGCCATGCTGCTTTGTTTATGATCAGCTGCTGAATTTACATTTAATCATTTGGCAGACGCTTTTATCCAAAGCGATTTACATGAAGAATAAAATCAAACATTCAAGGTATAGTGCAATAAGAGCTATTAGTGCATCAATAAGTGCTAGTGACAATTCTTGTGTGGTGCTAGGAGAGAAGATGCTCTCTGAAGAGATGGGTCTTCAGGAGTTTTTTAAAGGTAGAGAGGGACGCCCCTGCTCTGGTTGGAACTGGTAGTGTGTTCCACCAACGGGGAACAAGAAATGCAAAGAGTCTGGATTGCCTTGGACCAACGGGGGGTAGAGCCAGGCTCCGTTCATTGGAAGAGTGCAACGGTCGTGAGGTAGCATATGTCTGAATCAGGGCGTTCAGGTAGGTAGGAGCAGTACCGGAGACAACTTTATAGGCCAGCATTAGAGATTCGAATTTGATGCGGGCTGCAACAGGTAGCAACGGAGTGACATGTGACCTTTTTGGCTGGTTGTAGACCAGGCCCGCCGCCGCGTTCTGGATCATCTGAAGCAGTTTTGTTGTGCAGGCTGGCAGGCCTGTCAGGAGGGCGTTACAGTAGTCAAGGTTTGAGATGACAACAGCTTGTGTCAAGAGTTGAGTGGCATGTTGAGTTAGGTAAGGTCTGATTTTTCTGATGTTGTAAAGTGCAAAGCGGCATGACCGGGTAACTGAGGCGACATGACTGGAAAAGGTGAGTTGGTCATCAATCATCACGGCCTAAGTTTCTCACCACCCTGGTGGGGGCAAGACACAGGGAGTCAATTTTGATGTTGATGTTGTGGTTTATGTAGGTTTAGCAGGGAGGACCAGCAGTTCAGTTTTTGAAAGGTTCAGCTGGAGGTGATGTGCCTTCATCCAAGTGGCTATGTCAGAGAGGCAGTCAGAGACCTGTGCAGAGACCGATGGGTCATCAGGAGGAAATGACAGATCTGAGTGTCATCTGCATAGCAGTGATAGGACAAGCCATGTGAGCGGATAACCTGACCCAGAGAGGTGGTGTAGATAGCGAATAGCAGGGGTCCCAGCACTGAGCCCTGGGGAACCCCTGTGGTGAGGCAAGACAAAGTAGACAACTGTCCATGCCAGGATACACTGAATGAGCGTCATGTCAGGTAGGAGTCAAACCAGGACAGAGCCAAGCCAGAGATGCCCATTTTAGAGAGAGTAGAGAGGAGGATACGATGGTTAACTGTGTCGAACGCAGCAGACAAGTGAAGCAGAATGACAACTGAGGACTTTGCTGCTGTTCTTGCTTCTTTTAAGGCTTCTGTCACAGACAACAGAGCAGTTTCAGTTGAGTGACCGCTTTTGAAACCAGATTGATTTGGATCAAGAAGATTGTTCTGTAGGAGGAATTCTGAAAGTTGCTTATTGACCGCCCGTTCAATAGTTGATGAATCTGTTGCGTATGTGATCACGGATCACAGTCAAAAACTGTCGCTAAGTGGTTAAGCGTCGATCGAAGACCATACGTCACCTCCGGTCTTGTAAATCCCTCTGGAGCCTTTTTGTAATGGAGGCACCCTGAGTGAGTGGACATTTGAGAGGGCGTGGCCTGAGACTTTCTCGGTGGCCACTCTTCCCCCTAAAGGAAACACGGCTTATGTCTTTAAATGTGGTATTTAACCAACGGCTAAAAAACAAATTTACCAAATTACCTTTTTAAAGGTTTGAAACTTTACCAATAATTTCCATGAAAATGTGTTGGAACAGGAACCAGGACTGAGGAGGGCAGACTGTCAGACCCTGATGCAGTAAAATTAGACATGTTTTAAAGGGAGTCTGGTGCTCGTGGAAACACTCACTTTTGTTCACAGGGACCACCAAACCCGACACAAAATTAAAGTTACCTGCAGCTGCTTTCATGTATTTGTGTGTGTGTCTTCAGGACTCTAGAGGCGTGTCCTGATGATCACACCAACATGGAGTACACTAAACAGCTGTTGCTCAGCTGTCTGCTCAACGTCCTCCACAAACTGTCTCCTGACGGGGGTGCGGTGGGGCCCGGTAGGTCACAGCTTCACCACAGAACAAGAAATATTAAACCCTAACAATAACTTGACTGTTGCCACAAACTGACTGTCTCCTGATCTCCTCTGCAGACGTCCTGGATGAAGATAAGTTCAGCGTGGAGCTGGTGGTTCAGTGCGTCAGAGCGTCCGACGTGCCGCAGACTCACCACCACGCTCTGCTGCTGCTGGGCGCCGCCGCTGCCATCTTCCCCGTGAGTTTCTGTATCCTAACACAACAGATATACAAATAAATATACAGATATACAGCGTGAGAGATTAGAAACAACCAGAAAAACAACAAGAAATCCAGCAAGACATTTTTCACTTAAATTGAAATGATCAGTTTGCTGAGCATCATGTGAATGTGTCTGACCCTCCAGGAGAAAGTCCTGCACAACATCATGCCCATCTTCACCTTCATGGGCGCCAACATCCTGCGTCTCGACGACGCCTACAGCTTCAGGGTCATCGACAAGACGGTGCAGATGGTCATCCCTGCCCTCATCAAGGTCAGAGACGCATTATTAAAAGACATTATGTACAGTAGGGTTGTCACGATACTAAAATTTTCAACTCCACACCGATACTCAGGAAAATATTCGATACTCGATACCATTTTCGATACCACAAGGATAAAAACAAAGACCCCAGAATTTAACAGAAATATTTTTATTAACAAGAAAAATGCAACATGTAAAAATTAACAGAACCACAGGTTAAATATTTATAATAAAAAACAGTAGTGCAAAAAGAAATTGCAACTGTGATAACAAGCTTCAGGTCTGAGGTAGTGCAGAAAATAAATAAATACAATAAACAATAACAATTAGAACAATATTTTGAGGTTGTATGTTGTGCACAATATTAGGCAAGCTTGATAAAAAAAACAAAAAAACTTTCCTTGCCTTCCTTGGCTTTCCTTGCCTTCCTTCCTATGTTTTACACACATAACAATATCGATACTATCGATACTTTTGAAAATGAGTATCATATCCGGATACAGCGCTTTAGTATCGATACTTTTTTGAGTATCGATACTTTTGACAACCCTAATGTACAGTCATGGAAACAATTATTAGACCACCCCTTTTCTTCATTACTAAACTGTTTATTTAGTAGTAATAAATACAAAATGCAGTTTTCAATTTTATTTTTACTTTACTGGTTTTAAATCAGATCTTATTTTTATTGGTCAGATATTAGTCTTAGTTATTTGATTGAATTTAATTTTTACTTTTAATGTTTTTAGTCAAGTCTGAATTCTTCTGATCTTAATTAGACCACCCTTGTTCTCTCTAATGTCTTGTTTATTTTAATGCCTGGTACAACTAAAGGTACATTTGTTTGGACAAATATAATGATAACAACAAAAATAGCTGATATGAGTTTAATTTAAGAGCTGATATCTAGACATTTTCATGGTTTTATTGATAATAACCAAAATCATTTTTCAAGAAAACCATGAAAATGTCTAGATTAAATTAAACTCTTCTGAGCTATGTTCATTGTTAAAATTATATTTGTCCAAACAAATGTACCTTTAGTTGTACCAGGCATTAAAATGAACAATAAACTGAAGAAAACAAGGGTGGTCCAATAATTTTTTCCATGACTGTAGATGTAATTTATAAATCAAGTCTGGACCTCGTGGTAATTCTTTCTGAACCACAACAGCATTTATGAAAAACTGGAATAAAATGTTATCTATATATACAATATTCTACAAGGTATTTACAAGGTCAGTATTTAAAGAAATACAATAAGAAATTGGAGTTCGAAAGAAAAAATATTATTTAAATAAATAAATGAAATAATTAAATACATTTAAAAAAAAGGTTTTGAATTTCAAAATAAAATAAATAATACATAAATCAAAGGGAAAGTAAAGGAAATATAAAAAAAGGAATTAACCCTGTGGATCAACTCTTCTCTCTCCTCCTCTCTTCCTCTTCAGGCCCACCAGCTCTCAGACGGCAGCTCTTCGTCTCGTGTGCTCGCCGTGGTGGCGAGGATCGTGCACGTGTTTGCCGACGCCCTCCCTCACGTGCCCGACCACCGGCGGCTGCCCATCCTCAGTCAGCTGATGACCACGCTTGGCGCCGACCGCTTCCTCTGGGTCCTGATGCTGCTCCTGTTCAAGCTGCACGCCACACAGACCGCCAGCACTGCCAGCGAGAAGGTGAGAGGAAGCGGTCTGAGACGACACATATCTCCTGCAGACATCCTTTTTTAATTTTATTTTTATGTTTATTTTTATTGAGCGCTGATAGTACAGGACATTACAGTAGATAAATACAACATTCACAAAAGAAAACTTTGGACCAATGCCCACATCATTTTTTTTTTTTGTATGAATTAATTACCCCCCCCAAAAAACAAACAAAAAAAAACAACATTAAAAATAAACATGTAGGACACTCATCCAGAAGATATGAAGGATAATGATGGTTGCAATAACAATAATATTTATACTTATAGTAAGAAAAACAATACAAAAAAAACCGAGGCTCACCATTGCTGATGTACTACACACTACAGTTCACATGGATGAATGTCACAAGTGTAAATGCAAATGCTAGAGGGCTGCTAGGTCGCCTTAAGTGGGCACAACCTTAATTTTATCCAAGTATGTCAGCACTGGATCCCAAAGAGAAAATAATTCATCCCTAGATCCCCTGAGAGTGTATTTTATTTTCTCTAACTGTATGAACTGCATTAAGTCATTAAACCACAGAGACACACTAGGTGGATTTTTAGATTTCCAGTGTAATAAAATTCTTCTGCGTGCAAGCAGCGTTGTAAAAAGCAATGATGTTTTTATAGCAGACGTGCTTTTATTATGGAAGTGTTTCTTCATTCATTTAACTGTCAGAGAGACAGGAAGTACAAAGACATTTTACTGTCTTTCAGAGTGAATAAACTTTGTGTGTTTGTTAGCATCGTGTGAGCATTAACGTGTGTTTACTTGTTTTTGCATGTGTTTTCCGTGTGTGTTCAGGACGCGGCTCTGGAGAGCGATGTGGACTTCTGGATCTCTCTCTGCTGTCAGTTCGAGGTGACCGACCAGCTCACCTCCCTCATCAACATCCTCCACTTCCTGCTGCAGCTGCCGGACGACAAAGATGACGGTCAGTTGCTCGTTAAAACTCCTGCAGCGTCACAAACTCAAACAACTCCTGAAGTCAAGTTATTCAGGCACTTCTTAAAACTGTGGCTTGCAGTTTTTTTCGTTTTACTGTGTGACTTTTTTTAAGTGTCTGGAACAAACAAACTAAGAGATCGAGGCAGACTAATGTGTGACTTCGGTGTTTTAAGGTGTGAGACATGAAATACAAACACACTAACAGTTTGGACCAACAGCTCCTGTTTTCTGTCAGCTAAAATTGCTGTTTTTTTCAATGGAGTCTCTTTGAATACAGCATAGATAACAGAAAGAGGTGTCTGACAGCAAGGAAAAATGTCAACATTCCTCTGGTTTATAAACTGAATAACTTTGAAGTAATTCACTCAGAACAAAGAGGAAAAGTCACTGTAGGATATTTGACTCTGGTTGTTTCTTTGCAGCTCCAGTGAAACGCTCCGTCGGCCAGCGAGGAGCCCAGAAGAAGAAGAAGGAGGAGGAGGAGAAGGTGGAGGAGGTCATCTTCAGCGTGGAGGCTCACAGCAGCAAAGAGCTCCGACACTTCAAGTTCCTCTGCGTCTCCTTCATGGCTCAGCTGCTCGGCTCCTCCAGCTTCATCGGCAAGGTGAGAGAGCGGTCACAGAGAGGTGGAGAGACATTTTAGAGAGAGGAACGTTAGAATACAAGGAAGCTGAAGAAAACGGATTTACTTCTGCAGGATTACATGTTCTGTGTGTGTGTGTGTGTGTCTCAGGTTGCAGACGGAGGAGAAGAAGTGGACCAGTCTCTGCAGCCACTGCAGCAGACGTGAGTTTCTCTCAACAAACATTCGAAACATGAATAAAAATGAAAACATTAATTTTACAGGGTTCGTACGGGTGCTTGAAATCCTTGAAAATGCTTGAATTTTAATGTTGAAATTCAAGGTTTGAAAAGTGCTTGGATTTTGGATTAAGTGCTTGTAAATGCTTGAAATTCTTACTGTATTTCTCTTGCAATCTGACTATAGATAATCGCATTTTCAATGGAAAAAAATATATAAACTGAATAGCCTATAGTCTATCTGAAATGAAGACCGCTCCGCCTGCGTCTTCTTGTTTCTGAGATGCTTCTTGTTGCTCTACCCTGTATCTTCTTACCGAAGAAGGGAGTTTTTCTAATTCCTAGTGGATGTGAGGGCTCCTGAAGTAGCCTATTTGTGGGTCTTTCCTCCTAGTTTGGGTCGTGTTTAGTTCCACCAGCTGCAGGTTGATGATTTTTGTGAGCTTACTTTTGCTGCTAGCCCCTAGATTCCCATACCAGTATGTTTTATGAGACTAGCAAACTACTTTTAGTTGTTAAAAGTGTAATACCATTGCTGGTGGTATGGTTAAGTGAAATGACCCCTTTTACAACCGTTAAAAAGTACTGGAAAAGCTTGAAAATGGACCTTGAAAGTCCTTGAAAAGTGCTTGAATACGAACCCTGATTTTAATTGATTGATTGACTGATTGATCTATTGCTCGCTTCAGGCTGCTGGAGGAGATCCTGCGTTACATCCACAGCGTGGCTCGCTGCGTGGAGGACAACGCCGACAAACCAACGGCAAAGTTCTGGAGAGTTCTGCTGAACAAAGCCTACGACGTTCTGGACAAAGTGAATATAATAATCTGATTAAAGTTATTTCCGGATATTTATTCTGGCATTTATCACACTGATGTGATCATCTGCTGTCGCCCAGGTGAATTCATTGTTGCCCGCGGATACCTTCATCGCGGTGATGAGGGGGCTGATGGGAAATCAGCTGGCGTCCGTCAGGAGGAAAGCCATGGAGCTGCTCAACAACAAGCTGCAGAACCGCACGCACTGGGACCAGCAGCAGGTCACATATTACACATTACATTTATTACAGTTAATAATATTACTATCACTGTTAAAAATATAATAATCTAACATGTTAGAACTCTTCTGTAAATAAGTAATAAGCTAATTTATTAACAGTTATATAATAATAATAATAATAATCTGATTTATTACAACATTCGAAAATAATAATGCTATACCTTTTATAATATGATTATAATCTAACATGTTATAACTGATAATAATAACAATAATATAATTTGTTACAATCGTTAGGAAATAATACTAATGCTGTAATGGTTAAAAAAAATCTAATTTATTACAGTGGTTATAAAATAATAATAACATGTTATAACTGTTGTAATATAATAATAATGTAATATGTTAGAACTGATCCGTAAATTACTAATTATCCAAGTTATTACAACAAGTATTAAATAATAATAATAATGCCATAACTGTTACAAAATAATAAAAATCTAATTTATCATTACAGTTGTAAGATTACAATTATTTAACTTATTACAACTGTTATGAAACAAAAATAATCTAACATATTCAAACATATTATAAAATAAATAATATTCTTACATATTATAAAAGTTATGAAATAATAATCTTGAATGTTATCATTCATGAAATAATAATATTCTGGCATTTAAGTGTTATAAAATAATAGTTGTTATAATTATAATTTTTAAAAAGTAACATGTTATGTGTACATGTTTTCATTTATAAAATAATATTCTAATATATTATAACTGTTATGAAATAATAGTTATAATACATTATTACTATTTTTAAAAAT
This sequence comes from Centropristis striata, assembly GCF_030273125.1. Classification (NCBI taxonomy): domain Eukaryota; kingdom Metazoa; phylum Chordata; class Actinopteri; order Perciformes; family Serranidae; genus Centropristis; species Centropristis striata. The sequence continues at coordinate 26,338,834 of NC_081537.1, read as the reverse complement.
TAATTATGTAACACAACTGTTAACATTGTAAGTTAAACAAACAATCTGACTCATCTCACTCCTCTGTCTCTCCGTCTCAGGTCACTGTGATGTTGCAGCTGACCGACGACCTCCTGAGAATTTTGGGTAAAAATCCCGTTAAGGCGGTGGAGGCGGAGCAGGAGGCGGAGCAGGCCATCAACCGGCAGACGGCGCTCTACAGCCTCAAGCTGCTCTGTCGCAGCTTCGGCGCCGACCACCAGCAGACATTCGTCCCCGTCTTGCTGCAGACCGTCGACATCGTCACGGCGACGGACGAGGAGAAGAACGTGACGGGCAGCGCTCTGCTCTGCATCGCTGAGGTCGTCAGCACGCTGAAGGCTCTCGCCATCCCACAGTTACCACGGTGAGAAAATACTGCATTCAGAAGTAAAAGTATGCAAATATTATCAGTAAAAAGTACTGAGAGGTTTGTATGCCCCGGTGTCTGTGTGACACAGGTTGATGCCAGCGGTGCTGCACGCCGTGACCGACAGGAAGCAGCTACTGACCAACGAGATCTACCTGCTGAGCGCCGTCACCGCCCTGCAGCGTGTCACAGAGACACTACCACACTTCATCAGCCCGTACCTGCAGGACACCACCGCACAGGTACCTCACCTGGACACACAGCCGAACACACACCTGGACACACACCTGGACACACACCTATACACACCTGGACACACACCTTTACACACACCTGGACACACACCTGGACACACACCTATACACACCTGGACACACACCTTTACACACACCTGGACACACAGCCGAACACACACCTGGACACACCTATACACACCTGGACACACACCTGGACACACACCTGGACACACACCTGTAGACAACCCCTGGACACACCCGAACACACACCTGGACACACACCTTTACACACACCTGGACACACAGTCGAACACACACCTGGACACACAGTCGAACACACACCTTTACACACACCTGGACACACCTATAAACACACCTGAACACAAACTTGTACACACACCTGTAGACAACCCCTGGACACACCCGAACACACACCTGTAGACACTCCTGGACACACACCTGGACACACACTTGTACACACACCTGTAGACAACACCTGGACACACCCTGACACACACCTGGACACGCACTTGTACAAACACCTGTACACACACCTGGACACACCTAGACACACACCCGAAAACGCACCTAGACACACCTCTACACACATCCGGACACACATCTACACACACCCAAACACACACCTGGACACACCTGTTCACACAGATGGACACACTAGGACACACACCCAAACACACACCTGGACACACATGGACACACACCTGGACACACCTATACACACAGATGGACACACCCAGACGCACACCTGGACACACACCTGTACACACACCCGGACACATCCGTATAAACTTGAAGTAAATGAAATATAAATGTGTTCTTTTATTTTGGAGGATAAATGTTCCTCTTCCTGTTCCTGCAGGTGTGCCGGCTGACCCGGCTGGTAGACTCCTCCTCCTCCTCGTCTTCATCCTCCTCGGCTGCCACTCAGCTGTCGTCTCGTCTCGCCTCCCTCAGGAGCACCCTTGCCACCAAGCTGCCCCCCAGGGTCCTACTGCCCACAGTCAGCAGGTGCTACAGCAGCATGGTGATCGACAGGAAGGTGGGATCCACTAAATGTAGTCCGCACTCGAAAACAGGAAATATTCACATATTAGTGCACTTAACAACAACAACTACTGAACAACATTCCCAATGCTGAGTATCTGAAATTGGCATTAATCTGCCAATTGATCAATGAATCGTTCTTCCGCCACATTATATTTCAAATTATTTTACAGTATTTGTATTTAAAGAAATGGAAAAACACAGCTGTCAAATTATTTTTTAAGATAATTAAATTAGGTTTTTCAGTGAATTAAAGAAAGGATGATGAGATATTGATGAGTGAATGTTTCCCTGCAGGACCAGCTGGTGGCGCTGATGAGCATCCTGAAGGAACACATCAGTCACATGGACAAAGAGCAGCTCAACTTCCACCAATCAGAGCTCACCTCCTTCTTCCTCACAGCGCTCGACTTCAGAGCCGAACACTGTCAGGTCAGTCTGATGATTTTTTACTTTATACAGGTGCATCTCAATACATTAGAATATGATGGAAAAGTAAATTTCCAGTAGTTCAAGTCAAATAGCCCCAACCAAGTATTGAGTCATAGAGATGGACATACTTTTCAGAAGCCAATATTTCCATATTAAACATACTTTTTTGAATTTGTCTTTTGTAATATTATATTTTTTTGAGACGCTGAATTTTAGGTCTTCATCAAATGTAAGCCATCATCATTATAATTAGCAGAAATGAAATAAATTCAGACATGAAATGTTTCATTCTGTGTGTAATGGATCTATATAATGTGTTATTTCCACTTTTTGTATTGAATTACTGACATAAATAATCTTTTCTATGATATTCTAATTTATTGAGATGGACCTGTAATATTATTAATATTATATTCTACTTTGCTTTATTTTATTATTACTTTGATTGTTATATTTTAAAAAAAAATTCTGATTCATTCTGATTGATAATTTTATGATGCTTTAATGTATTTTACTTTATTTTAATAAGATTACTTTTTAATGAATTTAGATTTGATTTGATTTGATTTTATTCATTGTAGTAGTTAAAATATTGACTTATTTTGAATTCAATCAACTTAATAACTTCATTCCTGTTTAAATTAGACTTTGGCGGTTACATTTTTTTATTTTATGTTATATTTTATGCTACTTAATTTAATAACTTTAATCAATTTTAATTAACTTTATTTTAATTTTGTTCATGGTAATGATTAAATTATTACTTTATTAACTTAATTAATTTTGTATTTTAATATGCTGCATTTATATATATATATATATATATATATATATTTATTCTATTTTATTCTATGTTACTTCATTTATTTTCATTCAATTATTTTCACTTATTTTATAATACTTTATTGTATTTTATTTTACTTTGATATATTTTATTCTCCTTGATTTAATTCAATTCTAATATATTTTATTGTACAAAAATTAAACTTGATTTTTAATTAAATTAATTTGACCTGACTTTTTTTTCTTTGTTTTGTTTTTTTAATTTAATTCAATGCATTATTTTATTTTACATAATTTATATTATTTATTAGTTATTATCTTCTTGTCAGGAGAAATCTGATTCCACACAAAAAAACTGATTCACCTTCTGTTTTTCTTCTTTATTTTTCGTTTAACCCATTTAAGCCGGGAAAGCATTACCACATTTCTACCATTAAAACCGAGGGCGCTGTTGCGTTATTCTACCATTAAAACTGGGAAAGTGGATATGTCATTTTGTAGTATTTGTAGTTTTTTCCACCTATTTTCGGTCTCTTGGCCAATGGAATGCATCAGAATACATGTGGGAGTGTCGCAATGCAACACATTGATTTAAAAAAAAAACTTTATTGAAGGTTTGGACAAATAAACTCAACTTGTCATGAAAGCCACACCTATAAGCTCTCAAATACTTTTTGAATTTCACTTCTATCTGCTACAGAGGCTGAAAAATCGATTATTTAGTAGGAAGCGTTGACACTTCTGTTGAATTTCCAGAAAAACTTCAGGTTTTAGGGGGTGATTTTAAAATCACCCAGAGGTTTTCCAGGCGTTTTAGGCCTAAATGGGTTAATCAGAAGGTGAATTTTCTCAACTTTTTGAAATGCAGAATGTTTACATTGATTTTACTTTCCTGTGTTCAGGGCGACCTGCAGAAGACGGCGGAGATCGAAGGCTGTGTGATCGACTGTCTGCTCGCCATGGTGATGAAACTGTCCGAGGTCACATTCAGGCCGCTCTTCTTCAAGGTAACATCGGCGCCGTTCTGTTGTCACGATTTCGCTCCCGGCTGACGGCCGATCATGTGACCCGGTGTTGTTTTTTTATCCAGACTTTCTTTATTGTTTTTTTTTCTTTCTTACAAACAGTCAGGATCTCAGTTCTTACAAAAGACAATGATTCCAGAACTGGTTAAGGATCCAGTTCTTATGTACCCATATCAGGTGTAGCCACCCTGAACCACACACATTCAATCCATTCACACTCATGACATAAACAGAAAGTAAATAGACATAATACTAAGGAAAAATATAGATACATTAGCCTGGCTAACACCAGACTAATCACAAATGAGATTAGTCTGGAAACCAGCCGTTCATTTCTCTGTAGAGGAGGTGTGGTTTACGATCCTCCAGAGCCGTTTATTGGGCGCTTAGAATGTGTATCAAAATCATCTGTAGGTAGCTCTTAGCCAATCAGATCAGTTATACCAGATGACGTACGTAGAGCGAGAAATGGATGTTTGTTGTCTGTGAGAGAGTGTTGCTTGCTGCTTTGCTTCTCCAGTTCTAGCGTAACGCTACCGCTATTCGCCCCGCTACCGCTATTCGCCCCGCTACCATAACGCCGGTGATCTCGCTACGAGCCGGGGGACAGCGGAGCCGCCGAGAGACCCTTCGCCTTTCAACTTTCGCTCTAAACTATTTAAAACACCGTCTACAGCTAAAGAGAGTTTCGCGTCTGCAGCAGCCATGTTGGATCAGTAAGAAAACTACAAGCTTCCAAGTGCTGGGTAGTACGCGTCATTGTCTTGCCGTCCCTCCCCGCTCTGTGATTGGATCCCTAAAACAGGGCTAAGAAACCTCCCTGGTTGCCAGACTGGATGGAGGTTCGAAATGAAATTCGAGCGCGCAAGGCAGTCTGGGTATACCCAGGCTATAGATACATAGCAATTAAAAAGAAACTGCTTGAGGACCCTTTTAAGGAAAGCCTAATTTTCTCTAGTGTAATGTACTGCAGAACGTCCTGAATCCATTTATTATGAGTCGGGGGGGAAGAGTGGGACCATTTTAAAAGAATGAGTGTTCGAGCAAGTAATGTGGTGAATGGGATGATTTTTTGTGTGGACTTAGGCACATTGCATGGCGAGTACAATCCAAAGAGGGCAGTGAGGGGTTGGAACAGTATGATTTGACCTGTTGTGTTTCAAATATTGCTGCCCGAAACTCAGATCCGGTGTTGTTTTTAATTGTTCCTGCAGCTGTTCGACTGGAGTAAATCTGACAGTAAAGAGCGTCTGCTGACGTTCTACCGGCTGTCCAACTTCATCGCGGAGAGACTCAAAGGACTCTTCGTCCTGTTCGCAGGAAATCTGGTCAAACCGTTTTCTGATCTGCTGCGGCAGACGAACCGATCCAAGACTGGTGAGACAAATTATTTTACTTTCATATTTATATTTTATTTTAATACACATTTATTTTGTTTTATTTAAATGTATTTTAATTTAAATTTAAAACTCTATTTCATTATTCTTACCCTAACGCTGTATAAAACAAGTGAGATGACTTATATCAGTTTATTTTCATTTTATTTTTATTT